>NC_047113.1:107104068-107425437 GCF_902500255.1 Thalassophryne amazonica
CTGATTGTCTGCTTTTTTCACAGGATATATTGGAGTGTTACAGGTTGCATCTAAACATTCCCTGATGACTCCTGCTTCCAATAATTCTACAGTAACCGGTTCAATTCCTTTTTCTGCTTCAGGTTTTAACGGATATTGTTTGATCCGTGGTCTCCAATCAGATCGTGGCTTAATTTTGACTGGCGGAATATTTTTCAACAGTCCTACATCTGTGGGTGCATTCACCCAGAGATGAGGAGGCAGTTTGGTCAATAAAGTCTCATCTTCCTGTGTCAACAACACAGATGTTGTTAAATTTCAATCGTCCAGATCTACTTCATGTATCACCGGTGTCGTCCAAGCACTTACAAACATGTATTTCCGATACAAGCCTGTGGATGGACTGAAATCCCACACCGACACTTCATCTGCTTCGTGCCAATCAGTTGCTTCCTCAGCTATTTTAACAATTCCTCCAAGGTCCTTCCAGGACTGAGTGTCCGCCCTTATCAGTGAAATATGCGGCACAGCCTCAGGTTTTCCTCTGTACCATTTGTCTGCACTTTGGGTCAGCACTACACTACACACAGAGGTGGTTTTTCTGTCTGTGTATAGGTGTGCTACTGTCTGTAATTCTGATGGAATTTTCAGAAATCCTGCTCCATACCTTTCATCCTTTTGTGGAGTGAATAGCATAGTTATGTGTAGATCTTTTGGTGACATCATTACTACGTGTTCTCTGTTTTCACAGGTCATCAGACCTTCCTCCAATAATTGTTCAGTTTGTCTCAACTCCGACAGATCCAAAGAGTACTGCCAGGCCTGGGCCAAATTTGTATATAAAGACAGCGGGCTGCCTCACAGCTCTCATACCACCTACTGTTGGTGTGACTCCTATAGATAAGGCAGTCATCAAATCTCGTCCCAGTAAATTTACTAGACAATGGGGCGAATAAACCACAGAGACACAAGCAGTTTGGTTCATTTCAGGATCTTCAAAATTGACAAACTTCAATATTTTCTCTGAATTCACCTGTCCATTTGCAGATTCTTTTGCAAATTTAGTTCCGGGAGGTCTGTCTGTTATCACTGTCCTACATGCTCCTGTGTCACAGAGAAAATCCATGTCCTGTCCATTTACCTTTAGAGTCACCACAGGTCTTTTTTCCTCTTTATGGCCTCTACTCTCATCTGTGCTTCACTGAGCCATACTTTTGCACACTCTATTTCTCCTTCTTTTCTTGCTTTCCTGTTACCTTTTTATTTGCTGCTGCTGCTGTAAGTTTTAACACCAAACCTTCACAATCTGGCATAACCAATTTACCTGAAAAGCCATATTTCTTTTGCCATTTAGTTATGTATTTCAGATTTCCGGATTGCGTTTGTGCATGTATTTGTTCGTCGCCCTGAAATAGGGGCTTCTTTTCTGTGCATGTTGTTTCCCATGTTGGTCACCTATTCCCCTTCACTCTGCAAAGTTCAGGTCAAAGCTTCTACCCCGGGGGCGGACCTTCCTTGGAATCCCCCTCTTTGCAGGACTCGTCGGGAATATGTGAGTGTGGTGCGTATGGACTTAAAATGACCTACTTTGCAGACAACGGCTCCACTTTTATCCCGTGATAAAATGGGATATCAAGCTGTCCGTGCTTCAGTCACTCACAGTCTCATTCTTTTATCATTACTAAGGAATACTCAGTCAAACAATACCACACATACAGTCCGACACTGTCACACACACACACTCCCACAACCGCTCCAACTCTCACACATATACAAAATAAATTACAGATTTCATCAATGATTGCAATTACAGACAAGCCCTCATCTTAAAAAAATAATAATAATAATATCAAGACATAAATAACACAACAAAATCCTTACAAACAAACCAACAAAAACAGAATTTTCTCTCATTCATACCACAAACACACTAAGTTTCACTTTTGAAATAATCAATTAATTCGCGTCTCTCTAACTGCTTCTCCTGAAATTTATTCTTACTCCTCCTGTATTTCTCAGCCGGATGGGGACTCGAACCCCTCCGCCACCTGTGCCGGCAGGACCGGAGACTCTAACTCCCTCCCCCGCACTTTATTCCAGATGGGGACTCGAACCCCTCCGCCAAATGTGGCGGCAGGACCAGAGACTCTAACTCCCTCCCCCGCACTTTATTTCCGGATGGGGACTCGAACCCCTCCGCCAAATGTGCCGGCAGGACCGGAGACTCTAACTCCCTCCCCCGCACTTTATTCTGGATGGGGACTCAAACCCCTCCGCCAAATGTGCCGGCAGGACCGGAGACTCTAACTCCCTCCCCCGCACTTTATTCTGGATGGGGACTCGAACCCCTCCTCAACATATTTTCCTCACAGGCAGGCAATAATTACTTACGTTAATTTGTTGCGCCCCTCATTTGGTTCGGAGGCATCGTCAATCTACTGCGGCGAGCAGAGGTGGACGTCTATAGTCACCGGCCCGATGGAGAATTCACTCCTCAGGACTTTCCTTCGATCCCTCTAGTGGAATCGGCTGTGCACAGTCTGCGGCGTGTCTTCCTCCGTTCGCTCGAGAAGATCTGTCGACGCCCCACGTTGGGCGCCAAGAAAAAACTGTTGGGTTTGCACCCTGTTTTTAAAGAAATGAGAGGCACAAACACTGAAAAGAAACCAGTCAGAGAGAGACAAATATATATACATATTTTGCTCTGCACAGAGGAGGAGAACAAGAAGCAGCTTATGTGCTAAGTTCCAAAGCTCTCCCAAAATCCCCTCCTCTGGCCCAGCCTTTTATTTACTTCATCAACATGAGAAAAAACAAACAAGGACAGTCGGGAGAGGTTACACATGAGTCATGTCTGCAAGAGGGTGATAGCAAAGCAAGGTAACGGCTGAAACCTTCCATTCCTGCAACATGAGCCTTGTGGCTCGTCAAAGCAGGATAAGGCACTTATGCAAAATGAAAAATAGTTTGCGCAATCATGAAGAATGCAGACAAGTCTTTCTTTCTAAAACCTCCTCTTCTCACTAAGAGGAAAAATAATATAAGCATAAACTATAAGAAAATAAATGATAATAAATATAAGCATAAACTAAAGAAAATAAATGATAATATGAGCATGAACTATATAAAATCCTTGACACCACCGACACTACTCCAAAAGATGTTCAGACAAATAAACAATAATCTTCGAGAAATAATAATGAAACCTAAAAAAAAATTCATCTATTGATCTACAACCAACTACACATTTTAGGAGCAAAAATAAATTCAGCTTAAATCTACATACAGTTAATACTTTGTGATATTTAAGAGCAAAATTGTGGACAGTTTTAAAACAAACATTACTCTCAATAAATTCCCTGAGAAAATTCCTATGAAAAAATATTAATATAGAGTTTTTAATCACAGATTTGAAGACTCAGTATGACATTAGTCAAATTTGACAATGCAACTTGCTGAACACACATTTTTAAGAGCGAAACTGAACAGTTTAACACAAACACATTGCAATCAATAAATTTCCTGAGGAAATTCACGACAAAACAAAAGTTTTTATCACATAGAAGTATGACAATATAATTGAACACAATTTTTAAAGCAAAATTGAACAGTTTTAACATAAACACATTACAATAAAATTTCCTGAGGAAATTCATGATAAAAAATATACAAAAATAATAAAAAAAAATATTAATTTAAATTAATGTTTGATCAGAGAAAAAGTTTCTCCGGAAGTAAAATTAAATTTTATCAAAAATATTCCATGTACAAGGCAAATTAAATGCTGCTGCTAATCTGCTCATAAGCTTTGATATTATGAAATATAAACACAATGCTAAAATACCCTCAGCTGTATGAGGATTGTCTTCTTAATAATTACTTAATTGGTATCCCAGTGCAAAGTGTGTGTGTGTGTGTGTGTATATATATATATATATATATATATATATATATATATATATATATATATATGCCCTTTATTGTGTTACCTGTGTATCTCTAATACAGGTCTGTTAGAAAAGTATCCGACCTTATTATTTTTTTCAAAAACTATATGGATTTGAATCACGTGTGATTGCGTCAGACAAGCTTGAACCCTCGTGCGCATGCATGAGTTTTTCCACACCTGTCGGTTGCGTCATTCACCTGTGAGCACGCCTTGTGGAAGGAGTGGTCCCGCCTCTCGGCGGATTTTCATTGTCAGGAAATGGCGGAATGATTTGGGCTTTTTTTCCATCAGAATTTTTTCAGAAACTGTTAGAGACTGTCAGCTGGAAACCATTAGAAAAATTTATCTGGCTTTCGGTGAAAATGTTACGGGCTTCACAGAGAATAAGGACTGTTACTACAGCTTTAAGGACGGCTTTAAGGACGCTTGGTGCGCCACGCTCCGTGCCGCCATCGAGAGCCACAAACCACCGGATCATTTCTAAACGGATGGCTGTCTGGATCCGTGACCATCATGTGCCATTTCTCTGGTTATCACAAGAGCTGGACATCAACCATTTTCTGGCAGATTTCACTTTTATCAAGAGATTTTGTCATGGAAAGCCGAGTGGAGGCTTCGCGCATCACCATGGATTCTCTACTGGAGCGAGACAAAACCACCTCCGTTTGGTCTCACAGGACGGCTTTGAGATGGCGTCCAGACAGCTGTCGGTGGTTTTTCCATCGAGTGATTATCCGAGAAATTGTGGATGTGCCTGGACATGCCAGAACATGTCCCGTGAGGCTTCATCACGCCGTTGGTTTGCGCCATGCGGCACCGCTGCGACGCACGAAGCCTCCGCTCCTCTTTCCATGACAAAAACTCCTGTAACAGTGGAATGTGTTGTTCATTTCCAAACTGGACGCTGTGTTTTATCCTGGACGTCGTCTGACTAGCACAGGAATTGTGAAAAGATGTGGACATCAGCACTTTTTCCACACATTGAAACAGACGTGCGGAGGCTTTGAGCATCGCGGCCATCTCAAAGCCGTCATGTGAGACCAAAATGGAGGTGGTTTTGTCTCGCTCCAGTAGAGAATCCATCGTGACGCGCGAAGCCTCCGCTCGCTTTCCATGACAAAATCTCTTGTTAAAGTGAAATCTGCCGGAAAATGGTTGATGTCCAGCTCTTGTGATAACCAGAGAAATGGCACACGATGGTCACGGATCCAGACAGCCATCCGTTTAGAAATGAAATGGTCGTTCAGCCTGTCGATGGTGGCTTCGGAGCGCGGCGCGCCCCACAGCCGCTGGGGGCCGTCCTTAAAGCGACAGTAACACTCCTTATTCTCTACCAAGCCCGTAACATTTTCACTGAAAGCCAGATAAATTTTTCTAATGGTTTCCAGCTGACAGTCTCTAACAGTTTCTGAAAAAATTCTGATGGAAAAAAAGCCCAAATCATTCCGCCATTTCCTGACAATGAAACAATGACGAGGGGGCTGGACCACTCTTCACTCAAAGCCTGCTCACAGGCGAATGACGTAACCGACAGGCGTGGAAAAACTCACGCATGCGCACGAGGGTTCAAGCTTGTCTGACGCAATCACACCTGATTCAAATCCATTAGGTTTTTGAAAAAAATAATAAGGTCGGATACTTTTCTAATAGACCTCGTACACTCGACATGATTGCACCACCTGTGTTAAAACCGCGCTCCCCTAAATCGCAGTCACCTTGGTTCAATGATAATTTGCGTGGCCTCAAGCATAAAGCAAGAGGTCTAGAACGGAAATGGCGTCGTTCAAAATTAGAAGGATTTCACCTTGTTTGGCGTGATGCTATCTTAGACTATAATCATGCATTATTGACTACAAAGCGGACTTACTACTCTGATTTGATCAACAAAAACAAGCATAACTCAAAGTTCTTGTTCAACACGGTGGCAACACTTATTCATGGACAACCACCTGTAGCTCGCTCTCCTTTTACAGCACAAGATTTCCTGGATTACTTTGGGAAGAAAATAGAA
Organism: Thalassophryne amazonica; assembly: GCF_902500255.1. Classification (NCBI taxonomy): domain Eukaryota; kingdom Metazoa; phylum Chordata; class Actinopteri; order Batrachoidiformes; family Batrachoididae; genus Thalassophryne; species Thalassophryne amazonica. The sequence continues at coordinate 107,110,008 of NC_047113.1, forward strand.
GACATCAGGTTAAACATATCCCAGCATGCCTTAACCCAGCCACTACACCCTGCTATTGATGTGGGCTCCACTACTGAGGTATTACCTAGATTTACAGAATTTGATAGTATCTCTCTAGGCATGCTGACAAATCTCGTAACGTCAACAAAAAGCACAACCTGTTTATTTGATCCAATACCAACAAAACTGTTTAAGGACCTGTGGCCCACTCTTGGGCCGACTGTGCTGGAAATTATTAATCTTTCTTTAACTTCTGGATCTGTTCCTAAATGTTTCAAATCTTCAATGATTAAACCATTATTTAAGAAACCTAATCTTGACCCTTGTGTATTGACAAACTATCGGCCGATATTGAATCTATCATTTTTCTCTAAAATTCTAGAAAAAGTGGTTTCACGGCAGCTCGTAGACTGTCTTACTGAGAATAATCTCTTTGAGCCACTGTAGTCTGCTTTTAGAAAATATCATTCCACAGACACGGTTCTCACTAAAGTGGTGAATGATCTTCTGCTTACAATGGATTCGGACACCACTACAGTTCTGTTGCTGTTAGGTCTCAGTGCTGCATTTGATACAGTGGATCATCATATTGTACTTGATAGACTAGAAAATCATTTTGGGATTACTGGGAGTGCCCTTGCATGGCTGACGTCATACTTGACCAGTCGTTCTCACTGTGTTTTGTACAGTAACACTACCTCTAACCTTAGTGACATGAAATTTGGGGTTCCACAGAGGTCTGTCTTAGGCCCCCTGCCTTTCTCCATTTATATAGAACACATTGGGCACATATTGCAGCGTTTTGGGATTACCTTTCACTGCTTTGCTGATGATACTCAGTTATACATGCCGATAACTGCTGGTAATCTCGTTCACATAAAATCCTTAGAAGATTGCCTTGCAGCAGTGAGAAGTTGGATGTCTAGAAACCTCCTACTTTTAAACTCTGATAAGACTGAAATGATGGTTCTTGGTCCAGTGAGACATCGGCATCAATTTGACTAGTTAACGCTCAGCCTCGGCTCGTGTGTCATACATCACACTGACAAAGTGAGGAACCTTGGGGTAATTTGTGATCCTTCGTTGTCCTTTGGCCTCCACATTATAAATATTACTAGGACTGCGAAATATAGCGAAGATTCGTCGCATCCTGTCTATGGCTGATGCTGAGACCCTGATTCATGCGTTCATCTCTTCTAGATTGGACTACTGCAATGTTCTATTTTCTGGTTTATCGCAGTCCAACATTAGGGCTCTCCAATTGGTTCAAAATGCTGCAGCCAGACTTTTGACACGAAGCAGAAAGTTCAACCACATTACTCCCATTTTGGCATCTCTTCACTGGCTTCCTGTCCCAGTGAGATCAGATTTTAAGGTTCTGCTACTAACCTATAAAATTATTCATGGACTGGCACCTCCCTCCCTCCTAGCTGACCTAATTAAACCTTATGTACCGGCCCGGGCTTTACGTTCTCAGGGGGTCAGGACTACTTTGTGTCCTTAGGGTGAATAAAAAGTCTGTGGGTCACAGAGTTTTCTCTTATCGTGCCCCTGTTCTGTGGAATGATCTCCCTGCATCAATAAAACAGTCAGATTCTGCGGAGACTTTCAAGTCCAGACTTAAGATGCACTTATTTTCCCTTTCGTATGGCAGCATACTGGTACAGTTTTGTTTTACGCTTTTTACTCTTTTAATTCATCCATCCATCCATCCATTTTCTTCCGCTTTATCTGAGTAGGGTCACGGGGGCAGCAGCTCAAGCAAAGCCGCCCAGACCTCCTGGTCCACACACACCTTCCCCAGCTCCTCCGGGGGAACCCCAAGGTGTTCCCAAGCCAGCCGAGAGATGTAGTCCCTCCAGTGTGTCCTGGGTCTTCCCCGGGGCCTCCTCCCGATGGGACGTGCCCGGAACGCCTCTCCAGCGAGGCGTCCAGGGGGCATCTTTTAATTCATTTATTAGTAATTGGAGCAGGCCGCGGCCTCAACTTTACCTAAATTCTGGGTCTTTTAGTGAAGTTTAGGGCTAGTGGCCGGTGATCACCTTAGTATTTCTTCTGTTTTTCTTGTTGTTTAATACTGACAAATTATACAGTATTTCTTGTCTTTCTGATGCCTGATTCTGTTTTTTCTCTGTTTAAGGTGCAGCTCCATCCAGAGATGGGAGTTGTATTCATGTTGGAGACCCTCCTGTCCTGTGCACCAACAGCATTTCTTGTATATTCGTCCGTGAATTGTTCTGTGAATTGTTCTGTAATTTATGTTTGTAGCATGGCCCAAGCAGAGGGTCACCCCTTTGAGTCTGGTCTGCTTGAGGTTTCTTCCTCAGAGGGAGTTTCTCCTTACCACTGTTGCTCTGGGGGTTGGTAAGGTTAGACCTTACTTGTGTGAAGCGCTTTGAGGCAACTCTGTTGTGATTTGGCGTTATATAAATGAAATAAATTAAAATTAAAATTAAATTAAATTAATTTTTTTTAAACCTTTGTTACAGCCTTACTTTAAACCCAAAAGAAACAAGGCATTAAGCCAAAACATGGAAGCCTGTAGAAATGTACCTGTGTCAGGGCCAATGAACCAGGTACCTCTGGCGACCTCTTTTGGCTGCCATTCAACCTGTTTGTAAAATAACTAGAAGCACTCAGAGAGTGCAAACCTCTGCCAAGGCCACGGGGTCACTGACGCCATAACATCTACACGCCGTGGAATCATTGAACCTAAAAAAGTCTAATAGTGATGTTTGCTCAGTAGTAAAAGAAGTTTCATCTGCTGTGACTGGATAGCATGTATCTTTAGCGCTTGGCATCACAGTTTATTGCAACTTGCACTTTTCCCAGAAGCTACTGTCATCTGAGCATTGATATTGATATTGCATGTGCTTATAGACAAAAACAAATAAGAGACAAAATTCAATTTATTATTCAACTAAACTGCAAATACATGAATTTTTTAACATTTATGAAACACTTCTCTAAACAAGGCCATAGGGTCACTGACCCTAAAGACATTCCCTCCTTGGCACAGTGATCTATTTCTTTTTGTCTCTTTCTCTAAAATTGTATATAATAATCATTAGATTATTAATATATAAACAAAAATAAATTTAAGAAATATTACAATTTGAAAACAAATGCACTCGAACGTGATGACAGCAACTGCTTAATGCTAACTTTTAACACTGAAAATGCTATAGACATGCTAATGCGTTAGCATCGGGATCCGGATCGTGATCCGGATTACCATTAAAATTTAATCACTTTTTCCTCTTGTCATTTCCAATGACTCCACAAAATTTCATCAAAATCTGTTCAAAACGTTTTGAGCTATCCTGCTGACAGACAGACAAACAAACAAACAAACGTGACCGAAAACATAACCTCATTGGCGGAGGTCAAAATACTACTCCATCATTCTGGGCAGGGGATTGGTCTGTGCCATCAGTCTTACTGCCATCATTTGTAACTACCAATACTTCATTAATTTGCTGTCAAATGTCAATATAATACTAGTATTAATATGTTGCATAACTAGACAATTAGGCAACAGCTCAAAAACAGTTTTAATAACATTAACCCAAATCAATATCGGATCAAATCAAATTGAAATAATCAATTCTGAATCTTAAGAATCCGAATTGAATTAATTTTTGAAATTTCAATCGATACCCAGCTCTAGCTGTCAGTGCCACATAAATTGGGAGAATAAATATCTTTTGTTGTGTAACCATCACTTTTTAATGAAATCATCAACCCCTGAAGAAAATTATTAAAATAATATTGCCCAATTGAATCTTCAGTTTTTTACTGTATGTCATTCAAACAACTTCAATACGAGTATTTTTCCCTAGAGAAAAATGCTGTTAGGTCAAAGGCTTTGCCTTCATTATATTATTTATTTATATTGTAATGGCTTGGTGAAACAGTTGCATTTTCACTCCTTCTTATAAGCATCTGTAAAATGATGTTTACTATGGATTTAAACAGTTGTTTGACTGATGCTGTCACTGACCGTCCGAGCGTCTGTTTATGTTTTTACACCTCTGACCTTTGAACCAACCTGGTCGTGCATGCACTGGACACGAGCCTCGAGTGTCCTCGGTCCCACTGTGAAGGGGTTTGCCAGGAGAGATCTTGGTATGAGGATGTTTCAAAAGAAACAAACCCCAGCTAAAACCTCCACAAAGCACCTAGGCACCAGGGCGTATGAAGAAAATGGTGCAACTTCTCCCAGTGCTGTGGGGAGACATCTCCTCTGTAGCAGCACTCAGCTGGGTCATCCACCAGATCAGCTGGGTCATCCACCAGATCAGCGGTGTCATCCACCAGATCAGCGGTGTCATCCACCAGATCAGCGGTGTCATCCACCAGATCAGTGGTGTCATCCACCAGATCAGCTGGGTCATCCACCAGATCAGCTGGGTCATCCACCAGATCAGCGGTGTCATCCACCAGATCAGCTGGGTCATCCACCAGATCAGTGGTGTCATCCACCAGATCAGCTGGGTCATCCACCAGATCAGCTGGGTCATCCACCAGATCAGCGGTGTCATCCACCAGATCAGCGGTGTCATCCACCAGATCAGCGGTGTCATCCACCAGATCAGCGGTGTCATCCACCAGATCAGCTGGGTCATCCACCAGATCAGCTGGGTCATCCACCAGATCAGCGGTGTCATCCACCAGATCAGTGGTGTCATCCACCAGATCAGCGGTGTCATCCACCAGATCAGCTGGGTCATCCACCAGATCAGCTGGGTCATCCACCAGATCAGCTGGGTCATCCACCAGATCAGCGGTGTCATCCACCAGATCAGCTGGGTCATCCACCAGATCAGCTGGGTCATCCACCAGATCAGCGGTGTCATCCACCAGATCAGCGGTGTCATCCACCAGATCAGCTGGGTCATCCACCAGATCAGCTGGGTCATCCACCAGATCAGCGGTGTCATCCACCAGATAGTTCTGATCCTGGACCCCAACAACAACACCATCAATGGGCTAAAAGAATCCAGTGAAACTGCATCATTGTAAATTGGTCCATTGGGGAGAAGAAAAAGATCTCTCACTGCTTCGCTTACTCAAACATGAGAAGTGGGGCAGGAGATCAAAGGCAGTATTCGAGGAGAGGAAAGATCACCATCTTGAAGAGAGCCCCTCGGATACAAAGTCAGTAATGTTAAGGGTACAGCTTTAGACCCCGTGTCTGGGGCCCACTGCACACTAGTAGAAGGAAATTCAAGGCAAATGAAAAAGAAAAGGCTAATTACACCCTGCTCAGAGTGCTGCTCTCACTGGAGCAACATCTCTGCTATTATGGAATTGTGGGATAGCTCACGCCCACAGCTTGATCTCTTTCAGTGCAGCTTCTTGTTCTGACTTTAACACCAAGTTAACACCCAACTCTTTCATCTCCAACTGTAAATGGTCATCAAAACATTCCAATCATGTCTTTCTGATCTCTTCTGCATCAAACTCCATCGTGTCGATGTTTACAATGTGCTTGAGCAATAACAGGTGAAAGTGCTCATAAACTTTACGTTTCTTAAATATTTATTATGGCCACTCTTAAAACGCCAGTTTATCTTTATAATTACAGGTAAATTTTTGAATTGATTTAGATGAGATATACTCATTATCTCACAAGAACACAATTATCTGGGAACTACTTCTTGCGTAGGAATTCATCAAGCACATCGGCCGCGGGCACGTACTAACACAGAATACCCAGAAACTGTGGAAAGCTGTTCGGCCATAACGAGAGCGTCCACGTTTAGCTTGTCATAAGCTAAGCTAGTGGTGCTCGTGAGAGTGTTTGGATGGACCAGTCCCTCGAAATATGGCCGCCAACTCCCACATAATATGGCGACGCATCCAGTAAACGTGAGGGGGCGCGCGCGGTTTTCATCTGTCGCGCTTGTTAAAGAAGAAGAAAAAGAAGGAAAACCAAAAACAAACATGTCGGAGCACAGAGAGGAGAGCAATGCTACTCAGCAGCTGCCTCTGGACACAAACCCTCTGAAATTAGCTGAATTACTGGACCGTGGTTGCAAACTGTTTGAGGAGGTGGAGAGTACGCAGGACGCGGCTGACTGCAGCAGCGTCCAGGTGAAGGTGAGGCGCGGCATTCATCTGCTGGAAGAAGCTTCCAGAATGGTGAAGGAGCTGCAGCTGTTCAGCGGGAACGAAGACCTGGAAGAAATAGCTACCAGCGATTTAAAGTTCCTGCTGCTGCCGGCTCTGCTCGGAGCTCTGACCGTCAAACTGAGCGGGCAGAGCGGACGCTCGGAGAAGCTGCAGACGGCCAGGACCTACTACATGGACTTCCTGAAGCGGTGTCAGGACTACAAGATCTCACAGTTCGAGCTGCCGAAGTCAGCGGGGGAAGAGCCGGAGGACCAGAACAGCTCTGTTCTTCAGGTAATTACCTCAGAATACACACACAGACAGGTTCACATCTCAGCACGTTTGTGTACATTTGTTTTCTGTATTACAAATTGTAATTTATTTATATATTAATAATAATAACAGCAACAATAGTAATAATAACTGATAATGCCACAATACAATTTTAGATCTTGAATCTTGAAAAATGATTTCATCATCCCCAAACATCCTTTCAATTGATGGGATAAGAAAAGTGTCCAAAATATCAACGTAAACTTGTGCATTTATTGATGATGTAATGACAGCCATCTCCCCAGTGCCTTTACCTGACATGCAGCCCCATATCATCAATGACTGTGGAAACTTACATGTTCTCTTCAGGCAGTCATCTTTATAAATCTCATTGGAACGGCACCAAACAAAAGTTCCAGCATCATCACCTTGCCCAATGCAGATTCGAGATTCATCACTGAATATGACTTTCATCCAGTCATCCACAGTCCATGATTGCTTTTCCTTAGCCCATTGTAACCTTGTTTATGTGTTAATGATAGCTTTCGTTTAGCTTTTCTGTATGTAAATCCCATTTCCTTTAGGGGGTTTCTTACAGTTCGGTCACAGACGTTGACTCCAGTTTCCTCCCATTCGTTCCTCATTTGTTTTGTTGTGCATTTTTCGATTTTTGAGACATATTGCTTTAAGTTTTCTGTCTTGACGCTTTGATGTCTTCCTTGGTCTACCAGTATGTTTGCCTTTAACAACCTTCCCATGTTGTTTGTATTTGGTCCAGAGTTTAGACACAGCTGACTGTGAACAACCAACATCTTTTGCAACATTGCGTGATGATTTACCCTCTTTTAAGAGTTTGATAATCCTCTCCTTTGTTTCAATTGACATCTCTCGTGTTGGAACCATGATTCATGTCAGTCCACTTGGTGCAACAGCTCTCCAAGGTGTGATCACTCCTTTTTAGATGCAGACTAACGAGCAGATCTGATTTGATGCAGGTGTTAGTTTTGGGGATGAAAATTTACAGGGTGATTCCATAATTTTTTCTTCAGAATTGAGTGATTCCATTTTTTTTCCCTCTGCTTGGTCTAAAAAAGTAACCGTTACTGACTGACACAATTTTTTTTTTCTTGATTTCTTACAGTGTTTCTTAAAGCCAGAAAGTTGCCATTTGAAATGACTTTAGTTTTGTGTCATGTCTGTGATCTGCTTTTTTTCTACAAAATTAAACAACTGAATGAACATCCTCCGAGGCCAGTGATTCCATAATTATTGCCAGGGGTTGTAGATAAACCCAAATTGAACATATTTCATGGTTCTAGCTAGCGCAAACTTGTGTTACAGCCTGTTATGCTATAATTTTGGACCATTATGCTTATTTTCAATACAGTGTAACGGGTCTGTAATCAACCGTTTCTGCAGCGCGACTCCAGTTTGAAGCGTGAATCAATGAAGCAATGCTTCGATTCAATGGCTCGTGGCTCTTTGAGTCGCTGCTGTTCAGAAGCGGTAAGTCTGCTTCTTATTCCCGCTCAAAGCCATTAAAATTTCATGAGTCACTTTCGTGTGGATTAAAGTCACTAACTGGGACTCTTGTCTTGTTGCAGTCAACAAACGAGAATCGTCCTCCGTTCCATTGGCACAGCTCCAAACGCTGCGTGGCTCTCTGCTGAGACAGAGTCCAGTCGGAATTAATAGCTTCAAAACAAATCGCCGCTTTAAATAAAATGACACCTCTTGCAAACGTTGCAATACAGACAATAAACTACAATCGACTGAAACGTTTTTTCCTCCCAAAATGAGACGACCTGCATTCTTTATGAACCTGACGTGGAGCGCTGCGAGCTGCAAGAGCTCAGCTCAGATATGGAAAGACATTCATGCCAATAATAATGTCTGAAAGGTTTTTGTCAAAAGCATTTCCTAACAGATTTTATGAGGTCTGTTAGAAAAGTAATGGACCTTTTTATTTTTTGCAAAAACCATATTGATTTGAATCATGTGTGATTGCATCAGCCAAGCTTGAACCTTCGTGCGCATGCGTGAGTTTTTTCACACCTGTCGGTTGCATCATTCGCCTGTGAGCACGCCTTGTTGGAGGAGTGGTCCAGCCCCCTCGTCGGATTTTCATTGTCAGGAAATTGGCTGATCGGCTGCCGCTTTGCTTCATCAAATTTTTTTCAGAAAGTGTGTGAGACAGCCAGGTGGAAACCATTTGGAAAATTCAGATGGCTTTCGGTGAAGATCTTATGGGGATCACACAGATTAAGGACAATTACAACTGGATTAAAGACGGCCCACAGCGGCGGATGGCGCGCCGCACACCGAGCGGCGATCGACAGACTCAAACGACCAGATCATTTCCAAAGTGAACGCTTTGTTGATCTGGGACGTCATTTGACTACCAGAGAAATGGCAAGACAGCTGGACATAGCACTTTTTCGGCACATTCCACTGTTACAGGAGTTTTTGTAATGGAAAGAGGAGCGGAGAAATTCGCCATGGAGCCGCTCATGGCGCGGGACGAAAGCACCTCCGTGTTGGTCTCACAGGACAAGCCTTAACATGCCCAGCTCTTGCACCATTCGGAAGATTCAGACGGCTTTCGGTGGCTTTTCAGTTGTGTGACTATCCGAGAAATTGTGGACGAGCTGGACATGCCACAACATGTCCTGTGAGGCTTCATCACGGCGTTGCTTTTTGTTCTGCGCCCTGCACCTCCATCCTGACGCGAGAATTCCTCTGCACGTGTTTTCATGACAAAAAACTCCTGTAACAGTGGAATGTGCCGTTCATTTCCAAAGTAAACGCTTTGTTGATCCAGGACATCGTCTGACTACCACAGAAATGGCAGAAGAGTTTGACATCAGCACTTTTTCGGCATGAAAAGACGTGCGGAGGAATTCGCACCACCTCAAAAGCACAGTCTCCCCTGGTCTTCAGTCTTGGCCTAGGCACAACCAATAGGCCCAGGTCCAAATACCTCAGAGACCTGCTTGTCACATATGGATGTAATAGCTCGGTGATATAAGATGGCATTTGACCATGCAGAGCTCTAAAAGTCAGTACTAGAATTGTAAATTGGAGGTAGAAATGGATGGGGAGCCAGTGCAAGGAGGAGAGGATTGGGGTTATATGTGACCTCTTTGATGACCTCATCAGCAGCCTTGCAGCCGCATTCTGAACCGTTTGTAAGCGGTCCAAAGAGGACTTGCTAAGGCTAAAAAATAGTGAGTTACAGTAATCCAGACGTGACGACACAAATGCATGAATGATCATCTCCAACTCCGCCCGAGACACAATGCTGCGCAGACGGGCAATATTACACAAATGGTAAAAACAAGACTGTGCCAGGCGGGTAACATACGCGTCAAAATTGAGGGAATGATCAATCAATCAATCAATCAACTTTTTTTTTATATAGTGCCAAATCACAACAAACAGTTGCCCCAAGGCGCTTTATATTGTAAGGCAAGGCCATACAATAATTATGAAAAACCCCAACGGTCAAAACGACCCCCTATGAGCAAGCACTTGGCTACAGTGGGAAGGAAAAACTCCCTTTTAACAGGAAGAAACCTCCAGCAGAACCAGGCTCAGGGAGGGGCAGTCTTCTGCTGAGACTGGTTGGGGCTGAGGGAAAGAACCAGGAAAAAGACATGCTGTGGAGGGGGGCAGAGATCGATCACTAATGATTAAATGCAGAGTGATGCATACGGAGCAAAAAGAGAAAGAAACAGTGCATCATGGGAACCCCCCCACAGTCTACGTCTAAAGCAGCATAACCAAGGGATGGTCCAGGGTCACCTGATCCAGCCCTAACTATAAGCCTTAGCGAAAAGGAAAGTTTTAAGCCTAATCTTAAAAGTAGAGAGGGTATCTGTCTCCCTGATCTGAATTGGGAGCTGGTTCCACAGGAGAGGAGCCTGAAAGCTGAAGGCTCTGCCTCCCATTCTACTCTTACAAACCCTAGGAACTACAAGTAAGCCTGCAGTCTGAGAGCAAAGCGCTCTAATGGGGTAATATGGTACTACGAGGTCCCTAAGATAAGATGGGACCTGATTATTCAAAACCTTATAAGTAAGAAGAAGAATTTTAAATTCTATTCTAGAATTAACAGGAAGCCAATGAAGAGAGGCCAACACGGGTGAGATATGCTCTCTCCTGCTAGTCCCCGTCAGTACTCTAGCTGCAGCATTCTGAACCAACTGAAGGCTTTTTAGGGAACTTTTAGGACAACCTGATAATAATGAATTACAATAGTCCAGCCTAGAGGAAATAAATGCATGAATTAGTTTTTCAGCATCACTCTGAGACAAGACCTTTCTGATTTTAGAGATATTGCGTAAATGCAAAAAGCAGTCCTACATATTTGTTTAATATGCGCTTTGAATGACATATCCTGATCAAAAATGACTCCAAGATTTCTCACAGTATTACTAGAGGTCAGGGTAATGCCATCCAGAGTAAGGATCTGGTTAGACACCATGTTTCTAAGATTTGTGGGGCCAAGAACAATAACTTCAGTTTTATCTGAGTTTAAAAGCAGGAAATTAGAGGTCATCCATGTCTTTATGTCTGTAAGACAATCCTGCAGTTTAGCTAATTGGTGTGTGTCCTCTGGCTTCATGGATAGATAAAGCTGGGTATCATCTGCGTAACAATGAAAATTTAAGCAATACCGTCTAATAATACTGCCTAAGGGAAGCATGTATAAAGTGAATAAAATTGGTCCTAGCACAGAACCTTGTGGAACTCCATAATTAACTTTAGTCTGTGAAGAAGATTCCCCATTTACATGAACAAACTGTAATCTATTAGACAAATATGATTCAAACCACCGCAGCGCAGTGCCTTTAATACCTATGACATGCTCTAATCTCTGTAATAAAATTTTATGGTCAACAGTATCAAAAGCAGCACTGAGGTCTAACAGAACAAGCACAGAGATGAGTCCACTGTCCGAAGCCATAAGAAGATCATTTGTAACCTTCACTAATGCTATTTCTGTACTATGATGAATTCTAAAACCTGACTGAAACTCTTCAAATAGACCATTCCTCTGCAGATGATCAGTTAGCTGTTTTACAACTACCCTCTCAAGAATCTTTGAGAGAAAAGGAATGTTGGAGATTGGCCTATAATTAGCTAAGATAGCTGGGTCAAGTGATGGCTTTTTAAGTAATGGTTTAATTACTGCCACCTTAAAAGCCTGTGGTACATAACCAACTAACAAAGATAGATTGATCATATTTAAGATTGAAGCATTAAATAATGGTAGGACTTCCTTGAGCAGCCTGGCAGGAATGGGGTCTAATAAACATGTTGATGGTTTGGATGAAGTAACTAATGAAAATAACTCAGACAGAACAATCGGAGAGAAAGAGTCTAACCAAATACCGGCATCACTGAAAGCAGCCAAAGATAACGTTACATCTTTGGGATGGTTATGAGTAATTTTTTCTCTAATAGTCAAAATTTTGTTAGCAAAGAAAGTCATGAAGTCATTACTAGTTAAAGTTAATGGAATACTCAGCTCAATAGAGCTCTGACTCTTTGTCAGCCTGGCTACAGTGCTGAAAAGAAACCTGGGGTTGTTCTTATTTTCTTCAATTAGTGATGAGTAGAAAGATGTCCTAGCTTTACGGAGGGCTTTTTTATAGAGCAACAAACTCTTTTTCCAGGCTAAGTGAAGATCTTCTAAATTAGTGAGACGCCATTTCCTCTCCAACTTACGGGTTATCTGCTTTAAGCTACGAGTTTGTGAGTTATACCACAGAGTCAGGCACTTCTGATTTAAAGCTCTCTTTTTCAGAGGAGCTACAGCATCCAAAGTTGTCTTCAATGAGGATGTAAAACTATTGACGAGATACTCTAACTCCCTTACAGAGTTTAGGTAGCTACTCTGCTCTGTGTTGGTATATGACATTAGAGAACATAAAGAAGGAATCATATCCTTAAACCTAGTTACAGCGCTTTCTGAAAGACTTCTAGTGTAATGAAACTTATTCCCCACTGCAGGGTAGTCCATCAGGGTAAATGTAAATGTTATTAAAAAATGATCAGACAGAAGGGAGTTTTCAGGGAATACTGTTAAGTCTTCTATTTCCATACCATAAGTCAGAACAAGATCTAAGATATGATTAAAGTGGTGGGTGGACTCATTTACTTTTTGAGCAAAGCCAATAGAGTCTAATAATAGATTAAATGCAGTGTTGAGGCTGTCATTCTCAGCATCTGTGTGGATGTTAAAATCGCCCACTATAATTATCTTATCTGAGCTAAGCACTAAGTCAGACAAAAGGTCTGAAAATTCACAGAGAAACTCACAGTAACGACCAGGTGGACGATAGATAATAACAAATAAAACTGGTTTTTGGGACTTCCAATTTGGATGGACAAGACTAAGAGACAAGCTTTCAAATGAATTAAAGCTCTGTCTAGGTTTTTGATTAATTAATAAGCTGGAATGGAAGATTGCTGCTAATCCTCCGCCCCGGCCCGTGCTACGAGCATTCTGACAGTTAGTGTGACTCGGGGGTGTTGACTCATTTAAACTAACATATTCATCCTGCTGTAACCAGGTTTCTGTTAGGCAGAATAAATCAATACGTTGATCAATTATTATATCATTTACCAACAGGGATCGAACGTAACACCCAAGTTCCTCACTGCTGAGCGAACAAAAGGGGCCAGAGAACCAAGATTCCCAACCACAGTGGGAACAAACTCGTCAGGGGCACAAACAAGAACCTCAGTTTTTGCTATATTTAAAGACAAATACTTGGCTGCCATCCAGCCACCAATAACCTCAACACAGCTCTGAAGAGCAAATACCCTAGAGACCGTTTGAGGAGTGAATGAAATATACAGCTGGATGTCATCCACATAACAGTGGTAGGAGACATCTTAAACACTGCTCAAGACATGACCAAGTGGGAGCAAATATAGAGCAAACAATATAGGTCCCAGAACAGAACCTTGAGGCACACCACAGGATAGCATGGCAGAGGAGGACATAAATTTACCAGTAGCAACAGCGAAAGTCCTGTGTGAAAGATAAGATTAAAACCAGTCCAGAGCAGACCCAGAAATGCCCACCCAAGTCCTTAGTCTCTCAACTAAAACTCCATGATCCACCGTGTCAAAAGCAGCAGAGAGATCCAAAAGGACAAGTACAGAATATTCACCTGCATCTCTGCGCATTAAAATATCGTTTGAAACTCTGAGAAGGGCAGTTTCTGTAGAGTGCAAGTGACGGAACCCAGACTGGAATTTATCAAGAATATTATGTTCAGCTAAAACCTCATTAAGCTGTATGGCCACCACTTTCTCTAAAACTTTGGAAATAAAAGGCAACTTTGAAATTGGTCTAAAATTTTGAAGGAGTGAAGGATCAGCATTAGGCTTTTTTAAAAGAGGGTGAATAACTGCCTGTTTAAAATACTGAGGGACATAACCGGAAAGCAGTGATCTGTTTATTATCAATAAGACAACCGGGCCAATAGAATGGAAGACCTTTTTAAAAAAAGGAGGTAGGGACGATATCAAGTGGGCAAGAGGAAGGTTTCAATCTGTCCACCAGACCAGTGAGCTCTTTCTGTGATATACAACCCCTGGCAATAATTATGGAATCACCGGCCTCGGAGGATGTTCATTCAGTTGTTTAATTTTGTAGAAAAAAAGCAGATCACAGACATGACACAAAACTAAAGTCATTTCAAATGGCAACTTTCTGGCTTTAAGAAACACTAAGAAATCAAGAAAAAAGATTGTGGCAGTCAGTAAGGGTTACTTTTTTAGACCAAGCAGAGGGAAAAAAATATGGACTCACTCAACTCTGAGGAATAAATTATTGAATCACCCTGTAAATTTTCATCCCCAAAACTAACACCTGCATCAAATCAGATCTGCTCGTTAGTCTGCATCTAAAAAGGAGTGATCACACCTTGGAGAGCTGTTGCACCAAGTGGACTGACATGAATCAAGACTCCAACATGAGAGATGTTAATTGAAACAAAGGAGAGGATTATCAAACTCTTAAAAGAGGGTAAATCATCACGCAATGTTGCAAAAGATGTTGGTTGTTCACAGTCAGCTGTGTCTAAACTCTGGACCAAATACAAACAACATGGGAAGGTTGTTAAAGGCAAACATACTGGTAGACCAAGGAAGACATCAAAGCGTCAAGACAGAAAACTTAAAGCAATATGTCTCAAAAATCGAAAATGCACAACAAAACAAATGAGGAACGAATGGGAGGAAACTGGAGTCAACGTCTGTGACCGAACTGTAAGAAACCGCCTAAAGGAAATGTGATTTACATACAGAAAAGCTAAACGAAAACCATCATTAACACCTAAACAGAAAAAAAACAAGGTTACAATGGGCTAAGGAAAAGCAATCATGGACTGTGGATGACTGGATGAAAGTCATATTCAGTGATGAATCTCGAATCTGCATTGGGCAAGGTGATGATGGTCATTGATGATATGGGGCTGCATGTCAGGTAAAAGCACTGGGGAGATGGCTGTCATTACATCATCAATAAATGCACAAGTTTATGTTGATATTTTGGACACTTTTCTTATCCCATCAATTGAAAGGATGTTTGGGGATGATGAAATCATTTTTCAAGATGATAATGCATCTTGCCATAGAGCAAAAACTGTGAAAACATTCCTTGCAAAAAGACACATAGGGTCAATGTCATGGCCTGCAAATAGTCCGGATCTTAATCCAATTGAAAATCTTTGGTGGAAGTTGAAGAAAATGGTCCATGACAAGGCTCCAACCTGCAAAGTTGATCTGGCAACAGCAATCAGAGAAAGTTGGAGCCAGATTGATGAAGAGTACTGTTTGTCACTCATTAAGTCCATGCCTCAGAGACTGCAAGCTGTTATAAAAGCCAGAGGTGGTGCAACAAAATACTAGTGATGTGTTGGAGCGTTGTTTTGTTTTTCATGATTCCATCATTTATTCCTCAGAATTGAGTGAGTCCATATTTTTTCCCCTCTGCTTGGTCTAAAAAAGTAACCATTACTGACTGCCACAATTTTTTTTCCTGAGTTCTTACAGTGTTTCTTAAAGCCAGAAAGTTGCCATTTGAAATGACTTTAGTTTTGTGTCATGTCTGTGATCTGCTTTTTTTCTACAAAATTAAACAACTGAATGAACATCCTCCGAGGCCGGTGATTCCATCATTTTTGCCAGGGGTTGTAGGTTTAAAACTATCCAGAACTGATGGCCGGGTAAGATAGGGGACAGGAAAAGAAAGAGAGGGATTAATATTTGCCCTTGTCCTTGTCACTGTTCTCATGTCATCTCTTTGACAAACACACCATAAATGAGCTCCAGAAGGTTTACAGCTGAAGAAATTTTATCAGATTTTAAACTGGGATAGTGATGCAGAGGAAAAGATTTCAGAGACAAAGAATCTTTCAGAGACTGAGAACAATGTTATTGATGATGCAGACTGTCAATTCTGACCTTCTTGCTGTGAGGCAACAGTGCTAACTAGTGCTGCTACTAATGACTAATTTTCTAACGACTAATTAGTTGAGTAATCTAAACAACTAAATTTCCAAAAAAATCAAGTATTTGCTATTTCATTTTAGGTTTTTTTTTTTTTTTATTCTGAATGCAACTCAAAGGCGAAAAAGTACCATGTCATAAAGTAAAAATAAAATAAATAAATTACAATATTAAATAAATGAAATTAAATAAATAATAAAGTGCAATAAAATGGGAGAATGTCTTCAAAGTTACAGAAATAGTATAAGAAAATCTCCAAAGTATAATAATTTCCAGTGCAAAATAACACATGAAAACAGTGTAGTTTTTATCAAAAGCATCTAGACATTTTGACATGAATGTCTCTCCATAGAATCTGAGCTGAGCCCAGCTGGCTGCTGTCTGTCAGCGCAGAACGTCTCCAACTTTTGATGCAGTTTATTGTTTGTATTATAACATTTGGAAAGAGGTGTCATTTGATTGAAATGGTGATTCACTTTGAAGTTATTAATTCCGGCCGGACTCTAGCTTTCTAACTCTATCTAGACTCGGCAGAGAACTGTGCACCGTTTGAAGCTGTTTGAACAAAACGGTTCTTTCACCCAACAAAACAGAAGTCCCAGTTAGTGACTGTAATCTGCACAAAAGTAACTCACAATTGGTATATTTTAATGGCTCCGAGAGGAATTCAGCAGCGGATTTGCTACTTCTGAAAGGCAGCGAATCAAAGAACCGAAGCGGGTCGGAACAGTGCTTCATTGCTTCAAGCTTAAAAGAGATGCAAAAAAAAAAAAAAAAATTCTATGGCACCTAGCAGCTGACTTAGAACTGGTGCGGACCAGGAGAATCCGACTGTTTAATTAAAACAAAGCATCAGCTTTTTTATTTAGGAAACACATTTTTTTATTTCAGCCCAAACACAAGGGCTGCAACTCAAGATTCTTTTAGTAATCGATTAATCAGTCCACTGTTTTTTAGATTAATCTTTTCTTTTTACTCACATGTGAGTTTTGGCATTATTTCTCTGAGTTATTATTAAAAGGCCTTTGTCACGCAACATCAACGTTTGAGCTTGTAACAAAGTTATGACGTCATATTGTTGTCAGAAACATACCTGGAGTAGTGTCTTGTTTTATTTTAGACATACATACATCACAAAGAGATTTCCACCAGGTTTCACCTGATTAGGAGCATTTTTAGATGCCGACAGCAACTGTCTCAACCACTGACAACATATTACAGCAAGAGTCCACAAAAGTATTTTAAAGGGCTGACTAAAGTGTATTATGTGATCTTTAATAAGATATTTTCATGAAAAAAGACACAAATGTGCAGTTTACTGCATTTTACTTTTTTCTTGTGTAAAAACACAGCTTTTAGATGTGGTTTGACTGAAACAAATTGTCATTAAACTTAAATAAAACAGGGATGAAGTGGAGGTTTAAGAGTCACTAGGTGTTCACAGGAAACACTTATTTATTTCTATATTGATTTATTTATGTTCATTGTTAGTTTTATCTGTTCTTTGTTTTTTTGTTTATCTGTTTTTTGGGGGGTGTCTGTTTCTCTAAAATTGTATTGTGGTTATTATTACTATTGTTGCTGTTATTAATATATAAATAAATTACAATTTGTAATACATTTGACTCTTTGATGACAACAAACGCTGAGCCATGAATTATATAATACAGAAAACAAATGTACACAAACGTGCTGAGATGTGAACAGCTTAATGCTAACTTTAACATTGAAAATGCCATAGACATGCTAACGCATTAGCATCGGTCCCGTTTTTAAGTTATAAAATACATCTATTAACTGTTTCAGAAGACCTTAACAGGTCGGTTTAACAAAAAAAAGGTAAATATTACTCACAGACGTATGCACTTTAGGATTTTAGTGGGGAAAAATTAAGATAAATTGAAATAAAACAATGAACCAACGAAGCAGCAGACCGAAGCACTGCTTCATTGGCTCAAGGTTCAAAGTAAAGCCGTGCTGCAGAAACAGTTGATTACATGGAAGAAATGAAACACTTGCGGTATAACAAAGATATTTAGCAACTAATCGATGACTAAATTAGTTGACAACTATTTTAATAATTGAGTTTAATTGATTAAATCAATTACCGGCAGTTGTTTCAGCTTGACTTCACCTCTCCTCATGCTATCAGATCCTGTGTGTGTGTGTGTGTGTGTGTGTGTGTGTGTGTGTGTGTGTGTGTGTGTGTGTGTGTGGCAGCACGTCGCCTGTACGCCTGAGCTAAACCATTGTACAACAGTGCAGGGGTGGGAGGGGCCCTCAGAGATCTTTCGTTATTATTGTTAGAGCAGAATTGTGTTTCATTATATTGTTTTACAACATGAGTTTTTGCCCCCCCCCATGCTCTGGGCCCTGGGTACATAGTACCCTTTACCCCCCCAGTCCGACGCCCCTGAACGTGTTACTCTTTTCAATTAAAAGGCTTTGCTTTCTTCTTCCAGTCTGGTCCTGGCTCATCAGATCTAGTTGCCATGGCAGCACAAAGAAACATCAAAATAGAACGGTACCGTCAGAAGAAGGAGCTGGAAGCCAGGCTGGCTGAGATGCAGCGAGCTGTGGACAGTGGCCAGGCAGATGATGAAGTCAGCAGAGAGTTTTACGTTCTCAGCGTACGCAGATGGGTTGGCATATGCTTGGAAGAAATACAAAGCGTCGACATGGAGGTGCTGATACTGAAGGCGAGGAATTTTCAGGGGCGTGAAGCTCATGAGAAGCCTCCCCGTCCAGCGCGGGCTCCCATGAAGAACTTCATTCTGACCAAGACTGCTGCACAGGTGAGGCGCTGGTCTCAACTCAGAAAAGAGCTTTTTCAGTTGCTCTTTAGATTCATTTTCTGCTGCTGAAAATCCTGCAGGGGGTCACAGGTTGGTCTTCATTAAAAAAACAAAAAACAGCAGTCGCTCTCTTCTTATCACCCTCTAGGGGTGTGCGGGTATCAAATGGCAACAACGTTAAGTATCTGCAATCCCAAAACCATAAAAGCTGGGGGCGGGGTTCACCCTGATTGTAACTCCGCCCAACTGGTTGGTAGATTCCAATGAGCCACTTTTGAAGATATGACAGTAATAATAATGAGGCTTTTTGACTACCAAGACAGTCAGGGATGCACAGTGTTGGATTTTTACTGATATTTGAGCTGATGCTGGAATATAAACATTGGGCTTTTTTTTTTCTTTTTATTTAATTTTGTTGATTTCTTCAGGCTCAATGGAGCTGCATTCTAATTGGTAGAAAATGCAAACAGTACTCAACACAAATGATGCAGGGCTCAAAATTGTGACCAAATCTTTGAGTCAGTGTGCTTTATTTTTTAAAACAAGTCGTGTGCATGACCTGCAAATTTACAGTTTTAATAGTTTTTTAATTTTATTTATTTATTTATTTTAATGTTAAGCAGAGCAGTGTAAAAATGGTCAGTGGCTTCCACTAACTTGACAGGAGTTTTTGCAACAAAGTCCTTTCCAGCCTTCACCAGCACGCACACACACACACACACACACACACACACAAAAGATTTTCCACATGGGTTGAAATCGTAGCTGCTGGGAAACACTGATAAACTGCTTCTAATGCAGATTCATGTCTCATCTCCTCCTGCAGTAAACAACAGCCAGTGTTGCCACAGTTACTTTGAAAAAGTAATCCAATTACTGATTACCGATGACTCCTTGAAAAAATAACTAAGTTAGACTACTAGTTACTTTTTTAGTTACTTTCCCCAGCTGGTGACAACAGCCCTCTGCCACCTCAACATGACAATGATACAGTAGTGTTCAGTATAGTGCTATGTGACTAAAAAGATGAATCCAGGTTTTGAGTATATTTCTTATTGTTACATGGGAAAGAAGGTACCAGTAGATTCAGTAGATTCTCACAAATCCAACAAGACCAAGCATTCATGATATGCACACTCTGAAGGCTATGAAATTGGGCTATTAGTAAAAAAAAGTAGAAAAGCGGGTGTTCACAATAATAGTAGTGTGACATTCAGTCAGTGAGTTCATCAGTTTTGTGGAACAAACAGGTGTGAATCAGGTGTCCCCTATTTAAGGATGAAGCCAGCACCTGTTGAACATGTTGTAGTCTTACACACCTCTCTGCAGCTTCTCTCCCCCTGCCATCCCCTCATTACCCCATCCCTGTAGAGACGGTGCCTGCTCCCAGACCACCAAGAACCAGCAAAAATCTATTTAAGCATAAAAATTCAAAAAGAAAAAAATAATATAGCACCTTCTACTGCACCACAGACTAAAACAGTTAAATGTGGTCTATTAAACATTAGGTCTCTCTCTTCTAAGTCCCTGTTAGTAAATGATATAATAATTGATCAACATATTGATTTATTCTGCCTTACAGAAACCTGGTTACAGCAGGATGAATATGTTCATTTAAATGAGTCAACTCCCCCGACTGCCAGAATGCTCGTAGCACGGGCCGAGGCGGAGGATTAGCAGCAATCTTCCATTCCAGCTTATTAATTAATCAAAAACCCAGACAGAGCTTTAATTCATTTGAAAGCTTGACTCTTAGTCTTGTCCATCCAAATTGGAAGTCCCAAAAACCAGTTTTATTTGTTGTTATCTATCGTCCACCTGGTCGTTACTGTGAGTTTCTCTGTGAATTTTCAGACCTTTTGTCTGACTTAGTGCTTAGCTCAGATAAGATAATTATAGTGGGCGATTTTAACATCCACACAGATGCTGAGAATGACAGCCTCAACACTGCATTTAATCTATTATTAGACTCAGTTGGCTTTGCTCAAAATGTAAATGAGTCCACCCACCACTTTAATCATACCTTAGATCTTGTTCTGACTTATGGTATGGAAATTGAAGACTTAATAGTATTCCCTGAAAACTCCCTTCTGTCTGATCATTTCTTAATAACATTTACTCTGATGGACTACCCAGCAGTGGGGAATAAGTTTCATTACACTAGAAGTCTTTCAGAAAGCGCTGTAACTAGGTTTAAGGATATGATTCCTTCTTTATGTTCTCTAATGCCATATACCAACACAGTGCAGAGTAGCTACCTAAACTCTGTAAGTGAGATAGAGTATCTCGTCAGTAGTTTTACATCCTCATTAAAGACAACTTTGGATGCTGTAGCTCCTCTGAAAAAGAGAACCTTAAATCAGAAGTGCCTGACTCCGTGGTATAACTCACAAACTCGCAGCTTAAAGTTGGAGAGGAAATGGCGTCTCACTAATTTAGAAGATCTTCACTTAGCCTGGAAAAAGAGTCTGTTGCTCTATAAAAAAGCCCTCCATAAAGCTAGGACATCTTACTACTCATCACTAATTGAAGAAAATAAGAACAACCCCAGGTTCTTTTCAGCACTGTAGCCAGGCTGACAAAGAGTCAGAGCTCTATTGAGCCGAGTATTCCTTTAACTTTAACTAGTAATGACTTCATGACTTTCTTTGCTAATAAAATTTTAACTATTAGAGAAAAAATTACTCATAACCATCCCAAAGACGTATCGTTATCTTTGGCTGCTTTCAGTGATGCTGGTATTTGGTTAGACTCTTTCTCTCCGATTGTTCTGTCTGAGTTATTTTCATTAGTTACTTCATCCAAACCATCAACATGTTTATTAGACCCCATTCCTACCATGCTGCTCAAGGAAGCCCTACCATTAATTAATGCTTCGATCTTAAATATGATCAATCTATCTTTATTAGTTGGCTATGTACCACAGGCTTTTAAGGTGGCAGTAATTAAACTATTACTTAAAAAGCCATCACTTGACCCAGCTATCTTAGCTAATTATAGGCCAATCTCCAACCTTCCTTTTCTCTCAAAAATTCTTGAAAGGGTAGTTGTAAAACAGCTAACTGATCATCTGCAGAGGAATGGTCTATTTGAAGAGTTTCAGTCAGGTTTTAGAATTCATCATAGTACAGAAACAGCATTAGTGAAGGTTACAAATGATCTTCTTATGGCCGCAGACAGTGGACTCATCTCTGTGCTCATCCTGTTAGACCTCAGTGCTGCTTTTGATACTGTTGACCATAAAATTTTATTACAGAGATTAGAGCATGCCATAGGTATTAAAGGCACTGCGCTGCGGTGGTTTGAATCATATTTATCTAATAGATTACAATTTGTTCATGTAAATGGGGAATCTTCTTCATAGACTAAGGTTAATTATGGAGTTCCACAAGGTTCTGTGCTAGGACCAATTTTATTCACTTTATACATGCTTCCCTTAGGCAGTATTATTAGACAGCATTGCTTAAATTTTCATTGTTACGCAGATGATACCCAGCTTTATCTATCCATGAAGCCAGAGGACACACACCAATTAGCTAAACTGCAGGATTGTCTTACAGACATAAAGACATGGATGACCTCTAATTTCCTGCTTTTAAACTCAGATAAAACTGAAGTTATTGTACTTGGCCCCACAAATCTTAGAAACATGGTGTCTAACCAGATCCTTACTCTGGATGGCATTACCCTGACCTCTAGTAATACTGTGAGAAATCTTGGAGTCATTTTTGATCAGGATATGTCATTCAAAGCGCATATTAAACAAATATGTAGGACTGCTTTTTTGCATTTACGCAATATCTCTAAAATTAGAAAGGTCTTGTCTCAGAGTGATGCTGAAAAACTAATTCATGCATTTATTTCCTCTAGGCTGGACTATTGTAATTCATTATTATCAGGTTGTCCTAAAAGTTCCCTGAAAAGCCTTCAGTTAATTCAAAATGCTGCAGCTAGAGTACTGACAGGGACTAGAAGGAGAGAGCATATCTCACCCATATTGGCCTCTCTTCATTGGCTTCCTGTTAATTCTAGAATAGAATTTAAAATTCTTCTTCTTACTTATAAGGTTTTGAATAATCAGGTCCCATCTTATCTTAGGGACCTCATAGTACCATATCACCCCTATAGAGCACTTCGCTCTCAGACTGCAGGCTTACTTGTAGTTCCTAGGGTTTGTAAGAGTAGAATGGGAGACAGAGCCTTCAGTTTTCAGGCTCCTCCTGTGGAACCAGCTCTCAATTCAGATCAGGGAGACAGACACCCTCTCTACTTTTAAGATTAGGCTTAAAACTTTCATTTTTGCTAAAGCTTATAGTTAGGGCTGGATCAGGTGACCCTGAACCATCCCTTAGTTATGCTGCTATAGACTTAGACTGCTGGGGGGTTCCCATGATGCACTGAGTGTTTCTTTCTCTTTTTGCTCTGTATGCACCACTCTGCATTTAATCATTAGTGATTGATCTCTGCTCTCTTCCACAGCATGTCTTTTTCCTGGTTCTCTCCCTCAGCCCCAACCGGTCCCAGCAGAAGACTGCCCCTTCCTGAGCCTGTGTTATATGGCTGGGGGGGCCTGGCTGCCGGTTTGTTTCTGTCTTTTGGTTTTCCTCCCAGGTGGCGTGCGTTTGGGACTGAGTGGCTGTGTTGCTGAGGCTGTCAGGACCTCACCCTGATCACCTGCGACTCGTCAGGACTCACAGCTGTGGTGCATCTGGATGGATTGGAACATGTTGGCATTTAAGACTGGAGTGCACAGTGTGTATTTGCCAGAGACCCGACCTTGTGACCAGACGGGTGAGATCGTCGTCTCGGGAGCCATCTCATCAGCAGCGGATGCTGAGAACGTCCAGGTTTGATGCACAGTCTGTGAAAGAGGAGGGGGTGAGGTTTCACGCTCGTCAGCACACTTCCTGAGGTACGTTAGATTTTGTGACTAACAGTTATACAGTCAGTAAATGTGGTGTCCCTCACACCTTATTGTATTGAGCTGTTTGTTAGTCATGTATCAGCTTCCACTGCAGTGGAGTTTTGTGAACTGGATGTTCCATGCCTGCAGGTTGGGAAGCTGATCAGTAATCAAGCCAGGAAGTGTTTGCTGTTTGTACACCTTTAAGTGTTCTGTGTGTAGAGTGTGGACTCACATAATGGTTCCTTCTTTCACAGACTCGGTTGTTGCGGCCACCTGGGGGGTGTCGGCGGGGTCCTTGGGTCCGAAACAGCTTCTGGCTCCGGACCGTTAGCGCTGCTGGGAGCGCACCACGCCAGGCCGCACCTTTTTGTTATTATATTATCACTGTTATGTATTAAATTCAGTTAGCCTTTGTACCGTGCTCTGCTTATTTCATACTGGGTCCTTCAAACGCTGGTCGGTTCTCCGAGCTGCGTCCGACACATAACAGCCTGGTTCTGCTGGAGGTTTCTTCCTGTTAAAAGGGAGTTTTTCCTTCCCACTGTAGCCAAGTGCTTGCTCACAGGGTGTCGTTTTGACCATTGGGGTTTTTCTGTAATTATTGTATGGCTTTTGCCTTACAATATAAAGCGCCTTGGGGCAACTGTTTGTTGTGATTTGGTGCTATATAAATAAAATTGATTGATTGATTGCTTTTCTCTTTGAAAGCCTGAGGAAAATGGGACGTTCAAGACATTGTTCAGAAGAACAGCGTAGTTTGATTAAAAAGTTGATTGGAGAGGGGAAAACTTATACGCAGGTGCAAAAAATTATAGGCTGTTCATCTACAATGATCTCCAATGCTTTAAAATGGACAAAAAAAAAAAACAAACGCGTGGAAGACAACGGAAAACAACCATCAAAATGGATAGAAGAATAACCAGAATGGCAAAGGCTCACCCATTGATCAGCTCCAGGATGATCAAAGACAGTCTGGAGTTACCTGTAAGTGCTGTGACAGTTTGAAGACGCCTGTGTGAAGCTAATTTATTTGCAAGAATCCCCCGCAAAGTCCCTCTGTTAAATAAAAGGCATGCAGAAGAGGTTATAGTTTGCCAAAGAACACATCAACTGGCCTAAAGAGAAATGGAGGAATATTTTGTGGACTGATGAGAGTAAAATTGTTCTTTTTGGGTCCAAGGGCCGCAGACGGTTTGTGAGACGACCCCCAAACTCTGAATTCAAGCCACAGTTCACAGTGAAGACAGTGAAGCATGGTGGTGCAAGCATCATGATATGGGCATGTTTCTCCTACTATGGTGTTGGGCCTATATATCGCATACCAGGTATCATGGATCAGTTTGGATATGTCAAAATACTTGAATAGGTCATGTTGCCTTATGCTGAAGAGGACATGCCCTTGAAATGGGTGTTTCAACAATACAATGACCCCAAGCACACTAGTAAACCAGCAAAATCTTGGTTCCAAACCAACAAAATTAATGCCTCGCAGATGTGAAGAAATCATGAAAAACTGTGGTTATACAACTAAATACTAGTTTAGTGATTCACGGGATTGTTAAAAAAGCAGTTTGAACATAATAGTTTTGAGTTTGTAGCATCAACAGCAGATGCTACTATTATTGTGAACACCCCCTTTTCTACTTTTTTTACTAATAGCCCAATTTCATAGCCTTAAGAGTGTGCATATCATGAATGCTTGGTCTTGTTGGATTTGTGAGAATCTACTGAATCTACTGGTACCTTGTTTCCCATGGAACAATAAGAAATATACTCAAAACCTGGATTAATCTTTTTAGTCACATAGCACTACTATTATTCTGAACACTACTGTAGGATTGCAGGATTGACGGATCCAAAGTGCAAGATGCCGGACTGATCGTGAGATCAAAGCCTGAAGCAGGTGCTGCATGCTACATTTGAAAATGACCTTGTCACAGGAACAGGCCCCATGACGGCGCAAGAAATGCTGGATGACCCCTGCCTGTGGTGCTAATACCTGCATGGACTTCTCATCTTCTTTTATCACACTCTGACTGATAGTTCATGGATTTCACAATAGCAAAAATAATATTGATCCTGATTTTTTTTTTTTTCTTTCGTGAAAATGTTACTCATCACTGTAAATACTTTACTGAAGAACAATTGAAGGATTATTCTTTGACAAATGGGATTTTCTCCATAATACATTTTAATAGTAGAAGTCTTCTCATGAACTTTTCAAAAATTCAGGACTGCTTAAAAATATCCAATAAACATTTTTCCGTTATTGCAATTACTGAGACTTGGTTGAGAGAGGAGCTGGTTGACTCTGTCCAGCCTGAGGGCTATAATTTTCTTCTGACAGACACCACACCCATCCAGAGATGATGTGGTGTCTGTTTCTGTAACCCTCCTGTCCTGTCGTAACATTTCCTGTATATTTGTTTTGTGAATTGTTCTATAATTTATGTCTGTATCATGGCCCAAGCAGAGGGTCACCCCTTTGAGTCTGGTCTGCTTGAGGTTTCTTCCTCAAATCCTCAGAGGGAGATTTTCCTCACCACTGTTGCCTGTGTTCTTGCTCTGGGGGTTAGTAAGGTTAGACCTTACTTGTGTGAAGCGCCTTCAGGCAACTTTGTTGTGATTTGGTGCTATAAAAATGAAATAAATTGAATTGAATTGAGCTGAAGCTGCTTGTGAATTTTCCAGTCAGTCACACTAAAACATTGCGAGATGACGCCACAGTATAGCGTTACTGGATGACAGTATAGCGGCACAGTACTGTTTTTCTATTGTCTGGGGAGAACCCTGATCTGTCTGCCTAACACATGCACAGCAGTAAAAGTATCCAAGTTCTTCAATATTCACTTGATCTAATAAAAAACACAGAGTTTGACAAATTATTATACAAACTTTGACTTAAGCCTGGTTCACACGGCAGGATCTTAAAATTAGCTGTAGGTTTCCAAAACCTGAGAGACCACACACGTGGAGATAAAAGATCATGGATCTAACAGGTTTGGTGGTACAGTGTGTGGTGTTCAGCCACACGGTAACAACACTACACACGAGCAGATTTCACATACCAACATTCCCAGGTCAGACAGGAAATCTCGCAAAATCTCTGGAGATTAAACGTGACTTCAGAGTCAACAGATGGAGATACTTTGTGGAGTATTTAAAACAGAGGGGAAAAAAAGACACAAAAAGAAAAGGTGTTTTTTTAAAGGAGTGGAGACAGTACCACCACCGGACTTTCTGCTAAGTCAGAACAGCTGTTTTGATTTTATTTCCCACTCCGTGCATCCGTCACTTTCTGATTCAGCAGGCTGCTCGTTAATGGTCGGAGGACACAACACACCCTGCGATATCGGGCCAAGACAATCCAACATGTTGAATATCCCAGAATTGATCGGAGCGCCGCTGATGTCCTTCTGAGCAGATCTGAGTGCTCTGAACACACCAGACACGGCAGGAATATCTGATAATATTATCTTTAGCATCATCACGATTGTCTGGGCGTCCTTAAGACTGTCGGAAGGGGAAGATCGGGTCCGATATCAGCCTAATTATCCTGCTGTGTGAACCCGGCTTAAGCAATTAAAAGGATTATAGCAAGTCATGTTTCTACAGTAATGTTTAGTATATGAACACAGAAATAAAGTCATCCATCTGAGAATTACAGGCTACAAAATAATACCAGTGCAACTTAGTTATTGTAATACCCCCCCCCCCCCCCCCCCCCCCAACAACAACAACCAAGCCACCATCGCTCCTCCTGCCTTTAGCACCTTAACAGCACTGGATTCTGTTCACAGTCACTGCCTTAAATCTTTACAGATGCTTTTTGAACTGTACTTTATTCATATGTTTACATTTTCATACAGTTGTATGTAAAAGTTTGGACCCCCCTGATGATTTCCATCATTTTCCTTTAGAAATCATTGGCTGTCTGGATCAGCAATTTCAGTTAAATATATCATATATATACAAGGTCTATTAGAAAAGAAACTGACCTGTTTATTTTTTCAAAAACTATACGGATTTGAATCACGTGCGATTACATCAGACAAGCTTGAACCTTCGTGCGCATGCTTGAGTTTTTTCACGCCTGTCGGTTGCGTCATTCGCCTGTGGGCAGGCTTTGAGTGAGCACTGGTCCACGCCTCCCGTTGGAATTCCTTTGTCTGAGAACTTCCTGAGAGACTAGCGCTTTGCTTAATCAAAATTTTTTCAGAAACTGTAAGGCACATCCAAGTGGACACCATTCGAGAAATTCAGACACTTTTCGGTGAAAATTTTAACGGCTGATGAGAGATTAAGGAGTGTTACTATCACTTTAAGGACAGCCCACGGCGCCGGACGGCGCGCCGTGCCCCGAGCCGCCGTCGTCAGCCTGTTTGAGCTGAGAACTTCCAAATTTAAGCCTCTGTTGACCCAGGACGTCGTGAGAGAGCAGAGAAGTTTCAGAAGAGGTCGGGATCAGCAGTTTATCCAGACATTCCACTGTTAAAGGAGATTTTGTAATGAAAGATGTGCGGACGGATTCGCGCGTCGGCACCCAGCCGCTCATCGCGCGGCGCCACAGAAAAACACCTCCGTGTTGATAACCATTCGTAAGATTCAGGCGGTTCTCGATGGCTTTCAGTCGAGTGAGTATCCGAGAAATTGTTTAAAAGCTGGGCATGTTCAAATTTGTCCTGTGAGACTTCCAACGGAGGTGTTTTGCTGTGGTGCCGCGCCATGAGCGGCTGGATGCTGACGAGCGAATCCGTCCGCACGTCTTTCATTACAAAATCTCCTTTAACAGTGGAATGTCCGGATAAACTGCTGATCCCGACCTCTTCTGAAACTTCTCTGTTCTCTCACGACGTCCTGGGTCAACAGAGGCTTAAATTTGGACGTTTTCAGCTCGAAACAGGCTGACGACGGAGGCTCGGGGCGCGGCATGCCGTCCGGCGCCGTGGGCTGTCCTTAAAGCAATAGTAACACTCCTTAATCTCTCATCAGCCATTAAATTTTCACAGAAAACCATCTGAATTTCTCGAATGGTGTCCACTTGGATGTGCATTACAGTTTCTGAAAACATTTTGATCAAGCAAAGCGCCAATCTCTCAGGACGTTCTCAGACAAAGGAACTCCGATAGGAGGGGTGGACCAGTGCTCACTCAAAGCCTGCCCACAGGCGAATGACGCAACCGACAGGCGTGAAAAAACTCAAACATGCGCATGACGGTTCAAGCTTGTCTGACGCAATCACACGTGATTCAAATCCATATAGTTTTTGAAAAAAATAATAAGGTCGGATACTTTTCTAATAGACCTCGTGTGTGTATATATATATATATATATATATATATATATATATATATATATATATATATATATATATATATATATATATATATCAATCAATTTTATTTATATAGCGCCATATCACAACAAACAGTTGCCCCAAGGCGCTTTATATTGTAAGGCAAGGCCATGCAATAATTACATAAAAACCCCAACGGTCAAAACGACCCCCTGTGAGCAAGCACTTGGCGACAGTGGGAAGGAAAAACTCCCTTTTAACAGGAAGAAACCTCCAGCAGAACCAGGCTCAGGGAGGGGCAGTCTTCTGCTGGGACTGGTTGGGGCTGAGGGAGAAAACCAGGAAAAAGACATGCTGTGGAGGGGAGCAGAGATCAGTCACTAATGATAATGCATCATGGGAACCCCCCAGCAGTCTAAGTCTATAGCAGCATAACTAAGGGATGGTTCAGGGTCACCTGATCCAGCCCTAACTATAAGCTTTAGCAAAAAGGAAAGTTTTAAGCCTAATCTTAAAAGTAGAGAGGGTGTCTGTCTCCCTGATCTGAATTGGGAGCTGGTTCCACAGGAGAGGAGCCTGAAAGCTGAAGGCTCTGCCTCCCATTCTACTCTTACAAACCCTAGGAACTACAAGTAAGCCTGCAGTCTGAGAGCGAAGCGCTCTATTGGGGTGATATGGTACTACGAGGTCCCTAAGATAAGATGGGACCTGATTATTCAAAACCTTATAAGTAAGAAGAAGAGTTTTAAATTCTATTCTGGAATTAACAGGAAGCCAATGAAGAGAGGCCAATATGGGTGAGATATGCTCTCTCCTTCTAGTCCCTGTCAGTACTCTAGCTGCAGCATTTTGAATTAACTGAAGGCTTTTCAGGGAACTTTTAGGACAACCTGATAATAATGAATTACAATAGTCAAGCCTAGAGGAAATAAATGCATGAATTAGTTTTTCTGCATCACTCTGAGACAAGACCTTTCTGATTTTAGAGATATTGCGTAAATGCAAAAAAGCAGTCCTACATATTTGTTTAGTATGCGCATTGAATGACATGACATTAAAACTTGTGCCAATTATTGTGCCAATTACCAATGCAGAGCTGGCTGTATCCGCTGTGGCGACCCCGAACACAAAACCGGGAGCAGCTGAATGGACAACAACAACTTAACAAAACAACAGCAAACAGAAAAACGCAGCAAAAGAATGCAAAACAAAATGGAAGTTGAAATAAAAATCAATAGGTGGTGGTAGTGAACCCTGTCCATTTGCAAATCACCAATCAAGTTGACAGAAGAAGAAGAGGACAAGCAGCTTCAGATCACCGACTCAGATTCTCATGATTTTTTTTTTTTTTTACAAGTACCTACCTACATATGTCTAATGAACACATGCAAAATATTTCTGCTTAATTCCAAGTAGTTTTTTTTAGATATAATTTTATTGTTAATAAGTGTGCCCACAATCCTGTTTTTCACTTGTGAACGCATTTTGAGCTTTTTTTTTGGAAGACATTATCTCAGCTAAAATGCAGATATAAAGCTCAGATTTGGAATACACCCTTTGGGCACTGCAGATACAGTATTAAATTTACCAAATGGGATACAGAGCTAATTTTTCATTCTGTAGCATTACAAAAATGGCAGTTTGTCCATTCTCGCAAAAAAATACAAAATTTCAAAGAGCTGTACTGAAGAAGGGATTAATGGATAATCTTCATATTGTAGAATACACATATCTGGGGTACTAGTGATATGTGTGTAAAACATTGGTCATAACTTGAAAGGTTTTTGAATTATTGACTCTTGAAAATCGAACATGATCGTGGAATTTTTTTGTTTGGCGTTGCCTTATGTGATGGATGGAGGCGCTGCTCCGTAGTGACCTAGGCTTGTGTTACTGTTGCTTCTGTTTGTTTTAAACGTAAGTGTTTCATGTTGTCCGTAACAATCTGTTCTGAAAGTGCTTGAGACTGTGACTGAGCTACCTTAGACAGCAGGCATTTGGTGATCACTTTATGAACTTTGAAGTTTGACAGTTGACAGAAGCCGACAGGAGGTAGTCTCGAACAATGGCGTTTAGCCTGCACCTTTTTCTGCTGCCGCTGATTATCAGCAAACTCTTCGTCCTCAGTACCTGTCAAACAGCTTCGCAGTGGGAACAAGGACTACGACGTGTATACACCAGAGATGCACTTCTTTCCCTCCGATCACGCCAGTTTACACCAACGGATTAACTACCAACGACGCACATTGGTGCACGGCCGCTGCAGAAGCGAGGGAGGCGAAGAGGCATCCGGGAACGTCTCTGCCGGAGAGTCAGCAAGCCACCGCTGCCATCGATCATTCTGGATAATGTGCGGCCACTGATTCCCAAGACGGACGAGCTCCGTGTGAACCAAAAGAGCTGTTTTGAATATCGGGAAACTAACCTGATGGTTTTCACCAAAACATGGTGTCACCAAGGAATCCCTGACGCTCTGCTGGATCTGGATGGTTTTTCCCTGGTGTGCAGTGACCGTTCTGATGCATCCGGCAAGAAGAATGGAGGAGGCGAGTGTATACATGTGAGTGACAAATGGTGTAAACAGTATACAATAAGAGACAAAGTATGCACCCCAGATATAGAACTGCTTTGTGTATCAATGAAACCTCACTATCTGCCAAGGGAGTTTGGCAACATCATTATAGGCGCCATTTATATACCCCCCAGCGGCAACGCAGGCAAAGCAGCCACGCACATTGCAGAGTGCGCGCATGAACAGCTACAGCGCACACCGGGAGCACCTATCTTTTTTTCTGTTTTATCAGGCTTTGAACAGTATGTAAACTGTCACACAAGACATAACAGGATATTGGACAAGGGCTATGGCAACATCAAGCAACATCAAGGGCGCATACTCGGCAATTTGAAAGCCTCCTCTCTCTAACTCGGACCATAATATCCTTCATAGAGACCAGTCTTCAAACCATGTAAACCTGTACATAAGACCGTTAATGTCTGGACAGATGATTCAATTGAGGCACTAAAAGGATGCTTCTTGTGTACAGACTGGTCCATATTTCACACTTTAGAGCTTGATGAGGCCACAGACACAGTTACAGACTATGTGAAATTCTGTGTTGATAATGTGGTAGCTAAGAAGGATGTCATCATCTATCCTAACAACAAGCCCTATATAACTAAAGAAATCAAAGAGTGTATAAATAGGAAAAAGCAAGCGTTTCGTAATAAAGACAGAGTAAGTCTGATAGAAATTCAAAAGGAACTGAAACAACTCTTAACTAAAGCAAGCAAATGATACAGACAAATAATGGAAATAATGGCCTCTTAACTTCAAATACTAAAAAACTCTGGGACACAATGAAACTAGCTACTAATATGAATCCTACAAAAAAGCAAATTATTACCTTGGATGAACAGCAAAGATCAAATGAGTTGAATGATTTCTACTTGAGATTTGACAAAGATAACTTTTCTCAGGCGTGTGATGGAGTGATGCAGTCACTACCAGAAATCAGTACCACTGACTGGCTGGAAGTGGTTCCACCTAGTGTCCAGTGTCTTCTCCGTACTGTGAGAACTGGTAAATCCACTGGCCCTGATGGACTGCCGGCTTTTCTGCTCAAAAGCTGTGCAGAGGAACTGACACCAGCATGGTGTCCTATATTTCAGCATTCATTAGACGCCAATACTGTCCCAGCTCTATGGAAGAGGTCTATTATAATACCAGTGCCCAAAAAGCCTTGTGCTACAGAAAACAATGACTTTCGCCCTGTAGTCTTGACCTCAGTTATTGCAAAATGTTTTGAAAAATTAGTTTTGTCACTGCTTAAAACAGAAGCACAACCCATGTTAGATGCATGTCAGTTTGCCTATAAGCATGAGCGTAGCACTGAGGATGCCATTCTATGCATGTTGCACCTTGTTTCTAAGCATCTGGAAGGAACAAAAACTTATGTTCGCACTTTATTTGTTGATTTTAGCTCAGCTTTTAATACTGTGCAACTCCACCTGTTTTTAGGAAATTGAAGGACATGAATGTAATTCTTATAAAATGGTTTTATTCTTTTTTTAACTAACTGCACACAGCAAGTGAAGCTTAATCAGACATTATCAGATATCAAACACTAATACAGGAGTTCCACAAGGCCGTGTGCTTTCACCAATACTTTTTACAGTTTATACTAATGACTGCAGGAAAGTACACCCCAATAATTTTATTTTTAAATTTGCAGATGACACAGCAATCGTGAGCCTCTTGCATAAGGACATGGACCCTTTTGTCTACTACAATGAGATTGACACCTTTATTAAGTGGTGTGACAAAAACCATCTGATTTTAAACGTGTCAAAAACACAAGAGATGGCTTTTGACCCAAGACAAGTGACAGCACACAAGCCAGTAGTCATTTCAGACCAAACTATAAATCAGGTGGCAACATATAAATATCTAGGGGTCCATATCAATAATTTGCTAAACTGGAAATCACACATTGATCATTTGTGCAGTAAACTGCAGCAAAGAATGTATTTTTTGAGACGACTGAGGCTTTATGGTGTTAGCAATCAGATCATGCTAATTTTCTACAAAGCTATCTTAGAGAGCCTAATTAGATATGGAATCACTGCCTGGTTTGGTGACCTTACAGTTCAACTTAAAACTAGGTTGTCTAACATGCGCAAAACAGCAATGAAAATAATTGGTATGAAAAAATATGAGTCCATTGAGAAGCTGTTTAACCAGTCAGTTATGACGCAGGCAACAAAAATCTCCACTCACCCACTGTCCTCAGAGTATGAACTTCTCCCTTCAGGAAGAAGATTAAAGTGTAAAACAAATCGTCTCAAATTATCATTTGTTCCAGTTTCTATCAAACTGCTAAATAATGCAAATAACTAGTGCAATAGAACAACGTACAATAAACTTCAGCACTTTAGCATCTGGCACTTTTCTCAGCACTTTAAACAGTTGAATGTCTCTGTGTTGTCATTGTAATGTATTTCCTGATTTTAGTCTAGATTTTAATTCTTGTGTTTTATGTGATTTGTGTCCTTTTTAAATTTTTCTCTGCCCTTTGAAGTGATAATGTAGTGCAACGCCCAAGACAAATTTCCCTAATGGGACAATAAAGTTGACCTTGACCTTGAATGTCAAAAATGCCTCCAGTCTCTTTATGATTTGACCATGTGGGCAAGTGCTCAGCCACTTCATCATCTTTCTTTTTTTTTTTTCTTTTTTTTTTTTTGTGGAGAGCATATTGATATACCAACTTTGTCAGTTTTTTGTTTAATCTAGCTCAAATGCCTTCATAGTGAAAACAGTTAGCAAAGTAGGGTACCGTAACATGGCACAAACCAATTTTGAACCTGTATTTGCATATTCAGAGAGTAATATATCAGCTTTGAATGGAAGCATAAAGCTCAAATTTGGTATTTACAGTATTTGGCACCCCAAAATAAAAGACAAATTACTGAGCTTATTTTTTTCTTTCATGGCATCATAAAATTAGCAAGTCAGTCATCAACGCAATTTTGGTACAAAGTTTTGAAGTACTCTGAGAGTAAATTGAGAGATAATTTTGATATATCAGAATTCAGTTTCTCTCACACACAGTAGACCCTCTACCTGGAAGCTGCTGCTGTCCTCTGGAGCACATGTACTCTTATCTGTCCACTCCGTCCGCATCAGGGCTGCGAGGGACCCAATGGAGAGAACAGTCATGTCCGCCCCCTGCCGCTGCCATTTTTTACCACACAATATGCAATTTATTTTATGGTTTTGTTTAAGTCGTTGGCATCACAATTAACCAGCAAGATGAATATCTCCATTTTACAGAGTCAGCGGCAGCAGCATAGCACCAAATTCTGGGCCCGAGGTACTACCCATATTGAAACTAACCCCACACCACCACCACTGTTATGTTCTTTTTATTAATGGAAACACCAAATTTCTAATGCGTAGTCAAACCAGGACTAAGTGAGAGCCATCTCTGTGGAATGATATTTTCTAAAAACAGACTGCAGTGGCTCAAAAAGATTATTCTCAATAAGTTGGTCTACGAGCTGCCGTGACACCACCTTTTCTAAAATTTTTGGAACAGAATGATAGATTTGATATCAGCTGATGGTTTTTCAATACACTAGGGTCAAGATTAGGTTTCTTAAGTAATGGTTTAATCACTGCAGATTTGAAACATTTAGGAACAGATCCAGAGGTTAATGAGAGATTAATAATTTCCAGCACAGTCGGCCCAAGAGTGGACCACAGGTCCTTAAACAGTTTTGTTGGTATAGGATCAAATAAACAGGTTGTGCTTTTTGTAGACGTTACGAGTTTCGTCAGCACACCTAGTGAGATACTATTAAATTCTGTAAATCTAGGTAATACCTCAGTAGTGGTGCCCACCTCAATAGCAGGGTGTAGTGTCTGGGTTAAGGCATGCTGGGATATGTTTAACCTAATGTCTTCTATTTTGTTCTCAAAGTAATCTAAGAAATCTTGTGCTGTAAAAGGAGAGCGAGCTACAGGTGGTTGTCCATGAATAAGTGTTGCCACCGTGTCGAACAAGAACTTTGAGTTATGCTTGTTTTTGTTGATCAAATCAGAGTAGTTGGTCCACGTTGTAGCCAGTAATGCATGCTTATAGTCTAAGATAGCATCACGCCACGCAAGGTGAAATACTTCTAATTTTGAACTACGCCATTTCCGTTCTACACCTCTAGCCTTATGCTTGAGGTCACACAAGTAATCACTGAACCAAGGTGACTGTGTTTTTTTGGGGGGGGAGGGGGGGCATGGTTTTAATAAAGGTGGTGCAATCATGTTGAGTGTAGTTTTGAGCACTGAGTTTCAGGGCCGCTGCTAAGGTTTTGGAGGCCTTAAGCATAACTGGTCAGGGAGGCCCCCCACCCCCATATGAGAGACCCCCCCCCCCCATTAAACACTTCATTATATTATGTTATCTAGTATCCGGTGTATTCCATAATGATAGGAAAACTACATGAAACCATTATATTAAATTATGGACACATAGAAAAAAACCTAAATATTAAAATGCTCAATACTACACATCAAGAAAAACAGTGGTGGCATTGTGAAATCATACACAGCCACAACAAATGCTAAAGTTTACCAGCAGGTGTCACCCTTTCCTTACCCTAAGGGGGTATGGAGCACTCTACAGTACCCCACCAACTAAACTGCGTTTCTTTCCAGCATTCTGCTGACTGCACGCAAGAATGCATGTCTATTTTAAGCAGTGCATACGTAATTTACATACATATGCCTTAAATAAAAGTTCTGAAATTATTCTCACTATTCTTGGTATATTTATCAGCCTGTCAAATTTATAGTTGCTATCTGATCATGTTGTCAGGCAGAATAGATTTGGACCTAAGTAGTGCACTGACGGCTAACTAGGACTTTGTTGACTTATAAGGCACTCAAAATCTTCAAACTACACTGCCCAACTATTTGCAAATGTGCCACATGCCTTGTAATATCCAGATTAGCGTTTAAAGCTACATAAAATCAGCAAAGTCAACGCAACCTAGCACCACTGAACATTAAGTAATCAAAACAATTTAAACCTTTAACACGTACTTACCAACAAGGGATGCACGGGCATCATCTTTTTGTTTCTTTTTCCTCCGTTTTTCAGCTCCAGACTCCTGCTGTCGCTTCATTGTTTAATTGTGGCATAGTGGCAACTTGTCCTCTCGTGTCAGAATCAAATGTGGGCTAGCAGTGCTGCTTCAGTTAGGCGCAGGGTTGCCAGATTGGGTGTTTTCCCATCCAATTGGTTTGTTTAGGGCATAGGTGTCAAACTGATTCCAGAAAGGGCCAAGAGGGTGCAGGTTTTCTTTTTAACCACCAACTCCAGCAGGTGATTTCACTGATGAACATCACTTTGAGCAGATGGAAAGAGTTCATCAGTAAAATCACCTGGTAGAGTTGGTGGTTACAAAGAAAACCTGCACCCTCTTGGCCCTTTCTGGAATCAGTTTTGACACCTATGGTTTAGGGTAAAAATATGGCACTGGTCCTGGACGAGTTTTTTGTATAGAATTGCCACACACATTTTAAAAATCAGTTCAAATTGCGCAGGATTTAGTGCCTCCAAGCATTTTTTAGCATTTATTGGACAGGAAATCGTCACATCTGGCAACCCTGGTTAGGCGACACAGCGAACAGAGAAAGACGCAAACAGGGCTGTACCATTACAGGGAATCGGGGCGGGGGTGGATGGGGGCTTTATATTAGGCAAAAAAAAAAAAACTGTTAATTTGCTCCAATTACGTAATGGGGTAGGGGCCTACACAATGTTTAAAGACAAAAACGATGGGCCTATTCATAAATAATTCATATTGATTTTGAAATGTAATAATGTAATAATTTCAACACATTTTTCAGTCAATTGGAGGCCCTGCAAACTAATGCAACATGGTTGGTGCCCCACGCAGGCTGCGTAGTCTGCTTATGCCGAACGGCGGTGCTGCTGAGTTTAAACTATCCACAAGTCTGTCTACTGACTGGGCATTTGCCAAATGTGAAGCTAAGACATCAGGCAGTCTAGCTTCTCTTAGTTGAGGAGTTGATGCATCGCTGCTATGATAAATAAGGTTGTTGTTCCACTAAACACGGCACTGAAAATGTAAACTTAATAAGTGAGTGACCAGAGACCACTGATGTAAGAGGCATGATGTCAATATTTGTGACAGCAATACCACGTGTGAGAACCAAATCCAGGGTATTGTAATGCATTGCTGGAATCCTAATGCATCCACAATTTCCATAAATGATTTGCAGAGGGGATCAGAAGGTTGA
This sequence comes from Thalassophryne amazonica, assembly GCF_902500255.1. Classification (NCBI taxonomy): domain Eukaryota; kingdom Metazoa; phylum Chordata; class Actinopteri; order Batrachoidiformes; family Batrachoididae; genus Thalassophryne; species Thalassophryne amazonica. The sequence goes on from NC_047113.1 coordinate 107,147,750, forward strand.
TTTACAGTTGTATGTAAGAGTTTGGGCCCCCCTGATGATTTCCATGATTTTCCTTTATAAATCATTGGTTGTTTGGATCAGCAATTTCAGTTAAATATATCATATAGCAGACAAACACAGTGATATCTGACAAATGAAATGAAGTTTATAGGATTTACAGAAAGTGCAATAATTATTTAAACAAATTTAGGGAGTTTTAAATTTGTGTTTTAAATTTTTAACTGTTTTTATGTTGTGAAGCGCCTTGAGACGATATTGTCGTGAATTGGCGCTATATCAATTAATAAATTTGAATTTGAATTTTGGGAGGTGCATAAATTTGGGCACCCCAACAGAAAAAAAACATCAATATTTAGTAGATCCTCCTTTTGCAGAAATAACAGCCTCTAAACACTTCCTATAGCTTCCAATGAGAGTCTGGATTCTGGTTGAAGGTATTATGGACCATTCTTCTTTACAAAACATCTCAGGTTTGTTGGTTTCCAAGCATGGACAGCCCGCTTAAAATCACACCACAGATTTTGTAGATTTTGAGCAGTGTTTAGGGTCGTTGTCTTGTTCAAAGATCCAGCCCCGGTACAACTTCAACTTTGTCACTGATTCATGAACATTGTTCTCAAGAATCTGCTTATGTTGACTGGAATCCATGTGACCCTCAACTTTAACAAGATTCCCAGTACCTTCACTGGCCACACAGCCACACAGCATGATGGAACCACCTCCAAATTTTACTGTAGGTAGCAAGTGTTTTTACGGAACCCAGGAGAGGTCACTTAAAGTGATATTTTTTTCTGGCCATGATCATTTCTGCACATGTTTTCCTTTAATTGAGTCCATGAAATAATAAAACTTGCTCTCAAATTAATAAAACGTGCACACATTTTCCTGACCATGATAATTCGTGTACACGTTTTAATGGCTGTGATAATTCGTGCGCACGTTTTCCTTTAATCGAGCCCTCAAATTAATGAAATGTGCGCACGTTTTCCTTTAATCGAGCCCTCGAATGAATAAAACGTGCGCACGCTTTCCTTTAATCGAGCCCTCAAATGAATAAAACGTGCGCACGTTTTCCTTTCATTCAAAATGAACTCCATAATATGACCTAAATTGTCATCCTCACGACGGGGAGATGCTTAATTTGCCCTCAGCATCCTTTTTAATGTGCTTAAACTCCAGATGATGTCATGCTGGGCAGCTGGAGTTCTCTGTATGTCCTTGTGCGCCCAAACCATGATGATACACCCTGACCAGATCCATTTCTAATGGGGAAATGTATCACACTGTCTGCTGGTTTGTTCACTAATAGCCAACATTTATGTGTCACAGTAATATTGAGTGCATGTTTTACAAATTGTGGCCACGTTTAAGTAGATCGTGGCTTCGTTTTACTCAAACAATGCTTAAAACATGCGCACAATATAATAAAATGTACACACAATATAATAAAATGAGTGCACAATATAACAACGTGTGCACAATATAATAAAACGTGCACACGTTCTCTCCACATGCAAAACATTTTGCGATGACACTTCCAGGGCTCCGTACATTTTTCTTAGAATGCTGTGTTTTTTCAGCCATGCATACCGCCCCTTATGTCCAAATAACTCAATTTTAGTTTCATCAGTCCACAGCACCTTATTCCAAAATTAAGCTGCTTGTCCAAATGTGCTTTAGCATACCTTAAGCGACTCTGTTCGTGGCGTGTATGCAGAAAAGGCTTCCTCTGCATTATAGCATCATACAGAATCTCTTTGTGCAAAGTGCGCTATATAGTTGAACGATGCACAGAGACACTATCTGCAGCAAGATCATGTTGTAGGTCTTTGGAGCAGGTCTGTGGATTAACTATGACTGTTCTCACCATCAGCTTATCTGAGATTTTTCTTGGCCTGCCACTTCGGGCCTTAACTAGTACTGTGCCTGTGGTCTTCCATTTCCCCACTATGTTCCTCACAGTGGAAACTGACAGCTGAAATCTCTGAGATAACTTTTTGTATCCTTGGATGGAGCAGCTCTCATTTCTAGAAATCTGGCCAATTTTCTTAAATCCTCCAAACTGTGACTATCCAGGGTTGGGACCAGGAAGCAGAGTTGTAGTCTTACACACCTCTCTGCAGCTTCTCTCCCCCTGCCATCCCCTCATTACCCCATCCCCGTAGAGACGGTACCTGCTCCCAGACCACCAATAACCAGCAAAAATCTATTTAAGCATAAAAATTCAAAAAGAAAAAATAATATAGCACCTTCAACTACACCACAGACTAAAACAGTTAAATGTGGTCTATTAAACATTAGGTCTCTCTCTTCTAAGTCCCTGTTAGTAAATGATATAATAATTGATCAACATATTGATTTATTCTACCTTACAGAAACCTGGTTACAGCAGGATGAATATGTTCGTTTAAATGAGTCAACTCCCCCGACTGCCAGAATGCTCGTAGCACGGGCCGAGGCGGAGGATTAGCAGCAATCTTCCATTCCAGCTTATTAATTAATCAAAAACCCAGACAGAGCTTTAATTCATTTGAAAGCTTGACTCTTAGTCTTGTCCATCCAAATTGGAAGTCCCAAAAACCAGTTTTATTTGTTGTTATCTATCGTCCACCTGGTCGTTACTATGAGTTTCTCTGTGAATTTTCAGACCTTTTGTCTGACTTAGTGCTTAGCTCAGATAAGATAATTATAGTGGGCGATTTTAACATCCACACAGATGCTGAGAATGACAGCCTCAACACTGCATTTAATCTATTATTAGACTCTATTGGCTTTGCTCAAAATGTAAATGAGTCCACCCACCACTTTAATCATATCTTAGATCTTGTTCTGACTTATGGTATGGAAATAGAAGACTTAACAGTATTCCCTGAAAACTCCCTTCTGTCTGATCATTTTTTAATAACATTTACATTTACTCTGATGGACTACCCAGCAGTAGGGAATAAGTTTCATTACACTAGAAGTCTTTCAGAAAGCGCTGTAACTAGGTTTAAGGATATGATTCCTTCTTTATGTTCTCTAATGCCATATAACAACACAGTGCAGAGTAGCTACCTAAACTCTGTAAGGGAGATAGAGTATCTCGTCAATAGTTTTACATCCTCATTGAAGACAACTTTGGATGCTGTAGCTCCTCTGAAAAAGAGAGCTTTAAATCAGAAGTGTCTGACTCCATGGTATAACTCTCAAACTCGTAGCTTAAAGCAGATAACCCGTAAGTTGGAGAGGAAATGGCGTCTCACTAATTTAGAAGATCTTCACTTAGCCTGGAAAAAGAGTCTGTTGCTCTATAAAAAAGCCCTCCGTAAAGCTAGGACATCTTTCTACTCATCACTAATTGAAGAAAATAAGAACAACCCCAGGTTTCTTTTCAGCACTGTAGCCAGGCTGACAAAGAGTCAGAGCTCTATTGAGCTGAGTATTCCATTATCTTTAACTAGTAATGAGTTCATGACTTTCTTTGCTAACAAAATTTTAACTATTAGAGAAAAAATTACTCATAACCATCCCAAAGACGTATCGTTATCTTTGGCTGCTTTCAGTGATGCCGGTATTTGGTTAGACTCTTTCTCTCCGATTGTTCTGTCTGAGTTATTTTCATTAGTTACTTCATCCAAACCATCAACATGTTTATTAGACCCCATTCCTACCAGGCTGCTCAAGGAAGCCCTACCATTATTTAATGCTTCGATCTTAAATATGATCAATCTATCTTTGTTAGTTGGCTATGTACCACAGGCTTTTAAGGTGGCAGTAATTAAACCATTACTTAAAAAGCCATCACTTGACCCAGCTATCTTAGCTAATTATAGGCCAATCTCCAACCTTCCTTTTCTCTCAAAAATTCTAGAAAGGGTAGTTGTAAAACAGCTAACTGATCATCTGCAGAGGAATGGTCTATTTGAAGAGTTTCAGTCAGGTTTTAGAATTCATCATAGTACAGAAACAGCATTAGTGAAGGTTACAAATGATCTTCTTATGGCCTCGGACAGTGGACTCATCTCTGTGCTTGTTCTGTTAGACCTCAGTGCTGCTTTTGATACTGTTGACCATAAAATTTTATTACAGAGATTAGAGCATGCCATAGGTATTAAAGGCACTGCGCTGCGGTGGTTTGAATCATATTTGTCTAATAGATTACAATTTGTTCATGTAAATGGGGAATCTTCTTCACAGACTAAAGTTAATTATGGAGTTCCACAAGGTTCTGTGCTAGGACCAATTTTATTCACTTTATATATGCTTCCCTTAGGCAGTATTATTAGACGGTATTGCTTAAATTTTCATTGTTACGCAGATGATACCCAGCTTTATCTATCCATGAAGCCAGAGGACACACACCAATTAGCTAAACTGCAGGATTGTCTTACAGACATAAAGACATGGATGACCTCTAATTTCCTGCTTTTAAACTCAGATAAAACTGAAGTTATTGTTCTTGGCCCCACAAATCTTAGAAACATGGTGTCTAACCAGATCCTTACTCTGGATGGCATTACCCTGACCTCTAGTAATACTGTGAGAAATCTTGGAGTCATTTTGATCAGGATATGTCATTCAAAGCGCATATTAAACAAATATGTAGGACTGCTTTTTTGCATTTACACAATATCTCTAAAATCAGAAAGGTCTTGTCTCAGAGTGATGCTGAAAAACTAATTCATGCATTTATTTCCTCTAGGCTGGACTATTGTAATTCATTATTATCAGGTTGTCCTAAAAGTTCCCTAAAAAGCCTTCAGTTAATTCAAAATGCTGCAGCTAGAGTGCTGACGGGGACTAGAAGGAGAGAGCATATCTCACCCATATTGGCCTCTCTTCATTGGCTTCCTGTTAATTCTAGAATAGAATTTAAAATTCTTCTTCTTACTTATAAGGTTTTGAATAATCAGGTCCCATCTTATCTTAGGGACCTCATAGTACCATATCACCCCAATAGAGCGCTTCGCTCTCAGACTGCAGGCTTACTTGTAGTTCCTAGGGTTTGTAAGAGTAGAATGGGAGGCAGAGCCTTCAGCTTTCAGGCTCCTCTCCTGTGGAACCAGCTCCCAATTCAGATCAGGGAGACAGACACCCTCTCTACTTTTAAGATTAGGCTTAAAACTTTCCTTTTTGCTAAAGCTTATAGTTAGGGCTGGATCAGGTGACCCTGAACCATCCCTTAGTTATGCTGCTATAGACGTAGACTGCTGGGGGGTTCCCATGATGCACTGTTTCTTTCTCTTTTTGCTCTGTATGCACCACTCTGCATTAATCATTAGTGATCGATCTCTGCTCCCCTCCACAGCATGTCTTTTTCCTGGTTCTCTCCCTCAGCCCCAACCAGTCCCAGCAGAAGACTGCCCCTCCCTGAGCCTGGTTCTGCTGGAGGTTTCTTCCTGTTAAAGGGAGTTTTTCCTTCCCACTGTAGCCAAGTGCTTGCTCACAGGGGGTCGTTTTGACCGTTGGGGTTTTTACATCATTATTGTATGGCCTTGCCTTACAATATAAAGCGCCTTGGGGCAACTGTTTGTTGTGATTTGGCGCTATATAAAAAAAAAATTGATTGAATTGATTGATTGAAATCTTAGAAACATGGTGTCTAACCAGATCCTTACTCTGGATGGCATTACCCTGACCTCTAGTAATACTGTGAGAAATCTTGGAGTCATTTTTGATCAGGATATGTCATTCAATGCGCATATTAAACAAATATGTAGGACTGCTTTTTTGCATTTGCGCAATATCTCTAAAATCAGAAAGGTCTTGTCTCAGAGTGATGCTGAAAAACTAATTCATGCATTTATTTCCTCTAGGCTGGACTGTTGTAATTCATTGTTATCAGGTTGTCCTAAAAGTTCCCTAAAAAGCCTTCAGTTAATTCAAAATGCTGCAGCTAGAGTACTGACGGGGACTAGAAGGAGAGAGCATATCTCACCCATATTGGCCTCTCTTCATTGGCTTCCTGTTAATTCTAGAATAGAATTTAAAATTCTTCTTCTTACTTATAAGGTTTTGAATAATCAGGTCCCATCTTATCTTAGGGACCTCATAGTACCATATCACCCAAATAGAGCGCTTCACTGTCAGACTGCAGGCTTACTTGTAGTTCCTAGGGTTTGTAAGAGTAGAATGGGAGGCAGAGCCTTCAGCTTTCAGGCTCCTCTCCTGTGGAACCAGCTCCCAATTCGGATCAGGGAGACAGACACCCTCTCTACTTTTAAGATTAGGCTTAAAACTTTCCTTTTTGCTAAAGCTTATAGTTAGGGCTGGATCAGGTGACCCTGAACCATCCCTTAGTTATGCTGCTATAGACTTAGACTGCAGGGGGGTTCCCATGATGCACTGAGTGTTTCTTTCTCTTTTTGCTCTGTATGCACCACTCTGCATTTAATCATTAGTGACTGATCTCTGCTCTCTTCCACAGCATGTCTTTTTCCTGATTCTCTCCCTCAGCCCCAACCAGTTCCAGCAGAAGACTGCCCCTTCCTGAGCCTGGTTCTGCTGGAGGTTTCTTCCTGTTAAAAGGGAGTTTTTCCTTCCCACTGTCGCCAAGTGCTTGCTCACAGGGGGTCATTTTGACCGTTGGGGTTTTTCTGTAATTATTGTATGGCTTTGCCTTACAATATAAAGCGCCTTGGGGCAACTGTTGTTGTGATTTGGCGCTATATAAATAAAATTGATTTGATTTTGATTTGATTAAAACGTTCATTGGAGAGGGGAAAACTTATACGCAGGTGCAAAAAATTATAGGCTGTTCATCTACAATGATCTCCAATGCTTTAAAATGGACAAAAAACCAGAGACGCGTAGAAGAAGATGGAAAACAACCATCAAAATGGATAGAAGAATAACCAGAATGGCAAAGGCTCACCCATTGATCAGCTCCAGGATGATCAAAGACAGTCTGGAGTTACCTGTAAGTGCTGTGACAGTTAGAAGACGCCTGTGTGAAGCTAATTTATTTGCAAGAATCACCCGCAAAGTCCCTCTGTTAAATAAAAGACGTGCAGAAGAGGTTACAATTTGCCAAAGAACACATCAACTGGCCTAAAGAGAAATGGAGGAATATTTTGTGGACTGATGAGAGTAAAATTGTTCTTTTTGGGTCCAAGGGCCGCAGACAGTTTGTGAGACGACCCCCAAACTCTGAATTCAAGCCACAGTTCACAGTGAAGACAGTGAAGCATGGTGGTGCAAGCATCATGATATGGGCATGTTTCTCCTACTATGGTGTTGGGCCTATATATCACATACTAGGTATCATGGATCAGTTTGGATATGTCAAAATACTTGAAGAGGTCATGTTGCCTTATGCTGAAGAGGACATGCCCTTGAAATGGGTGTTTCAACAAGACAATGACCCCAAGCACACTAGTAAACAAGCAAAATCTTGGTTCCAAACCAACAAAATTAATGCCTCGCAGATGTGAAGAAATCATGAAAAACTGTGGTTATACAACTAAATACTAGTTTAGTGATTCACAGGATTGATAAAAAAGCAGTTTGAACATAATAGTTTTGAGTTTGTAGCGTCACAGCAGATGCTACTATTATTGTGAACACCCCCTTTTCTACTTTTTTTTACTAATAGCCCAATTTCATAGCCTTAAGAGTGTGCATATCATGAATGCTTGGTCTTGTTGGATTTGTGAGAATTTACTGAATCTACTGGTACCTTGTTTCCCATGTAACAATAAGAAATATACTCAAAACCTGGATTAATCTTTTTACTCACATAGCACTACTATTATTCTGAACACTACTGTAAGTACCAATAATAAAGATGCACGTCAACAATATCTTAACCCTCTGGGGTCCGAGGGCATTTTTTGGACAGTTCACTCGCCTGGCATAAATGTTTTATTATTGCTGTTAACAGCTCTCCCTGCATCCCACAATCAGGTTTTATGTCTCTTTTTTTTTTCAGGACAACCTGTGCTTTCAGAATATATATGTTTTTGTTGTGTTTTATAAGTGTAATAAAGGTTTACAATCAAAAATAGGCAAGGAAAAAATATAGCGAAAAATAATGCTCACTCTCGCTGTGCGTAATGGCGCAGGGCGCACTGAGTATGTACTAATAGTATGTACTCATTGGAGCATCCAGGGGGCTATTCAAACGGGCCAACTAGTAACACATCACTCCTGAAAACGATCTTTGGCTTTTCACGTGAGGTAAATCTGCCCTGTGATTGGATTTTGGAAAACCATGTGACGGTGAACCAATTCCGATTAGACACTCACATTGCGCACGTCATCACACAGCTTGTATGAGGAGTACAAAGATGCCTGCTGGCTGGCTCGAAAGTCAGCGGAGTTAAATTTTCAGCAAAAAAAAAACTAAGTTTCTATCTCATATCATTAAAAAGTTATTTATAATCTAGTAAAGCTTGGTCTTAGCCGTCGTATATGATGGTGTCAGCCCCAGAGGGTTAACGAGTCAAAAATAAGAAACGTTTGTTTGTACAGTTTCAGTGAATGAAAAAAGTTGCCTTTTATCAAATCCATGAAAAGTACCAAAGAGGGCAAAAGAGCAAAACTGATCTGAGTTTAAGTTTTGTTGTTGTTTTGTTTTTTGAACAAGAGATGAGAATGTCCACGTTGTCTGGTGAGAAGGCGAAGAGTAATTTTATTTCAAAACCCTTGCTGGATAAATACATACGTCCTACCCACTGATCATTCGGGTCAGCGGTCCTGATCAGCACACAGGCGAGAAGAACTCGTTATTTTCAAGACTTTGCAGCCAGCTTGGCTACACGTGTGGGTTGAGCATGATTGTGGGTTCACTGGGCTGTACAGGGAAGAGACGACGGACACTTTGTCCTTAACGTTAACGGATATTGTTTATATGTGCTTGGATCTGAAGTGCTGAGATTATGAGGCTGTAACAGGCTGTGCGCTACAGCAGGAGCTTGTGTCTCTGCAAGGCTGTTTTTTTTCACAGGCTGTGAGTTTCGGCATTTCTTCCAATCAGACGGTATCTAAATGAACGCAGTCATCACTTTAAAATCAAGTCACCATGACGCAGAATCATACTTAGACTTGTGTTCCAAAGAACAGCAGTGTTTTAAAAAGTGAATAAAGCTCAAATTCCTGAAAAAGGTGTTCATTTGGGAACATGATTCTATTCCACATGAAGAAACTTTTGTCAGATTTGTTCTTACTTTACAGAAAGTGAAGAAAAAGTATTAATAACCTGTTGAAAAAGTATCTGTTTGCACATTTCTTTCTGTGATCTTTATTTAAACCAAAATGTTGCACCTGCTGGTTTTTGTGTGTTCCTCTGTGAAAATCTAGGTAAAATGTGTCGTTCCAGACCTTCAGAAGAATACCGTACCTTGATTAATGAAAGACATCCCAGAAAGGGCCAAGAGGGGGCAGGTTTTCTTTGCAGCCACTGACTACAGCAGGTGATTTAACGTCACTTTGGGCAGATGTTTGTGGGTGAAACCACCTGGTGGAGTGAGCAGCTGCAGAGAAAACCTTCATGTCTTTGGACACCACTGAAACAGACAGAAGATCAGCTCCAGGGGAATCAGAGAAGGTCTGAACGGAAGACGTCTGTGTGAAGACAAACGATGGACAAGAGACCCCACACAGGTCCCACTGTGGAAAAAACAGTCTCAGAATAAAAACAACCAGTCACACAAATGTGACTGATTTTGTGACGGGAGCACAATAAAAAAGCCTATCATTTCTAGCCCTGCTCCTTCCTCTAATTTTAACTTCCTCTAACTGACTGGACTGAAGAGAAATGGAGCAACATTTTGTTGTTTTTGAGTCTCGGGGTCACAGACAGTTTGACAGACGACCCCCAAAAACTGAATTGAAGCCACTGTCCACTGTGAAGACAGTGAAGCCTGGTGGAGCCTCATGATCTGGAGATTTCTCTGGTCTATTGATCACAAACCAGGATCAGGATCAGTTTGAAAACATCAGGATACTTGAAGAGGTCATGAAGCGGAAATGTTTCAACAAGACGACAACCCCAAACACACCAGTTAAGTCAACAGCATCTTGGTTCCAGACCCACCAGATTAACGGACCTCAATCCAACAGAAAACCTGTGGGGTGACGTCAAAAATACTATTTGAGGAAACACCAAGAAACACAGAGGAACTGTGGACTATAGTCCAAAGGACCTGGACTGGAAAACCTGTCCACAGGGACAGAAGCTGGTCGACTCCATGAAACACAGACATGAAGCGTGTCGCGGAAGCACAGACGCCAAGCGGGCCGCGGAAGCACAGATGCCAAGCGGGTTGCGGAAACAGTGTTCATACAACTAAATGTGTCATTCACAGGAAAGAGAAATCTACAGGTATTTTTCACACTGAAAAAAAAAACTTGTGTATGACACCCTGTGCAATATTTACACTTGTGCACGTGTAAATGCGGTTGTACTGGGCAACGTGCAATACAACCCAGTACTGTAATATGCAATTCAACCAGACACTGAAGCACTTGTCACTTTAATGCAGTACTTTTGCACCTCAACACCCATCATCATAAAACTCTTTTGGTTCCTCCACCTGTCGGCTGCTTATTATCTGTCGATTATTGCTACTTTGAATTTGTAAATATTTGTATGTATATTGTGTTTTAATTGTCTTTCTGTCATGATTAATTTACTTTGTTATGCTGTCTGTTTCTATGTTACTGGGACTACAGATGGAAATTAGCATCCTGCTATAATCTGGCATATTTACATGTAACTACGTTCATTAATATGACCTGTTCCATTTCAAATAAACATAAACAGCCTCATTTTCATTTTTCTTCACTTTCTAAAAAAGTAACAAATATAATTAGAACCACATTTAAAAAATAGTTTCCTGTATTTTCCAGAGTACACTTTTGTTTTTTAAACTAGTTTTTGAGGCTCTGCAATTTATACACCCGTGTGACGTGTATATACTAAAAAATCACAAGTTTGTTATTTATCATAATAATTCTCATCATTTATATAAGACTTTGTCACAAATCTAAGCACTAAACAAAATCAACTCTAATAATAAAAGAATAAATGCCAATTATAAAAATGAAACTGCAGCAATGATAAAAAATACAAATTAAAGAGCTCATAATACACTAAAAGGGTTGACCTGTATTCTGGTGTGATTTATACTCTGGAAAATGCGGTACTTAGTTTTGTGAAATAGGCCCATGAAAGCTCATCTGAGGTCAGAGGTGGGCAATCATGTGCCCTGATGGGCCAGGACAATCACCTCAGCAGGTGGCTTCATTGATGATCAGGTATTTATGTTGAGGGAAGAAGCTCATCAGCAAACCCACCCGCTGAGGTAGAAAAGGAATCCTGCAGTGTCTTGACCCCCCCTTTGCCCTCCCCAGTCTGACATTGAAGGTGGCTCGACTGGATTGACTTTAAGTACCGGTAGTGTGCCCAGTTCACGTGAATTATCTAGAAAAACACGTGTCATATCTGAACTTGGCATTAGCAGATACTCGATATTTGATGACTTGGATTATTTGGGGATTGGAGGCAAAACAGAACAAAACAAAGTAAAACACTTGATTGGGACAAGTTTGGGTTTGGTTCTCTGTTTGTGCCATCGTATGTGATGTGGCTTGGTCAGACTCGCTGTCTGGGTTACAGTTGGTAATGTAGACTAACTCCTGTCCAGACCCGGAGACCAAACTGCTTTCCTCTGGTGTTCATCAGGTAAGGTACGAAGAGCTAAATGTTCCTGAGAGCTGCAAACGTTCAATTTCAATCAGTCTGACAGATTTTTGAGGAGCAGAAAGTTTGTCTCTGTAGATGTTTCATGTGGTGTGCACCGCTGTGACACACAGATGTTTGTTCTGCAGGCCCAGGTGTTTGGGCCGGGTTACCCCAGCCTCCCCACCATGACCGTAGACGAGTGGTATGAAGAACACCAGAAACACGGAGCGCTGCCTGACCAAGGAATAGCCAGGAGGCCTGAGCAGGAAGAAGAAGAAGAGGAGGAGGAGGAAAAGACTGACCACGATGAGGATGAAGAGTCTCTGCACAAAGCCCGAAGCTGGGACGACTGGAAAGACACTCATCGCAGAGGTTACGGAAACCGCCAGAACATGGGCTAACGTGTACGGGCTCAGCTTGATGTTGGTGCACGTTGATGTTGTACAGACTTACACTGACACAAGGTCTAAGAACACGGACGCTTCAGGCATGTCCCGTGTCCTCTGTTTACCTTTCTGAATAATGACAAATAAAGAAGCCGTCAGTAGCGGAATGTGTAATAAAGTGATGAAACCACAAAACAAGTGTACATTCATAGAAAAACCCACTTTGACGAGTTTTTAAAATCATTCCGCATCACGTCGCTTCTGTTTTGTGCGGTGGGGTCCAAGAGGAATTATAAGATGCACCATGGTATGACAGCTAGCTCAGTGTGACGTCATTATGGGTAAATATATTATAATAGTCAAGTGGCCTGGGTGTGGGTGGCTTAAATCACAGACAAACCAGGGAGAGCTGACTTGTCATTTGAGCACCTTGGGGCAACTGTTTGTTGTGATTTGGCGCTATATAAAAAAAAAAAGTTGATTGATTGATTGATTTGGAATGCTGATGTATTTTGGGTCATGGATGAACACTGCAAAGACAAAGTTGATAGGACAAATCTTTTTTTTTTTTTTTTTTTAGAAATTAGCAATTTTAGCTAACCTGTAACCAATGGATGTGGTGCTGCAATGCATCATGGGAGTTTGGGGTTTTAAATGTTCTCATGATATGAGGTGACTTGACACAGAAGGCCGTAGGAGGCATATGCAGAGTAGACTCACAGACACAAGTGTAGGAGTAAATAAAAAGGCTTTATCTGGTAACGGGTTCGGTACATGAGATAGCAGTCAGCGTGGCGCAGGTAAAATGCAGGGGTGCAGCTGAGGCGAGGTCCAAAAAAACAAGCAGAGTTCGGGGACACGACGTGGCGGACATCAGAAACAACAAGCAAGGTCAATAACACGGTGAAGCAAACAGGACTGACAAAAGGCTGGAATGTAAATGAAGTTCAACAAACTGGCAATAGACTAAGAGACGGTGTGGGCTTGAATAATGGGCAGGGTAATCAGGGCATGAATGTGGAGCAGGTGTGAGGAAGGTTCTGGAAAGGGGGTGTGACAGCAAGACAAAGATGAGTGAAGGCAGGTGCAAGAAAGTGTAGTTAGGAAAAACCAAAGCAGACTGAAGCAGGAGAAATTAAGTGACAGAAAAACCAGCGGTGAATAACATAAAATGCCAAAAGAAAGATAAGACCCAAAAACCAACAATAATTAACCAGAACAGTACAAAGTGGCAAACTAGGAAATAAAATGGCAAACCTGAAAAGAGGACAAGAAAATAAAATTGTATTACTAGAACAGAACTCACAATGGCAGAAGTACAACAGATTATGCAACTAAGGACTACACAAAAAATAAAAGACAGAGCAAAACCAGTGACAAAAGCATTACACAAAGAAAAGAAATAAACAACCAAACTAAGACTTAAATGACAAAAGTATAATCATATGAAAATAAAACAGTAGAATTATCAGAGGAAGCCTGGACATGAACCCCAGGCCAGGGCAGAACCTGACAGTGGTTAGTGTTACTGATTCATAGCATTTTGTAGTTCAGTTGGTTTACTCAGTTTAGTTAGTTTTGTTTCTGGTACCATAAATGAGATGTATTACGCCACCATCTCTGTTTGTGTCTAAAATTAGAAGCACCTGCTGCCGGCAGAATGTGGAAAAAACAAAAAGCCCTGCATGCGTGCGTGCACATATATGTGTGTGTGTAACTTTGACCATGGAGAAACCGGGGAGAGCTGACTTTTGCCGTTTGGTATGTTTATGTATTTTGGATCATGGATGAATGGTGCCAAAACAGAACATTGATGGGACTAATATTTTGGAGAAGCTATGAATATTAGCCAGTGTTGCTAACTACATTCTGGATTCACACACCATTCCAGCAGGGGGCAGGAAATCATCTTTATTTTAAAAGCGTGAGTGATTTTATTTAGTAAGTTCAATGTAAGTACATAACATAATTGTAAATACATTAAAAATGCATGAATGACACAAAATGAAAACACTTATTTCCATTGTGGTCCATTTAAAAATCAAATCACAAAATAGCACTAATAAAATAAAATAATAAGAGGAATCAGATTTCTGATGTCTGCCAAACTGGATTCAGATCACCTCCAAAATTCAGTGGTCTTCCCTGGACTAATATGTATCCATGAAGTAGTTTTGACTTAATCCTTCAAAGTATTTTATATATAAAGTGAAACACGATCCAGGATCTGGATCTGGATCACCTCCATAAATTAATGGAGTTTTCCACATGGCCTAATATCTATCTGTGGTCGGACCCGGCGCCACGAGGAAGCGTTTGGGAGCGACGCCCCCTCACGTTGTCAACCTCGCCCCCTCGGATGTTAGAGTTATAAAAAAAAGAAAAAGAAATACTGGAAAATATAGCAAAATATTAGTTATTCAATAATATCACGTATTTAACAAATAAACCAAATTAATTAACTAAAGTAATTAATTTTAAAACAAACGGATATGGCGTGTGTCTGTTCAAGCGATTTGATAGGTTGAGGGTTGCGCTTGTCAGTGCGGCAGAGGGCGGTGCGTTTCCAACGCGTTGTGACATCAGACGCGTCGCTTCGGAAGCGGCAAGGGGTTTTGAAAAAAAGGGGGGGGGGCAGAGATTGCTACGTCACACTCTGGCTGTTTCCACAATCTGAAAAAAGTTCAGCGATCGCCATCTTGAATTTGCGTCGCCTGAACCACAAAAAAACCTTTAAAAAACAGCAGTAGAGCGATTCTCCATCACCCTGCTGGGAGAAGCTTTTTTTCAGCTACTTTTCGGAGTGACGCCGACCGAGGGAGGACTGACGACTTGGTGGGATATCGATTGAACTGCGACAGCGGGCCGACCCGCACGGAGAAGCCGGCCTTCAGGCATCATCACTAGTCAGACCAAGGCAGGCAGCTGGGGTGATGGAGCAAACCCACTCAGTCCGAAATCTCCCACTTTTTGGATATACGAGGTCTGTTAGAAAAGTATCGGACCTTTTTATTTTTTTCAAAAACCATATGGATTTGAATCACGTGTGATTGCATCAGCCAAGCTTGAACCTTTGTGTGCATGCGTGAGTTTTTTCACGCCTGTCGGTTGCGTCATTCGCCTGTGAGCAGGCTTTGTGTGAGCACTGGTCCACCCCTCTCGTCATTTTTTTATTGCGAATAAATGTCTAAACGATTTGGAGCTTTGCTGCATCAAATTTTTCCAGAAACTGTGAGAGACCTCCAGCTGGACACCATTCCGAAAATTCAAATGGCTTTGAGGGACGATTTTATGGGGATTATACAGATGAAGGAGTGATCCAGATGGTTTAAAGACCACCCACAGCGTCTGAGAGCGCGGCGCGCTCCGAGCGCCAATCGACAGGCTCAAACCCTGCTGAAACAACCAGATCATTTCCAACATGAAGGCTTTGTTTATCCGGGACGTCGTCTGACTCACAAAAAGGCAGAAGTCGTGGACATCAGTACTTTTTCGGCACATTCTACTGTTACAGGAGTTTTTTTCATGGAAAGAAAAGCGGAGGGACGTGCCACAGAGCCGTTCATGACGCGGCACAAAACCACCTCCGTGTTTGTCTCACAGGACGGCTTTCAGGTGGATTTCAGACGGCTGTCGGTTGCTTTTCAGTCGTGTGATTATCCAAGAAATTGAGCATGAACTGGACATGCTCCAACATGTCCTGTGAGGCTTCATCAGGGCGTTGCTTTGCGCCATGCGGCTCCACAGTGACGTGCGGAATTCCGCTCCTCTTTCCATGACAAAAACTCCTGTAACAGTGGAATGTGCCGTTCATTTCTAAACTGGACGCTGTCTTGATCCGGGACGTCGTCTGGCTAGCACAGGAATTGTGAAATGATGTGGACATCAGCACTTTTTCAGCACATTGAGACAGATGTGCGGAGGAGTTCCGTGCGTCGCGGTGGAGCCGCATGGCACAAAGCAACGCCGTGATGAAGCCTCACAGGACATGTTGGGGCATGTCCAGTTCATGCTCAATTTCTCGGATAATCACATGACTGAAAAGCAACCGGAATCCATCTGAAATCCACCTGAAAGCCGTCCTGTGAGACCAACACGGAGGTGGTTTTGTCCCGCGTAATGAACGGCTCCGTGGCGCATCCCTCCGCTTTACTTTCCATGAAGAAAACTCCTGTAACAGTGGAATGTGCCGAAAAAGTGCTGATGTCCACGTCTCCTGCCTTTTTGTTAAAGTCAGATGAGGTCCCGGATCAACAAAGCCTTCACGTTGGAAATGATCTGGTTGTTTCAGCGGGGTGTGAGCCTGTCGATCGGCGCTGGGAGCGTTGTGGGCGGTCTTTAAACCGTCTGGATCACTCCTTAATCTGTGTAATCCCCATAAAATCGTCCCTGAAAGCCATATTAATTTTTCGAATGGTGTCCAGCTGGAGGTCTCTCACAGTTTCTGGAAAAAATTGATGCAGCAAAGCTCCAAATCATTCAGACATTTATTCGCAATAAAAATCCGATGAGAGGGGTGGACCAGTGCTCACACAAAGCCTGCTCACAGGCGAATGACGCAACCGACAGGCGTGAAAAAACTCACGCATGCGCACAAAGGTTCAAGCTTGTCTGATGCAATCACACGTGATTCAAATCCATATGGTTTTTGAAAAAAATAAAAAGGTCGTATACTTTTCTAACAGACCTCGTATGTAAAGCCCCAGTTTGCCCAACGGAGTTTAGTTCTGCAGCTTTATCGAGGTGAGAATAATGTAAAAATAAAACGTGACGTTTACTGAACTGTGAAGGTTTAATGATCAGCTAACGTTAGCTTAGCCTTTTAGCACAGATGATCTGAGTGAACACTTTAATTTCTAAATGGTTCAGTCTTTTTTATTTTTACCAAATAAAGCTACAGCTTTTTTTCAGACACCACAAAAGCTCAACTTTAAATAACTTATTTTTTCAGGCATTTTGTCCATCATTTTTTGCTGTTTTTTCCCCCTTTTATAATATGTAAACTGTTTAGTGTTTCTTTATACAACCCCTGGCAATAATTATGGAATCACCGGCCTCGGAGGATGTTCATTCAGTTGTTTAATTTTGTAGAAAAAAAGCAGATCACAGACATGACACAAAACTAAAGTCATTTCAAATGGCAACTTTCTGGCTTTAAGAAACACTAAAAGAAATCAGGAAAAAAAAATTGTGTCAGTCAGTAACGGTTACTTTTTTAGACCAAGCAGAGGGAAAAAATATGGAATCACTCAATTCTGAGGAATAAATTATGGAATCACCCTGTAAATTTTCATCCCCAAAACTAACACCTGCATCAAATCAGATCTGCTCATTAGTCTGCATCTAAAAAGGAGTGATCACACCTTGGAGAGCTGTTGCACCAAGTGAGCTGACATGAATCATGGCTCCAACACGAGAGATGTCAATTGAAACAAAGGAGAGGATTATCAAACTCTTAAAAGAGGGTAAATCATCATGCAATGTTGCAAAAGATGTTGGTTGTTCACAGTCAGCTGTGTCTAAACTCTGGACCAAATACAAACAACATGGGAAGGTTGTTAAAGGCAAACATACTGGTAGACCAAGGAAGACATCAAAGTGTCAAGACAGAAAACTTAAAGCAATATGTCTCAAAAATCGGAAAATGTACAACAAAACAAATGAACGAATGGGAGGAAACTGGAGTCAACGTCTGTGACAGAACTGTAAGAAACCGCCTAAAGGAAATGGGATTTACATACAGAAAAGTTAAACGAAAGCCATCATTAACACCTAAACAGAAAAAAACAAGGTTACAATGGGCTAAGGAAAAGCAATCGTGGACTGTGGATGACTGGATGAAAGTCATATTCAGTGATGAATCTCGAATCTGCATTGGGCAAGGTGATGATGCTGGAACTTTTGTTTGGTGCCGTTCCAATGAGATTTATAAAGATGACTGCCTGAAGAGAACATGTAAGTTTCCACAGTCATTGATGATATGGGGCTGCATGTCAGGTAAAGGCACTGGGGAGATGGCTGTCATTACATCATCAATAAATGCACAAGTTTACGTTGATATTTTGAACACTTTTCTTATCCCATCAATTGAAAGGATGTTTGGGGATGATGAAATCATTTTTCAAGATGATAATGCATCTTGCCATAGAGCAAAAACTGTGAAAACATTCCTTGCAAAAAGACACATAGGGTCAATGTCATGGCCTGCAAATAGTCCGGATCTTAATCCAATTGAAAATCTTTGGTGGAAGTTGAAGAAAATGATCAACATAAACAGTGCCATTATACAAATCAATGCATATGTTACATAAATAACACTTTCCTGATTATACTACATAATAATCAATACAAATCCCGCCTTTGCGGGATTATTATGGAGCACGATCCGTGGTCACAGCGCTGACTGCAAAGAAAGCGCTGCTCGCCTTTTTCTCCAGACTTCCAGCCTGGAGCCAGAGCAGCGCTGAGCTTAACTTTATAGGGTGTGATCGTTTTAGACAATGAAATTGATAATAACTGTAGTTTCATCATTCCCTTAATTCGCTCGTGCTGCAACCAGGTTTTGTCGTCTCAATTCGTTTGTCACAATAAAATAAATACAGAAATACATTTAAAAAAATAAAGAAATCTGACAGATTACGCGTCTTATTAATTGAGCGAGCAAATATCCACATGTCAAGAATTATTGACATGTGAAAAGAGAATACAGTGGTCCCTCGCTATAACGCCGTTCACCTGTCATGGCCTCGGAGTCTCGCGGAGTATTTAGTCCAATTTTGCATGCTATTTTTTTTTTTACAGTGTTCTGTGTTCTACGTGTCTGTTTATAAGAATTTTGTTGCCCAGAAGAGAAAAGAGCGCCAACAACTACTCATAACTGTGTTTGTCACACGGAAACAGACACCTGCAGCCAGGTGTGAGTGGGAAAAGGCGTCAGGACGCAGAGGCGCGATCTGTGAAATACTGGTGAGTCACTATTAATAATTTCTTATGTGTCCGAACTCGTAGGTTGATCGTTAAAATTAATTCGTTAGTTCTAAATGCCATCATAATTATTTATAGGAAAACGTTCTATTTTTATTTCTCAAACAAATGTTTGGGCCTGAAACAGTTTGGTCTTATTTTCCTACTAAGGTTTGAACTTTGAGAGTGTTTACACACGAGAGAAAAGTGAGAAAATGTTCATGCCTGATTGAGAAAGTGTATAAACTGTGTAGTGAGGGGTTTTACAGCTTTGAAACGTCTATAATAATTATAAAAAATAACACTGACTACGTCGCGGTTTCGCATATTACAGGCTATTTTTTAGAACGTAACTCCAGCGATTAATGAGGGACCACTGTAACACTTTATTGATTATATACTACAAAACAATTAATAACGACGGCCGCTTTTGACGCTCTATTGGCACGCGTCGTGATTGGTGGAGTTCTTTTTCATTGCCGTCTTCCTGGCTTCCATGTTGTAAAATGAGGGTGTGTCTGAAGCAGAGTCTGAATATTTATGGGCGTGTTTATTATAATTACGATCGTTTCCACCTGCCACATTTATCAAGATCACCTCAGGCGTACGCCAGAAATGGGCAGGTGAGCACTGCTTGATATATGTCACTGCGACTTTGGTGTATTTCAAGTTTACGCCGTAAATTTACATCACAAGTGCGCAACATTGATACATGAGGTCCAATGTGCTCAAATTCATATTTTAGAAATGACTCTGTCCTGATAACATTAAAGGCAATTACATATTTTGATGAAATTACAAGTTTAAACATTTGTATTTATTTAGTGTTTGTTTTTCTGGTTGAAATGAGATAGAAATAATCTACCAGACTTCAAAAAATGTTCGTTTCCATGTTATTTTATTTGTCTAAAAATAAATGTCTGAGGTTCCTTATGTTAAACAAGAAATTATCTAATCTGAAATAACAGGTGGTTTTAATTTACAGATGAAAGGTTTCTAAAGAACCATTTATTGATTTATTTAGCTGTTTTAATTACAAGTGTTCTAAACTTTTTTTTAACAGTAATCAGAAATTTTGAGATAACAACAAAAAAACATTTCCAATGATTTTTCTTCAGAAAACTGCTCTCTAAATGAGCAGTCCTGTCACACGTTAATGTTTTGTACAGATCAGTGGTTTCTGCACCAATCGGATTGGTCCAATCCATTTTGTACAGATCAGTGGTTTCTGCCACGAGTCTTCCGTGTTTTGGCCCGAGGCATCGTTCCTATTGGACAACATGAAGGTACGTCACAGCTCAGAGTGTCAAAAGTTGGCGCACCTCATCTCGACAGAACACCGGCTCTGTGGTATGCAGGAGATCACTTGACCGAGGGTCTATACGTTCAAATAATAATTAAAAAAATACTGTCATCACTCTTCACTCTTAGTCTCTTACAAGCCTAAATACACGAGCTTTCCAGGAGTGCACGTCTCCTCCAGTGCACACTTTTTTTTGGGGGGGGGGGGTGACCCTGCCCCTTAATATTTTTTTTCTGGCGCCAGGTCTGTCTGTGGTGCAAATCCATGCAGTAGTTTTGACGTAAACTTACTCCACTGATAATAATAACAATATGAATAGTGTGTAAATGATAACAACAACCTAAACAATTTAGAAATACATTAAGACAGTAAATTAACATTAAAAATTCCATATTTAACAGGAAATAAAACAGTTGAGTTCTTCTAAAAACTGTTGAGGTCTAAGGTTCTAAAACCATTCTGGACTCACACACCATTCCAACTCATTATAGAAACTTTGCACAATTAAATACCACCCTTGAAAAATGTCACCAATCCCAAGAGGAGCGCACAGAGAGCGTGTCAGCTCATCTGTCAGATGAAGACATCATGTCTCAGTCACACACAGGCCACAGAAACTCCTCCTGTCCTCTCTAACGTAGGTTTGCTTGCACCAGTGTTTGGGTTTTTGTTGCTGCAGTGGTTCCAGAACAGGCCAACAGGGGGCAGTTTTTCACTGAACCCACTGAGCAGCACGCTCGTTTGTTCATCACTGAAGTACCTTCGTGCATTCTGTGTTTCCAGGCAACACTGATCCTCTTGCCATGTTCCTGAACTCTGTTTTCAAAGATTGTTCAGAAGGTTTTCAGGAAAAGTCCACAAAATTCTGCAATAATAATTCTTATGACCAACAGCATGACCACTTAAGGGAAGAACAAAAGCCAAAATTCAACCAAAATCAAATCAAATGTATTAATTTATATAGCGCCAAATCACGATGAGGTCGCCTCAAGGCGCTTCACAGAACATCATTTCAAAAGCAGACCAAAATGAATTAGAAGATTAAAAACACAATAAAAAAATAAAATCATAAATAAGTAAAAACAATAAAAGAAGACATGCAGTAACATAAAATACTAGTGATAGTGTCTTCAGTCTAGATTTAAAAGTCTCCACAGAGTCTGACTGACGTATCTGGGCGGGCAGATCGTTCCACAGAACAGGGGCACGGTATGAAAATGCTCTGTAACCCGCCAACTTTTTATGCACCCTAGGGACACAGCAGACTTGCACCCTGTGAACACAGGGCCCGAGCCAGTACATAGGGCTCAACCAGGTCTGCCAGGTAGGGAGGTGCCAGTCCGTGAACAATCTTGTAGGCCAGTAGCAACACCTGAGTTTGATCTCAGCGAGACTGGAAGCCAATGCAGAGACGCCAGAACCGGTGTAATGTGGTCAGACTTTCTGCTTAGTGTCAGAAGTCTGGCAGCAGCATTTTGAACCAGTTGAAGACCCCTAATGCTGAACTGAGCTAAAATGGAAAACAGAGCATTGCAAAGTCCAATCCAGAAGAGACAAACAAATGAATCAGGGTCTCAGCATCAGCCATAGACAGGACGGGACGAATCTTCGCTGTATATCACAGATGGAAGAAAGCAGTTCTGGTTCCTGGTTCCTGGTTCTTTCCCTCAGCCCCAACCAGTCTCAGCAGAAGACTGCCCCTCCCTGAGCCTGGTTCTGCTGGAGGTTTCTTCCTGTTAAAAGGGAGTTTTTCCTTCCCACTGTGGCCAAGTGCTTGCTCATAGGGGGTCGTTTTGACCGTTGGGGTTTTTCATAATTATTGTATGGCCTTGCCTTACAATATGGAGCGCCTTGGGGCAACTGTTTGTTGTGATTTGGTGCTATATAAAAAAAAAGTTGATTGATTGATTGATTGATTGATAATATCTCTAATGTGGTGGTCAAAGACAACGTAGGATCAAAAATTACCCCAAGGTTCCTTACTTTGTCCGTATGATGTATAACACACAAACCCAAGCTAAGCACTAGCTGATCAAATTGATGCCAATGTCTTGCTGGACCAAGAAGCATCACATCAGGCTTATCAAAGTTCAAAAGTAGAAAGTTACTGAACATCCAACTTCTCACTACTGCAAGGCAGTCTTCTAAAGCTTTCATGTGGATGAGATTATCAGCAGTTATTGGCATGTACAATTGAATATCATCAGCATAGCAATGAAAGGTAATCCCAAAAGGCCGCAATATATTCCCAAGGGGTGCTATATAAAGGGAAAAAGCAGGGGGCCTAAAACGGATCCCTGCACAGTGATGCCGGTAACGCGTTACTCTAATCTGACCACTTTTTTTAGTAACGAGTAATCTAACGCGTTAATCTTTCCAAATCAGTAATCAGATTAAAGTTACTTCTCCATGTCACTGTGCGTTACTATTATTTTTCATTGTGGGTCGACAGCAGCATTAAACTTGGTCTGTGGGCAGGAGGTCGGGGTTCAACTGAACGTCCCACTTTAAGCGAGCTGTGAGCTTTTCATCCACGGTTTTTTGCAGCTGCTCGACTCGTCGTCTCCTCTTAAAGCGCGGTGATCAGCACACCTGCACTGAGCTTTACAAAGACATTTTTATACTTTTTTCCCTCCTTTATTTAGAATTCTGATCTGAGCCGCTCCGTATCTGCTCGTTAAAAACAGCTGATCCTCCGCGATGCGTCAACAACCAACACTATTTTCCACTCAAATGCACCTAAACTCTCTTTCTGAGGACCACATGATGTGAAAACACAATAAAACTTTCTTACCTGTAAATCTGGTCCTGTTTTCTGCATAAATAAATGTTATCCATTCTTTGTGCTCAAACGCCAAAGCAGGGGCGAATCCAGATGGAATGGGGGCGTGGGGCAAGGATGTGCCCCCCACAACACCCCTAGATTAAAGGTCCAGTTTTGAAGCCTTTTTTTACTACAACTACTAATACTACTTAAAATAATATTAATTTCGACAAGTAAAATATTTAGAGAGAATTTAAATGTTAGAAAAATGCTAGAATGAATTTAATAGTTACATTTCTAAACAATGTAGGTTTGAAATTGCAAGTTTTACTGTTACAGTGCTGTCAACAGTTAAATATGAGGTCAAGAAAGAGGTCTTTATTTTACTTTTTATAAAACAAGTATTTATTTTCATTGAAGTCAAGAAAGGGTGACTATAAAGTGAGTTTTGGCAAAACAGGTATCATTGTCATGTTGAGGTGGCAGAGGGTTGTTGTCGGCAGCTGGGGAAAGTAACTAAAAAAGTAACTAGTAATCTAACTTAGTTACTTTTACAATTGAGTAATCAGTAAAGTAACTAAGTTACTTTTTCAAGGAGTAATCAGTAATTGGATTACTTTTTCAAAGTAACTGTGGCAACACTGTCCCTGCAGAACCCCAAACTTCACGTCCCTAAGATCAGAGGTAGTGTTATTGTACAGAACACAGTGGGAACGACTGAACAGATGTAACCCAAGTCCAGTGGTGGGCACAGTTCAGCTAATCTGATAGCAGATATGGCACATTAGCTTTTCAGATAAGTTTTAAAACCATCATCAGACCAATTATTTTCTGATAAATTTAGTTCCCATAACTTTCAGTCCAATAACTTTTTTTTTTTTTTTTTTGCTGGTGACGTGAGCAAACTTTAATGGTCAAAAATATTTGGAAACCCTAAAATCAAACATTTTAGTCCGTCTGTTGTGTATTTGTTTATGGCAGACTGGCTGTCGCTGATGACATCACCATTAAGCGCAAAACTTGATTGGCCAGTAGTGTAGTTCAGGTTCACTTTGGACGTTACAGTGTTACCATCATTATCTCTTGGAAATCTGCTTCAAAACCCATCACACATCATGCAAAAAGAATTATTTAAATATCTAATGGACACTGGATTACTTCATCGCATCTTTTTGCTCTGTATGCACCACTCTGCATTTAATCATTAGTGATCGATCTCTGCTCCCCTCCACAGCATGTCTTTTTCCTGGTTCTCTCCCTCAGCCCCAACCAGTCCCAGCAGAAGACTGCCCCTCCCTGAGCCTGGTTCTGCTGGAGGTTTCTTCCTGTTAAAAGGGAGTTTTTCCTTCCCACTGTAGCCAAGTGCTTGCTCACAGGGGGTCGTTTTGACCGTTGGGGTTTTACATAATTATTGTATGGCCTTGCCTTACAATATAAAGCGCCTTGGGGCAACTGTTTGTTGTGATTTGGCGCTATATAAAAAAATTGATTGATTGATTGATTGATCTAAACAAATGACTATGGCTGCCAGTTGTAACGTGTGGTGGTGCGGGCTATAGCTAGCCATGGACGTGTGCTGCTGGATAGCAAAAAGGGCACGACTTGTAGTTGTAGATATCCACAAGGCACCTATTTATTTACAAAAAACAAAGATAAGTTGCCACCTTTACCACAGGTTACTGGATATTGCACAGCGGTCTGAGTACACACGGCCGAGTCCATGACATGAGAGCGAAGAGAGTTTTTTGGCAAGTTATAACTTTCTAAACAGTGTAATTTGTAATGAAAGCCACTTCATTTGTGCAGCTCTTTCGGCGCCATGTTTGTTTCTTTGGAGACAGCGGTAAGCTCCTCCTACCCCTCCAAACAGAGTGTGCATCCAGATTCACTCCAAACAGAGGGGTTTGTAGCCCTCCTACTACCCCTCCGCCTCGCTCCAAAAAGAGAATTGAGACACCCCTCCATCATTCGTGCCCGTGCAAAACAGAGGGGAAGGGCCAAGGGGTAGAATTGAGATTCACCCATTTATGCGAAACAGTTGAAACCCAGTCTTAACCAGGGAGGGGGTCTGAGACATGCTTTGTCCCCTCTTTACAATGGGGTACTCAGGTCAAAGCAATTTCAGTCTTTTCTTCATGGTAATGAGTCATTCATGTCATCAGGAAAGGCGTCAGTCCCATCGTTAGGAGGGACAGCTGCCCTGTCATTAGGAGGGTGCTAACTAGAGCACAATAGGTGCTAATCAAAGCAATTGTTTAGTCACTAGCCAATAGCAGTCTGCCTCTTGGTAGGAGGGGTCTGGTTAGGTTTAAAACTCCAGCTTTTGTGGCTTCTGTTTGTTCTTCTATACAAGGGTCAAGAAAGAAGTCAGACTACCAGAGCAAGAATTTTAGCTGAGGAAACTTCTGCCATTTGAAGCGAAACGTCCTCGAGTCAAGCAACCCAGTCCAGTCGAAGATTCAAGCTTCTCTACTATGGAAACCACCTGGACAACTGAGAGCCTTCACAGAAATTAAAATGGACTAGTACATAGTTCCCCCTAGTGAGAAAAGGCTGTCCCCAGCCATACACAGCTGAAGATGCACTATACCACCCCCACTAGCATCCTATACATAGAGCATAAGGGCTTAGAAACACCAAGATGACCCACAGTGGGATGGTCATGGTAATACTCAAGCAAGGTGCCCCTAATAGACTTAGGGGCAAACCGTTTTAGCTCTTTCAAAGGGTGCAAAGCACATTTGGACTTAAAATCTTTACGATACAGTAAAGAGTCGCACACAACATAATGAAACACATTTTCACTGTCTGAGTTGTTCCGTGAGTCTGCTTCGGTGTCTCTGAGTAGTGGGCCTGTGACAGGATCATCTAACTGTAACTGTCTCAACTGCAAATGATCAGAAAGCATCACAGGGGGCAGGGCACGAATGTCCAAACTGCCAATCACAGCATGCTCAGGCAAGAGATCTGTCAGGCTGTCACAAGTCAGAGGTAAGGGGTCACACGACAGCGCATCTGGCACTTTGTTGTGTGTGCCAGGTTTGTGCATAACCATGAAATTAAAGTCTTGAAGGCGAAGTGACCAACGGGCACACCGGCCAGTGGGGTTTGGACGAGACATCAGCCATTTAAGACTGCTGTGGTCAGTGTAGACAGTAACATGCATACCTTCAACATACTGGCGAAAGTGCTCCAGGGCCCATATCACAGCGAGGCACACTTTTTCTGAAGTGCAGTAGGGGATTTCAGCTTTGTGAAGGGAGCAACTAGCGAAGGCAACAGCATACTCACGACCTTTGTCATCCTTTTGCATTAAGGATAATCCTGAATGAAGCAACGATAATAGCCAGTCAGGCCGAGGAACTGACGGACTTGTTTCACTGAGGTGGGGGTGTTAAACTCCTTAACTGCCTTAACTTTGTCGGGATCCCCTCTAATACCTGATGAGGAGATGCGGTAGCTGAGGAAGGTGAACTCTTTGAGGCAGAACTGGCACTTACTGAGCTTCATTGACAGGCCAGCATCTCAGAGTCTGTCCAGCACTTCTTTAAGATCTGCCAAGTGCTGTTCAAAGGTGGGTGAGGCAATAACAATGTTGTTGAGGTAGACCACGCACATTTTATAAATGAGGCTGGCAAGTACAGAGTTCATGAGTCTTTGAAAAGTCGTGGGTGCGTTGCAGAGTCCAAAAGGTAGCACCCGAAACTGAAAGAGGCCACTGTGTGAAATGAAGGCAGTTTTTGGCTTAGAGTCCTCTGCAACAGCAACTTGCCAGTAACCTCGTCCAGTCCAGTGTTGAGACAAACTTACCCTTATCCAAGAAGTCTAAAGACTCATCTATTTGTGGTAAGGGATAGGAGTCCTTTTGAGTAACTTGGTTGAGACCTCGAAAGTCTACACAAAACCGTGGGTCAGTAGCGGCTCTGTTGATGATGACCATGGGAGCAGCCCAGGGGCTTGTGGAAGGTTTGATAATATTGTCTTTTAGCATCTGCTGCACCTGTTCTTCAATCATACGCTTCTTTGCAGGTGACGTGCGATAGGGTGGCAGATTCACAGGCGTAGCATTGCCAGTCTCTATGACATGCTCGGCGAGAGATGTTTGACCAAGATCACCGTCAAACATGGGACCAAAGTTGGTGAGCAGATTGAGCAAAGCGTCTTAGTTGTCCTCTGATAGGCTGGCTTTGGACACTTTTGCTTGAAGGTTTGAATTTAGTGAATCCATTGACATTACTGTTTCTGCTGAATGCAAGTAATCATTATAGCAGTCCTCCTCTTCATCCAAAAAGGGGCAGGGAATATCATCCATGTAGACTGTCCTTGTGGGAATGTGAATAGAAACTGAAGCTCTGGACATAAAATCCATTCCCAGGATGAAAGGAGAAGATAACTTTGGTATTACTGCAAAACACTGGTAAAAGTTCTTGTTCATGAATCTAATGTTGAGCCAAGTGACACCCTCAGGGATGCAAGGAGCATTATTGGTGAGGTTGACTGCAGGGCCAATCCACTCACTTGTTTTGCTGGGGTAGGTGCCATTGATTTGAATGAGAGCTGCTCTTACTGCTGAGAGGGAAGCACCCGTGTCAAGAGTAGCCTCCACAGATGTAGCATTGAAGTTGACTTTTGTTCTCAGAAGAGTATTCCAGTGGGCTTTGGAAAAATTGTCCTCTAAGTGTCTGAGAATTGGACCATCTTAGGGTGTCATATGTGAATGAGGCTCTGTTAGTGGCTGAAGGGAGGTTGGCCTCTGTGAAATGTCCTCCCTCCCCTGCAATTTCCAGATTGCTTGTTTTGTGTTGGGGCCTGGGCGCTGTCATTGTTGATTTTGTGTTGGCCTGAGTCAGTGGGACCAGGCGCTGGAGATGGTTGGAATGGCTTGACGTCTTGACTGCACTCTACTGGTGGTGGGCTCTCACTGCGGTATTGTATCACTTCCTGTTCCGGAGCACAGCGGTGTTTTGCTGTATCTGTTAGCTGTTTAATCTGCGCAGTTAGATTGATCTAGTTACCTAGATAACGATTTGTTTCACAGTATAATCTTCACGTGCCTTAACTAAAGCACTCCCTCTGCTGAATCACCTCTAAATTAGTTACACATTATTCACTTTGTGTGTTTCTAGGTATCCGCTAGCATAGCGCAGCTATTAGCTCTTAGCCGGTTTAGCATGGTGGCTTCTCCTGTCTCTCCCACACTTTTCTGCTCTGGGTGTGAAATGTTTAGTTATTCCTCGGCGTCCTTTAGCAGTAACGGCCAGGCTGGGCAAATTGGAGACTCGGCTCCACACCTTGGAAAATCCTACAGCTAGCCAGGCCCCTGTAGTTGGTGCGGACCAAGGTAGCTTACCCGCCGTTAGCTGTCCCCCAGCAGATCCCGAGCAGCCGGGAAAGCAGGCCGGCTGGGTGACTGTGAGGAGGAAGCATAGTCCTAAACAGAAGCCCCCTGTACACCGCCAACCCGTTCACATCTCTAACCGTTTTTCCCCCTCGGTGTCACACCCGCCGAGGAACAAACTCTGGTTATTGGCGACTGTTTTGAGAAATGTGAAGTTAGCGACACCAGCAACCATAGTCAAATGACTTCCGGGGGCCAGAGCAGGCGACATTGAAGGAAATTTGAAACTGCTGGCTAAGGCTAAGCGTAAATTTGGTAAGATTGTAATTCACGTCGGCAGTAATGACACCCGGTTACGCCAATCGGAGGTCACTAAAATTAACATTGAATCGGTGTGTAACTTTGCAAAAACAATGTCGGACTCTGTAGTTTTCTCTGGGCCCCTCCCCAATCAGACCGGGAGTGACATGTTTAGCCGCATGTTCTCCTTGAATTGCTGGCTGTCTGAGTGGTGTCCAAAAAATGAGGTGGGCTTCATAGATAATTGGCAAAGCTTCTGGGGAAAACCTGGTCTTGTTAGGAGAGACGGCATCCATCCCACTTTGGATGGAGCAGCTCTCATTTCTAGAAATCTGGCCAATTTTCTTAAATCCTCCAAACCGTGACTATCCAGGGTTGGGACCAGGAAGCAGAGTTGTAGTCTTACACACCTATCTGCAGCTTCTCTCCCTCTGCCATCCCCTCATTACCCCATCCCCGTAGAGACGGTGCCTGCTCCCAGACTACCAATAACCAGCAAAAATCTATTTAAGCATAAAAATTCAAAAAGAAAAAATAATATAGCACCTTCAACTGCACCACAGACTAAAACAGTTAAATGTGGTCTATTAAACATTAGGTCTCTCTCTTCTAAGTCCCTGTTGGTAAATGATATAATAATTGATCAACATATTGATTTATTCTGCCTTACAGAAACCTGGTTACAGCAGGATGAATATGTTAGTTTAAATGAGTCAACACCCCCGAGTCACACTAACTGTCAGAATGCTCGTAGCACGGGCCGAGGCGGAGGATTAGCAGCAATCTTCCATTCCAGCTTATTAATTAATCAAAAACCCAGACAGAGCTTTAATTCATTTGAAAGCTTGACTCTTAGTCTTGTCCATCCAAATTCGAAGTCCCAAAAACCAGTTTTATTTGTTATTATCTATCGTCCACCTGGTCATTACTGTGAGTTTCTCTGTGAATTTTCAGACCTTTTGTCTGACTTAGTGCTTAGCTCAGATAAGATAATTATAGTGGGCGATTTTAACATCCACACAGATGCTGAGAATGACAGCCTCAACACTGCATTTAATCTATTATTAGACTCTATTGGCTTTGCTCAAAAAGTAAATGAGTCCACCCACCACTTTAATCATATCTTAGATCTTGTTCTGACTTATGGTATGGAAATAGAAGACTTAACAGTATTCCCTGAAAACTCCCTTCTGTCTGATCATTTCTTAATAACATTTACATTTACTCTGATGGACTACCCAGCAGTGGGGAATAAGTTTCATTACACTAGAAGTCTTTCAGAAAGCGCTGTAACTAGGTTTAAGGATATGATTCCTTCTTTATGTTTTCTAATGCCATATACCAATACAGTGCAGAGTAGCTACCTAAACTCTGTAAGTGAGATAGAGTATCTCATCAATATTTTTACATCCTCATTGAAGACAACTTTGGATGCTGTAGCTCCTCTAAAAAAGAGAGCTTTAATTCAGAAGTGCCTGACTCCATGGTATAACTCACAAACTCGTAGCTTAAAGCAGATAACCCATAAGTTGGAGAGGAAATGGCGTCTCACTAATTTAGAAGATCTTCACTTAGCCTGGAAAAAGAGTCTGTTGCTCTATAAAAAAGCCCTCCGTAAAGCTAGGACATCTTTCTACTCATCACTAATTGAAGAAAATAAGAACCCCAGGTTCTTTCTCTCCGATTGTTCTGTCTGAGTTATTTTCATTAGTTACTTCATCCAAACCATCAACATGTTTATTAGACCCCATTCCTACCAGGCTGCTCAAGGAAGCCCTACCATTATTTAATGCTTCAATCTTAAATATGATCAATCTATCTTTGTTAGTTGGCTATGTACCACAGGCTTTTAAGGTGGCAGTAATTAAACCATTACTTAAAAAGCCATCACTTGACCCAGCTATCTTAGCTAATTATAGGCCAATCTCCAACCTTCCTTTTCTCTCAAAAATTCTTGAAAGGGTAGTTGTAAAACAGCTAACTGATCATCTGCAGAGGAATGGTCTATTTGAAGAGTTTCAGTCAGGTTTTAGAATTCATCATAGTACAGAAACGGCATTAGTGAAGGTTACAAATGATCTTCTTATGGCCTCGGACAGTGGACTCATCTCTGTGCTTGTTCTGTTAGACCTCAGTGCTGCTTTTGATACTGTTGACCATAAAGTTTTATTACAGAGATTAGAGCATGCCATAGGCATTAAAGGCACTGCGCTGCGGTGGTTTGAATCATATTTGTCTAATAGATTACAATTTGTTCATGTAAATGGGGAATCTTCTTCACAGACTAAAGTTAATTGTGGAGTTCCACAAGGTTCTGTGCTAGGACCAATTTTATTCACTTTATACATGCTTCCCTTAGGCAGTATTATTAGACGGTATTGCTTAAATTTTCATTGTTACGCAGATGATACCCAGCTTTATCTATCCATGAAGCCAGAGGACACACACCAATTAGCTAAACTGCAGGATTGTCTTACAGACATAAAGACATGGATGACCTCTAATTTCTGCTTTTAAACTCAGATAAAACTGAAGTTATTGTACTTGGCCCCACAAATCTTAGAAACATGGTGTCTAACCAGATCCTTACTCTGGATGGCATTACCCTGACCTCTAGTAATACTGTGAGAAATCTTGGAGTCATTTTTGATCAGGATATGTCATTCAAAGCGCATATTAAACAAATATGTAGGACTGCTTTTTTGCATTTACGCAATATCTCTAAAATCAGAAAGGTCTTGTCTCAGAGTGATGCTGAAAAACTAATTCATGCATTTATTTCCTCTAGGCTGGACTATTGTAATTCATTATTATCAGGTTGTCCTAAAGGTTCCCTAAAAAGCCTTCAGTTAATTCAAAATGCTGCAGCTAGAGTACTGACGGGGACTAGAAGGAGAGAGCATATCTCACCCATATTGGCCTCTCTTCATTGGCTTCCTGTTAATTCTAGAATAGAATTTAAAATTCTTCTTCTTACTTATAAGGTTTTGAATAATCAGGTCCCATCTTATCTTAGGGACCTCGTAGTACCATATCACCCCAATAGAGCGCTTCGCTCTCAGACTGCAGGCTTACTTGTAGTTCCTAGGGTTTGTAAGAGTAGAATGGGAGGCAGAGCCTTCAGCTTTCAGGCTCCTCTCCTGTGGAACCAGCTCCCAATTCAGATCAGGGAGACAGACACCCTCTCTACTTTTAAGATTAGGCTTAAAACTTTCCTTTTTGCTAAAGCTTATAGTTAGGGCTAGATCAGGTGACCCTGAACCATCCCTTAGTTATGCTGCTATAGACGTAGACTGCTGGGGGGTTCCCATGATGCATTGAGTGTTTCTTTCTCTTTTTGCTCTGTATGCACCACTCTGCATTTAATCATTAGTGATTGATCTCTGCTCTCTTCCACAGCATGTCTTTTTCGTGGTTCTCTCCCTCAGCCCCAACCAGTCCCAGCAGAAGACTGCCCCTCCCTGAGCCTGGTTCTGCTGGAGGTTTCTTCCTGTTAAAAGGGAGTTTTTCCTTCCCACTGTAGCCAAGTGCTTGCTCACAGGGGGTCGTTTTGACCATTGGGGTTTTACATAATTATTGTATGGCCTTGCCTTGCAATATGAAGCGCCTTGGGGCAACTGTTTGTTGTGATTTGGCGCTATATGAAAAAATTGATTGATTGATGTTACAGAGCAACCCCCAGTGCAGCAACCAGCGTGAGCCCAGCTCAGCTCATGACTGGAAGATGCATCAGAACTACACTTCCTATATTGGAAGAGAAGCTACAGCCTGCACCTGTTGACAAACAACAGGTTCATGAGAAAGACGCACAGACAAAGTCATCATACCAGTTCTACTACGACCGCGGCCACTCTGCTCATCATCTTCCACCGCTTCATCAGGGCCAGGACGTCAGGGTCAAGATCGATGGAGAGAAGGGGTGGAAATCTCCTGCCAAAGTCATTGGCCAGTGCAAAGAGCCCCGGTCGTACCTGGTGAAGACGGACGGCAGTGCAGTGCTGCATCACAATCAGTGACATCTACAAGCCGGGCCAGAGTCTTCGGATTCATCTGACCAACAAGAGCCACCAGTTGAGGGACCAACACCGCCGCCAGGTAGACCTTCACCTGCGGCCAGTCCAGTGCGCAGTGACAAACCACCAGACCAGAGGGCCCCAGAACGAGCTGTGGGGCATGCAACCCTGCATACACCAGCACAGAGCGGGGTACAGGTGACTTCCAGGGGCCGTGAGGTCAGACTTCCATGCGGGTATAGAAACACTTAGTTAGGCCTGCCTTGTTATAATACTTTGAAAAAAAAAAAAAACAGAGGGAATGTGTTTTGAAAAAAAAAATAAAAGGGGGAGGAAATGTATCAGATGTAGTGCGAAACAACAACACGATTTGCTATTTTAAGTTTTATTATCAACTGACAGTATTCATATGTTATTGATGAGGTTTAACAATTTTCATGCCGACGGTTATGAGTTATTATGTGTTATAATGAACGATGCATTCTTCTGCCATAGCACGGGACTATGGACATGGACTGCATGGCTGTTGCCGAAGTTAAACACCCAGTGACTCTTTGAACTGTTTTGAGTGATAGGAACAGCAACTATTGAGGGCAGAATAAATCCCTACGTTGCTGTGGATGGCGGGCAGTCTACCCCAAAATCCTAGTTTATATGAAATTGTACCTGTTCTGTCTTGGGTAGTTAATGGGAGTCTTTAACTTAAAAGGGGGAGATGTGATGATATGTGAACGTGTGGGCCACCGTAGTGGCTCTTATGTATGACGTCACAGGGTCACGTTCAGAATAAACAGGCAGTTCTATTCAGTACAACCTACATGGTAGTCACGTTATTGCTTCCGCTCATGACAGGATCCAAAAACTTCATCGAGGTCCAGAGAAAAACAATGTTCGGGTGCCAGTTGTACCGTGTGGTGGTGCGGGCTGTAGCTAGCCATGGACGTGTGCTGCTGGATAGCAAAAAGAGCACAACTTATAGATTTCCACAAGGCACCAGTTTATTTACCAAGAAAAAAAGACAAGTTGCCAGCTTTACCACAGGTTACTGGATATTGCACAACGGGCCGAGTCCATGACATGAGAGCGAAGAGAGAGAAAAAAGGACCCGTTATCTATGGTAAAATACATTTACTAAAATACTATTAAAATGGACTGTTACATCAGGAGTTAAGGTTTTCTAAAATCTCAGCCATCACTTATCAGCCCGGTAGGTGGCGGTAAGTAAACCTTAGGCTGGTGCCGTCCGCCATTGGATCCAAAAGAAGAAGAAGTGTCCGCTCAACACAAAAAGGACTCATTTTAACATTATTTTATTCATTTCTTTGCGGCTGACTGTATCGCCTAGACTCGGTGGGAGAGAGGAGCTCTCACATGCAGCTGTGTACAGACTGGGACGTTTCTTTACCGTTGAGACCGTTTTGGATCATCTCAGGATGATTATTTTTTCAGATGAATCCCATTGAAACTATCAGGTAAGAAT
This sequence comes from Thalassophryne amazonica, assembly GCF_902500255.1. Taxonomy (NCBI): domain Eukaryota; kingdom Metazoa; phylum Chordata; class Actinopteri; order Batrachoidiformes; family Batrachoididae; genus Thalassophryne; species Thalassophryne amazonica. The sequence goes on from NC_047113.1 coordinate 107,181,965, forward strand.
TTATATTTACTATGTGTATTTTATTCTGCCAATCAATGCATTAATGGACGTATTTCGGTTGTTTAAGCCACAGTGTTCAAAGTGTGAAAAAAGCAGCAGCTTTTTACTTCATGTATCTAATACTGAGATAAACTGGGACTTCTAATACTGTGTTTTACTGCTTTTGAAAGATGATGACAGTGTTTGGGGTTTTTTTTTTTTATTCATTTTCGTGTGTTGTGTGTTTGTGATCCTTGAATTTACCCAGCAGCCCCTGTGGCGCTTAAAGTGAAACTGGTTTATCAGAAGCTGACGGTGTAACCTGATGTGGCCGCGTCCAAATCAATACTAAAAGTTATTGATTATGTTTATTTTTAGCAGTTTATCAGTTTATCATCATATAAGATAACTTTTCAGTTATCTGATTAATGGTTATCGAAGCTAACGTTTTGGTTAGCTGTGCCACCACTGCCCAAGTAGCTATAGTTATCTAGAGTGGGTAGTACAATGGGACTGGGCCTGAGTTCATTGATGAACTGTTTTAAGTTTTTTGTTGTTGTTGGTTTTTTTTAACCCTTTAATTTGCCTCTTTTGAGTTTTACTAAATCTTGATTTCTGTGCTTCCAGATGTGGCGACCCCTACAGGTCACCAAGGGGAGACTCTAAAAATTGGGTAAAAAGGACAGGCAGAGACATGGTTCAAAGTTGCAATAATTCTAAATTTTATTTCTAAATATATAAAATTAAAAGCAGTTTGTTTATAATTAAAAATGATCAGCAAATAATCAACACAAAAGAATTGAGAGATTATTCAGGACTGAGGGCTTACGGGTGGGAAGGAGGAGGAGACACCAACAGTGATGGACCCTAAAAGAAAATGTAAGCACCCCAGTCACACACATCCACACCTACACTGTGAAGGTCCAATCTTGCAGGGGTGAAACACAACACACCAAAGGAGGGGATCCAACACCCTGGGCCCCTACACCACCACCACTGTCCAGCAACTGAAATAAACCAAGAAAAAAACAATTAACAATGAAACACAATCCACAAAAAGAAACTTAAGTTTGGCCACCAACAAACTAAGCTAACAACATACAAGCCAACAGATGAAAACAAAATAAACAATAATAAAAGGAACTCTAAACCTGGCACCCACAAGGGTTCTTGCACCAGAAGACCTGGGTATATTGAGGGTGTCTAAGTTAGCCACTGAAGGGTATGCTAATGTTAGCACAGTCAGATGCAGTACCAAACACACGCTGAAGCAACGTGAGGCAAAGCAGCAGCGGTCCAGTGCAGCCAATCACGGAGCTGCTGTCCACCCCAGGAATCTGCATTGACATTACGAATTATTAAATTGCTGAGAGGCCATAATATGTGCATTGCTAATGTGTAGAGCTACATACACATAGGAAGGGAGGGAGGAGCGCCACAGCTGATAATGCCACCATAACAGCCTGCGGATTACGTTTCCCCACAGCACAATAATACGGGTTTCCCCTATGCTGTAAAGTTCAAATACAATAGTGAGCTATAGCCTCTTTTAGCCTTCTTGCAGGCAGCGCGATTACAGCAACATACCTGAGGTGCGGAAAGTGAGACACGTAGCCAGGTGGCGCAAGGAAGGAGTGTCAGGTTTGACCTCGCCTAGACATACCAGAAAGAACTCAGACAGAGAGTTGAGATGTCTTTAGTGAGCTTTGCAAAGGAGAGACACAGCAGAGGCTGGCAGCTTCGTGCAGTTCTCTAACTGTGACATCCTCGCGAGGCCCTTTTATTGTGTAAAGAAAACAAAGATAAGGGTGGCTACATGAGTCCACTGTTGGGGAAGTGTAATGACATGGACCCACAACAGGGGGCGCAAATGAACGGTCAATAGATAGTCCAATAAATACAATTTATTGTGGCAAATGTGCACAACAGGTCGAATACTGCTTTTAGACAGTCAATTACAAAATACAACAGGTGACGTGTGGGCAGGCCCGAGGGTAGGAGACGCCTATCCAGAGAAGAGCCGGGGCCCACAAGGTTCCGCTGCCAACAAAGACCTGCAGTACACCGAAGCCACCAAGTCCCGAGTCCCCAGGTGGCCTCTACTTCAGCTGTCAGATCCGGTACTGCTGGCAGGAACAAAAACAGGTTAATGGTGGGTGTGTGGACACCCAGTAAGCAGTCAGCAACTCACAATGTTTATCCACTTGGAGGGAACACCTCCACCCCCAACTCTGGAACCAGTTAACGGCAGAGCCTGAACTACTACTTAACGTAAGTGGAATGAGGAGTGAAGATCGTCACTCCCCCACCGTCCACAAACCCAGCTCCAGCTGTAAGTAGAGTTCCAGGTACTCCTGCAAAAAGTTCAGAACAAACAAGGTATGTGCGTTCGGCACAGAAACAACGGCTGAGAGAATTACCTGAGTGGTAAACTGATATCTCGGCAGAAATGTGGTGTCTCCTCTAGGCTTTTATGGTGCAGTGATGATGATTACTGACAGCTGGTAGTCCTGGCTCCTGGGTGGTGACTGCACCCTCTGGTGCCTGAAACCCGACTACAGGCAGGGCGCCCTCTGGCGTTGGCCAGCAGTACCTCCTCTTCGAGCGGCCCACATAACATCCACGGTTACAACATGTGCTATTAGTCGTGCAGATACGTTTGCAAACAACTGAATCATTCCAATCTTAGGTACAGAGTGAGTGATTTTGCTGAAGCTTGCTAAATGTCAAACTGTAAACAGGCTGACTTGGCTCCTGCAGCTCTGCTATCTATCTGGGAATATCTGAGAGAAATAGCTTGCAGAATTTAAAAGAGCAGATGTAATAATAAGATAATAAATGAATCATGTTTGTACAATACATTTTATTTAACAAGGAGGCTGGCAAATAGCTGCATGATGAGGTGCTGCAGAATTAAATCATTAGCAGTAAGCACAAACAATGAGGTTGATAAGAAGCGTTGCACTGCTACATACCTGAGCTGAGAGTGAGGCAAGAAACCAGTTGGTGGAAGTGGAGCGGATAAAGCCCTGGTCCCACCAAATAATGAAGGATGAATAAGGAGCCACGCAGCATGTTTTCTTTGCTACCAGAGGGTTTCTTCAATTATCATGGACGTTTTGTGGCTCTAAGTGGCTCTTGAATGCATTATCTTCAGTTAGCAAGGCTCCTCTCTGAGTGTGGCGCTAATTTCAAGAAGTTCAAAATTTAGCAACACCATGGCGCAGTTTGTGTTACGAGTTACTGCGATGACTTAGTGTGCGTGGTTCTTGCAAGTCTGCTAAAAGGCTGTTATCCGTGCGCCTGGCAGCTGCGCAGGACCTGAGAGGCTGTTTTTGGAGCAGCTCTCCTCTTGCACACACAATTCCACCTGCTCTGTCCGCTGGACGCTATAAAAAATAATAATGTAATAAAATAATAATGTATAAAATAATTATTTTGTAGCAGATTAATCATTTTCTGCCAATCCTTGGATGCTGAAAACACCTCTAATTGCTTCTGGAATCACAGAGGACTGTTTCATCTGGACGCTTTTTTTCCCCTCTTTCCTGCTCCATGTGGAACAGCTTAAGGTAACTATTTTTAATGTGTTTAAAGCTTGATAAAACAGTTCCTAGCTGTAAAAGTATGTCTATGGTTGATTTAATATCTTGTTAATGGATCACATGAGCTCCGCTGTGTGTGCGCACTGAGGCAGTGACTCATCATCACGCTTCAAATGAGCATTTAGGCAGAACGTCAGCTCACAAAAGAGTGATTTTTCAGTCAATATTGGACGAACACAAAGTTAAAATTTGGGTGACTGTGTGAAAGTGGATGTGTGTTTAAAGCCACGGAAGAAATAACTCCAGTGAAGCCGCTAAAAGCAGCGCAGAGCTGTGCAGCAACACAGAAGGAGAGCACGCAAAAGAGCGATTTTGAAGACATAACACAAAGTTCAAAGTTGTATCACGGTGACTTATAAGCTGCGGAAGACATAAAGATATATATATATATATATATATATATGAAAGTGATCCACAGGTAATTAAAGTGGCCACCTCATTGTGTATGCAGAACAGCACTATGTGCAAAAGAGCGCTTTTGCAGAAATAAACAGACGAACACAAAGTTTAAAGTGGGATCACTGTGTAAAAATGACTGTGTTTAAAGCCAGGGAAAAAAATAAAGCCAGCAAGCTGCGGATGGAAAGGAAGCCAGTGAGGAGGAGCACAGAGGCCGCCGTGCAGGAATGGACAGCAGCGCGCGCACAAAAGAGCAATTTTGCAGAAATAAACGAACAAACATAAAATTAAAAGTGGGATCTACGGTGTGTGTGTTTAAAGCCGCAGAAGAAATAAAGCCAGCGAGGAGCACAGAGGCGGCTCTCCAGGAGCCCTTGCTTCGGTTCTAGCTGGTCTGGTGCATTACAGGTGGACAGCAGCCTGGCGCACAGCACACAACCGTGGTTCTGTACTGGAGCGTCTATTTTTGGACTGCATTTAAAAAATGTGACATCTTTAAATGCTGCTGTGAATCTGTGAATTGAAAACCCACACTTTAAAGGGACCAGGTGTGGGAGGGCTGGAGGTTTGGACCAAACCCATCATGGTTAAACGTGCGCCAACATCCCGTTATCATGGTGCTATCACGGCACTATGTCGCTTAGTGTGGCTGATGCGAGCCATTCGAGGCTCTAATGACCGGTCGGTCGTGGCTCACTAGAGGCTGCTACGTGGCACATGCGGGGTACAGAGAGGCACATAGAGGCACCTTCATAGCGGATACATGATAGATGAAAACGTGGGTCATTCTTCGATTATTGCTGACACACCCATGCGTGGCTCATTATTCATGGCTTATTATTCGGTGGGACCCAGGCTTAACGATGCCTGCTCAATGCTGTACAGAGCTAGGAGGGAGACAACCACTAAGGCAACTACTACTCTTTTTAAAGTGCGTACCTAGCAAGGATTGGGTGAACCAAATGGCAATCAGGGGAGAGAAGGAGGACACTCCTCCTGCTACATTCTACCCGTCTTTTTCATCGTTGCCCCAACGATGCATCAATTCAGCCTAAAACTAATCCCAAGGTCTAAAGAGTGCAAGCATAGCATTGGACACTGGCCCTGAAACACCCACTGCCCTGTCCACCGCTTGACCCACAGGCCTACGTAGCCGGTGCCTGTTGGAGTGCTAGCCTGCTGTTATCCGTGTAGTTTGTCTAACTGCTCCCCCATTGGAGATTCACCAGCTGACCGATGGGGAGTGGTGTTATAGGAGTTGAAGTAGACAGGAGAGCCACTCACATTTCTGAGAAACGGGCAGAGTATGTAGCGGGTTGTGGAGGGTTTGATTGAACCGTTCACACTGCCCATTACCAGCTGGATGGTATGGCGTTGTCAATGCCATAAAAACTGCAAAGCTTCTGGATCAATAAGCTCTCAAAGTTACGACCCTGGTCAGAGTGAATACGAATGGGGACCCCAAACTTACAAAAGCATTCCGTGACCAAGACTTGTGCCACCGTAGGTGCGCATTGGTCACGGGTGGGAATGGCCAGTGTGTATTTACTGAAAACATCTGTCATAACAAGGACGTTCTCAAAGCCTGTATTAGTAGGTTCCAGCACTGTGAAGTCCATGGCCAAGATCTCATTTGGCCGAGATGCAAGCAGGTGCCCCATGATACTGAGCAGCTGGTTGAGTGATTTTGGCAACCTGGCACCTATCACAGGACTGGCACCACTGTGCCACATCAGAGGGCATGCCTGGCCAGTAGCAGCGTAGACGCAATAGTTCTAAGGTCCATTCAACACCTTGGTGACCATGTCTCTGGTGTACTTCGGTTCGTACCTCTTCTTTTAATGCCACAGGCAACAACAGCTGCAAAACCCCCTCGGCACCATCGAGGCAAAAGGCCCGCTGATACAGTGTGCCACTCTTCTCCACCAGGCGGTCCCACTGGCGGAGCAGAACCAGTGCAGGGTGAGAGAGTTTTTTGCGTGTCGCATGAGTTGGGCGCCGCTTCTGCACCCAAAAGGCCAAGAGTTCCTGGATGACAGGGTCAGCCTGTTGGAGTCTGGAGATGTCATGGGGAGCATAGTGAGGCAGAACAACAACAGTACCCTGAATCACGTCAGCTGCACTAGATTGCAGTGCTTGCTGTAAGGGTACAGGAATGGACATGCCAGAGAGCATAGCTTCCAGGTCCAATGGACCAAGAGGGTGCTGACAGGACATTGCATCAGCGGATGTCAAAATCGAACTGCCTGAGTTGGGCTGTCCAGCGTTGTTCTGTGGCACCGAGCTTAGCAGAGGAAAAGTGGCCCAATGGATTGTTGTTGGTGTAGACCACACACTTATGACCAAGCAGATATTCTCTAAATTTTTCAGTCATGGCCCACTTGAGTGCCAAGAACTCCAACTTCATGGAGCTATAATTTTCCATATTGGGCTCAGTGGGCCACAGACCTCTGCTGGCATAAGCAGTTGGCCTCACCTTGCCACCCTGCTCCTGTGAGAGTACTACTCCCAAACCACTGTAGCTTGTGTCAACCTCCAAGATGAAGGGGAGGGAAAAGTTGGTGTAAGCTAGCACAAGTGCTGTGGTGAGTTTGGTCTTCAGTGACTCAAAGCTGTGATGACACTCGTTGGACCAGTGCTCAGCCATGGTGTGCAATCTATTCCTGGACCTTTTTCCTCCCAGCTCAGCCACCAACCTGTGTAGTGGTGCCGCTATCTTGGCAAAGCCTTCCACAAACCAGCGGGAATAACTGGCAAAGCCCAGAAATGACTGCAGTGGGAGGCTGCCAGTTAGCCACCAGTTCCACCTTACTGGGGTCTGTTGCAACGTCCTTGTCAGAAATTACATGCCCCAAATAACACACCTCCTTCTGGAAAAAGGAGCATTTGGCGAGCTTTGCGTTGAGGCCCTCTTACTGCAACCAGCTTTCACCAACCTAACCACTTCACTAACTTAACCACTGCAAAGAAGGTCTTGGAATAAATAAAAGAGAAAAACCAGATTGCGATAATTTTCAAATTGCGAACCCACTGTTGAATTGCCTCAAAACACAATAACAAACCAATGGAAAAAAAAAAAAAAACAGATTAAGGGACACAGGTCTCTGCTTTCACCCTATGAGAATCCTGCCGACAATGCCAGACTGTGACCAGAGGACCTATCTTTGTGGCCAGGACGGCGGCAATTCAAACACTGGACTGCTCGAACTGAAGACCAGAACTCTACCAGGTCAGCCAAGTGGGAAGCTAGCAGGAATATATATATATATATATATATATATATATATATATATATATATATATATATATATATATATATATATATATATATATATATATATTAAGCTTTGTAGATAGATAGTTCTTCGTAATTTTATTGTTTCGTGGTTTTGAAGATTTTTTTCCTCCCATTGTTGGTTTTGCAGTTTTTTTTATTTATTTGCAATTTTGTAGTTTTTTTTTTTTCTTGTGTGTTCTTCTATTCTGCTTTTGAAGTAAATTTTACTTTTTATCATGATTATAAAACAGTGTTTTGGTGCCTTTTTTGTATTTGGTTTTGTAATTCATCTGATTTTATGCCATGTTTTATTTATTAAACAAATTCAGCACCTTTGGTACAACTTTGACAATCTGTTCTACAATGCTGCTCTAAAAATAATTTATATTTTTTATACCATTGGAACAACTTTAACTGTTTTCTGCAATGCAGCTCTATGAATAAATTTTTGTTTTTATACCTTTGATGGAACTTTGAAATACTTTTCTGGAATGCTGTGTAATAAATATACTACTTATACTATATTACTTTTTATACAGATTGTAAAACTGTGTTTTGTTTTTTTTGTTTTTTTTTAGAATTTGGTTTTGCGGTACAGATGCTTTGGTGCTATTTTGTGTGGTATTTTTTTCTTTATAACTTTTTTTCACCTCAGCAAGTTTATATGAAGATCTGTTTTCTTCTATGCTGCTTTTTAAATGTTACTTTTTTGTCAGGATTCTAAAACTGTTTTAGTGCCTTTTTTGTATTTTTTTTTCTCCCCCTCATAAGCTTCATTTTTTTAATTATGTTTTCTTTGCTGCTCTTAAAATAAATTTTCCTTTTTATCATGAATCAAAAACTTTTTGAAATACAACTAATTTTAAGCCAAATTAAAAATGAATTGCTTGTCATTTTCACATTTTTTGATGCTACATACCATCATTGTGTTTTATTGTCAATTTTCATGACTACAAACCCACCACACTGCAGGTGATATATGGCCAAATATCAAGAATGTAGGTCCTTTATTGTTTTTATTATATGGTATGTGATTTTGCCAAGTTCTGAGTGGCCCATTCGCCACTTTCTGAGCTGTACCACATGGCGAGTTGACCGCTGGTGGAGCCGAGTACACCTCACGTGCAGCGTAGCGCTAGCCAATCGAGTGACGCCTTCAATCGAGAACCTGCAGGCTGTGTTCTCACCTTCTCTCTGCCCCCTGCTGCGCGCACCTGACGCAGACATTCCTGGGTCATCATGACGCCACAGGAAGCTCTAGGCAGCCCCGGTGTGAAAGGGGCTTCAGAGATTGTGCTCATGAAGTATTTTGGACCTGTTGGTGCAGTATGACAGGAATAATAAAGAGTTGAAACTTGAGATTGATTTTTCAGTTTTAGTATGTTTGACAAACTCCCAATTTTCTTGTTTACCAAAAATAAAACAGTTATACACTTTTGATTTCGGTGTACCTGTGATTATGCGGACCTGGTCAGGATGAGGTTCACCGAGGCCTTCACCGAAATCAAAAGTCTATAATTTTATAGAGTCAATTAACACAAACATGAACTATATCATTTTATTTTACCATGGAACTGCAGCTGGGGAGTTAACCAAGTGCTTCAGAAGATTCCTCTGTTTATTTCCATCCTTGGAGGCAGCGTTGGGGCCAGTAGCTGTGTTTGGGTCCTCCAAGAGATGCTCCTGGTGTAAAGTCACGATTTCATCTCTTCGCGGTCAAGCTGCTGGTTTTGTAGTCCTCAGTACCTGCAATAATAACATTAAAAATGAACTTAATTATTAATACAATTACAATAACAATTTTTACATGCATTATATACTGTATAAAATAATGCTATGTATGAATTACCTGATCCTCATTAGGTTGTGCAGGATCAAACAGACTTTCACAATGACCTTGACAGTGGAGGGGTGATGCTGCATGGTAGTTAACAGAACCTGGAATCTGTTGCCAGGATGCCAAATGCATTTTCTACTACCCTCTTTGCTCTGGAAAGCCTGTAGTTGAAGATGCGTTCTTCATTGGTCATAGCCCAGAGGCTGTATGGCTTCATCACTGTTGGCCGTAGGGTAAAGGCATCATCCCCAATGAAGAAGAACGGCACATCCTGGTTGTCATTGAGAAGGTGCCCAGGGTTGGGAAAACCAAGGGTTCCATTCTCAGTACATTCCTTCAGCTCACTGTGATTGTAGATCTGAGCATCTGATGCTGATCCAGTTCCACCAACATCTGTTCAAATGAATTTATAGTCAGCATCTACAAGGGCCAGTACAACAATGGAGGAGAATTCTTTGTAGTTGAGGTACTGGGACCCAGTCTTTGGAGGACAGCGGCAGGCCATGTGTTTCCCATCAAGTGCCCCACAAGTGTGTAGAAAGTTACATCTGCTGAAGAAATTCTCAGCTACAGTGCACCAACCATCAGAAGTAGTTGGGCAAAGCATGACCTCATTCACATACTCATCAAAATAGCTTACCATACTTCTTTGATGACTATGGACTGGGTGTTGTGAGGAACCCTCCATCCAAACGTCATTGAAGTGTATGAGTTCCCAGATGCGAGGTGACGCAAAGTCAGGGCCAGCTTCAAGTCAGGCTCAAGTGGCTCCCTGAAGAAGGTGTACTGCTTGGTTATCCTTGGACCCACTCTGGCAAGCAGCTCATTGAACGTCACTGGGGGCATAAAAAGGAAGTTGGTGAAGGATGCATGGTCCTCGTTAAGGAGTTCATGTTGGGAAAGTGAAGTACACGGACCCACACCAGGGGGCGTAAATGAACGGCCAATAGGAAGTCAAATAAATGACAATTTATTATGCAAATGTGCAAACAAACCAAATATGCTTCAGTCAATCAGTAATCAAAAAGGTGACGCGTGGGCAGGCCCGAGGGTAGGAGACGCCTATCCAGAGGAGAGCCGGAACCCACAAAGTTCGACCGCCAGCGGAGACCTACAACACACCAGAGCTGCCAAGTCCTGATTCCCCAGGTGGCCACCGCTCGTGGCAGTCAGACCCGGTACTGCTGGCAGGAACAAAAACAGGTTAAGGGTGGGTGTGTGAACACCCAGCAAACAGTCAGCAACTCACAGTAATCCTCTTGTAGGAATAAATCCTGATACTCCCAGAGTGCAGAGGAAAAACTGGAGGACGTGCAGTGTCAGTTGTTATACTTAGTAAGTCAGAAGTGAGGAGTGGAGACGCCAACTCCTCCAACTTCCACAAACTCGGCTACAAGCTGCAAGTATAAGTCACAACTGCAAAGACTTCAGAAACAATGAATGTGCGTACGGCACAAAACGGCTGAGTCGGTTTACTTGCATGGTAAGCTGATAACTCAGCAGAGTTATGGTGTCCTTCTCAGGCTTTTATGGATGGAAATGATGAGTGATGACAATTAGCTGACAGCCAACGAGCACACCTGGTGATGTCAGAAAGGCCAACCGGCCCGTGTGCCCTCTATGGGCCAAAAAGTGCCAGTGTGGCTGGGCACCATCTGGTGGTGGGCCAGCAGTACCTCCTCTTCAGTGGCCCACACAACAGTTCAACCATGAGCTGGTTATACATCCCAAACTCCCATCGCCTCCCGATCGATCCAGGTTCTTGGGTACGCTACACATTATCTCAATGTATTTCCACTTATGAGCAACTAACCAGAAACTTGTGTCAACAACAGCATAACCTATCTACAACTTATGTCGCATGTGTGCAGGACATATGAGTGACAAGCTGCCGTTTGTTGGAAATTTTCAGCATGGCCAAAATTTTTCCAGCTACTCGCCATATGACGATGTACTCCAACGTGCTTTAACATGTTCAGAACTTACTCAGAACTTACCCATAACTTATTAGATGTATGCCAGTGTTTTTAACATGGTTGGCATATGCTGCCTAAATCATCATGATGTGACAGGGCCTTTAGCAAGAAAAAAAAGTACTTATGATTGTATGTCTCTGCACCAATGTGCTAGTAATTAGTGGTGGCAGATGTATTTTATTGGTATTTATTCCTCTCACTCTGAGGTGCATTTTCGGAAAACTCTCTGCATGTGATGTACATTTTAGTAAAAGCAGAAACATCCCGATGTCTGACAGACAGAGTTAAATTAACCTGCTACGTCCGATAACGAAGCTTTTGAGTTTTCATTAGAAAGTGATGGCTCGTATTCATACAGACAGGAGAAGACACACTTCACCCCCAAAACACTTAACTTTTTCAAAGTCTGTCGGATTTTGGAACCTAGTGTGCCAGAATTGTGAGAGAACTTGAGCGAGCTTTGTGCAGAGCTGCATTTGGACATTATTCTCTGACGGCGATCTTACACGTGATCCGTGCATGAGGACTTATAGTGGACCTGGACATGTTCTCTGGCTGGTGATCCGTTCACAATGTGTGTGGGGGGTCTTCTTTGATGGTGTGGACTTTACATATTTAATCTGCAAAATCATTCTACAACTGGGTGAGTGCCCTGTTCAATTTTTTTCCCCCCTTTTGTATTTTGTTGTCCTTAGTGGAGCTGGTAGGCTTTATTTTTATTTTACTTTGAGATTTCAATGAGAAGCTGGATGTCTAGCAATTTCCTACTTTTTAACTCTGATGAGACTGCGTACCAGCCCGGGCTTTGCGTTCTCAGGTGCAGGACTACTTTGTGTCCCTAGGGTGAATAAGAAGTCTGCAGGTCAGAGTTTTCTCTTATCATACTCCTGTTCTGTGGAATGATCTCCCTGCATCAATAAAACAGTCAGATTCCATAGAGACTTTTCAAGTCCAGACTTAAGACGCACTTATTTTCCCTTTTGTATGTCAAGCATACTGACATAGTATGTTACTACGCTTTATACTCTTTTAATTCATTTTATTAGTAAACTGAGTGTACTGCGGCCTCAACGTTACCTAAATTCTGGGTCTTTTAGTGAAGTTTAGGGCTAGTGGCCGGCGATCACCTTAGTATTTCTTCTGTTTTTCTTCTTGTTTAATGCTGAAAAATTATACTGTATTTGTTGTCTTTCTGCCACCTGATTCTGTTTTTTCTCTCTGTTTGAGGTGCGCCTCCATCCAGGATGGGAGTGGGAGTCTTCTTTTGTAGGCCTCTCATCCTGTGCACCAGCATGGACTCTCAAAATTTCCCAAAATTACCTGTATATTTGTATTGTCAACTGTGTTGGTCACATGGCCCAAGCAGAGGGTCACCCCTTTGAGTCTGGTCTGCTTGAGGTTTCTTCCTCAAATCATCAGAGGGAGTTTTTCCTTACCACTGTTGCTCTGGGGGTTGGTAAGGTTAGACCTTACTTGTGTGTCATGCTGTAAGGCAACATGGCTCAGAGACAGTGGGGGCACAAAAGCAGACTCACACACAGGCAGTGTTGGGGAAAGTAACTTTGGAAAGTTACTTCATTAGTTAGTCTATACAGTTATATTTTACAGTTACTTCTTACATTTACTTCATTAGCAGCTGCAGACACCTTGTCAGCAGCTGCTGAATGTAATTAATAAAGTTACTCATAATCTAATTTGGTTATTTTTAAGATTTAGTACTCAGAAAAGTAACTATTAGTTACTTTGCTGATTAGTTACTTTTCTGATTGCTCAATTTTACGAGTAACCAAGTTAGATTACTCGTTATCTTATTAGTTACATTACTTATTAGTTGCAAGTTTTCTGCAGATTCTAATAAAGTAATTGCATAAAGCTGCTAATGAAGTAACTGCATAAAGCACCTGTATAAAGCAACTAAAAAAGTAACTAAAAAAGTAACTTGTCAAAGTTACTTTCCACAACACTGCACACAGGAGCATAGGATTGATAAAAAAAAGGCTTCATAGGGAGTTTTTCCTTACCACACTCACCTGTGTGCTTGCAATAAGGGGTGGTAAAGTTAGACCTTACTTGTGTGAAGCTTCTTGAGGCAGCTTTGTTGTGATTTGGTGCTATATGTTGGACCGGGAGTATATGTTGTATGGCTGGGGTGCCTGGCTGCCTTTTGTTTCTGTCTTCTGTTCTCTGTCTTTTATTTTTCCTTCCAGGTGGCATGCGTTCAGGACTGAGTGGATGTGTGGCTGAGTTATTAGGACCTCACCCTGATCACCTGAGGCTGGTCATGTGCAGCTCATCAGGACTCACAGCTGTGGTGCATCTTTATGGATTGGGGCATGGTTGCATTTAAGTCTGGAGTACACAGTGTGTATTTGCCAGAGACTCGACCTTGTGACCAGACGGGTGAGATCGTCGTCTAGAGAGCCATCTCATCATCATGGATGCAGAGACCGTACCAGGTTTGATGCCATGGTCTGTGAAAGAGGAGGGGGTGAGGTCTCACGCTCGTCAGCACACTTCCTGAGGTACTTTAGGTTTTGTGACTAACATGAGTACAGTCAGTAAATGTGGTGTCCCTCACACCTTATTATATTGAGCTGTTATGTTAGTCGTTTAATCAGCTTCCACTGCAGTGGAGAATTGAACTGGGTGTTCCATGCCTGCAGGGTGGGAAGCTGATTGGTGATTAAGCCAGGAAGTGTTTGCTGTTTATGTACACCTTTGAGTGGTCTCTCTGTGTGTGGAGTGGTGGACTCACATGATGGTTTCTTCTTTCACAGACTCGGTTGGTCGCGGCCACCTGGGGGGTGTCGGCGGGGTCCTTGGGTCCGAACTGTTCTGGCTCCGGACCGTTTGTGCTGCTGGGAGCGCACCGTCTTTCCACCTCGCCAGACCGCGCACTTATTTGTTTGTAATTCAGCACTCACTGTTATGTTATTAAATTTTGTTATCCTTTGAACCGTGCTCTGCTTATTTTATACTGGGTCCTTCAAACGCTGGCCTGTCCTCCGCCCGCGTCCGACACATAACAGTATATGCCGCATGTTCTCCTTGAATTGCTGGCTGTCTGAGTGGTGTCCAAAAAATGAGGTGGGCTTCATAGATAATTGGCAAAGCTTCTGGGGAAAACCTGGTCTTGTTAGGAGAGACGGCATCCATCCCACTATGGATGGAGCAGCTCTTATTTCTAGAAATCTGGCCAATTTTCTTAAATCCTCCAAACCGTGACTATCCAGGGTTGGGACCAGGAAGCAGAGTTGTAGTCTTACACACCTCTCTGCAGCTTCTCTCCCCCTGCCATCCCCTCATTACCCCATCCCCGTAGAAACGGTGCCTGCTCCCAGACCACCAGTAACCAACAAAAATCTATTTAAGCATAAAAATTCAAAAAGAAAAAATAATATAGCACCTTCAACTGCACCACAGACTAAAACAGTTAAATGTGGTCTATTAAACATTAGGTCTCTCTCTTCTAAGTCCCTGTTAGTAAATGATATAATAATTGATCAACATATTGATTTATTCTGCCTTACAGAAACCTGGTTACAGCAGGATGATTATGTTAGTTTAAATGAGTCAACACCCCCGAGTCACACTAACTGCCAGAACGCTCGTAGCACGGGCCAGGGCGGAGGATTAGCAGCAATCTTCCACTCCAGCTAATTAATTAATCAAAAACCCAGACAGAGCTTTAATTCATTTGAAAGCTTGACTCTTAGTCTTGTCCATCCAAATTGGAAGTCCCAAAATCCAGTTTTATTTGTTATTATCTATCGTCCTCCTGGTTGTTACTGTGAGTTTCTCTGTGAATTTTCAGACCTTTTGTCTGACTTAGTGCTTAGCTCAGATAAAATAATTATAGTGGGCGATTTTAACATCCACACAGATGCTGAGAATGACAGCCTCAACACTGCATTTAATCTATTATTAGACTCAATTGGCTTTGCTCAAAATGTAAATGAGTCCACCCACCACTTTAATCATATCTTAGATCTTGTTCTGACTTATGGTATGGAAATTGAAGACTTAACAGTATTCCCTGAAAACTCCCTTCTGTCTGATCATTTCTTAATAACATTTACATTTACCCTGATGGACTACCCAGCAGTGAGGAATAAGTTTCATTACAGTAGAAGTCTTTCAGAAAGCGCTGTAACTAGGTTTAAGGATATGATTCCTTCTTTATGTTCTCTAATGCCATATACCAACACAGTGCAGAGTAGCTACCTAAACTCTGTAAGTGAGATAGAGTATCTCGTCAATAGTTTTACATCCTCATTGAAGACAACTTTGGATGCTGTAGCTCCTCTGAAAAAGAGAGCTTTAAATCAGAAGTGCCTGACTCCGTGGTATAACTCACAAACTCACAGCTTAAAGCAGATAACCCGTAAGTTGGAGAGGAAATGGCGTCTCACTAATTTAGAAGATCTTCACTTAGCCTGGAAAAAGAGTCTGTTGCTCTATAAAAAAAGCCCTCAGTAAAGCTAGGACATCTTACTACTCATCACTAATTGAAGAAAATAAGAACAACCCCAGGTTTCTTTTCAGCACTGTAGCCAGGCTGACAAAGAGTCAGAGCTCTATTGAGCCGAGTATTCCTTTAACTTTAACTAGTAATGACTTCATGACTTTCTTTGCTAATAAAATTTTAACTATTAGAGAAAAAATTACTCATAACCATCCCAAAGACGTATCTGTTATGTGTCGGACGCAGCTCGGAGAACCGACCAGCGTTTGAAGGACCCAGTATGAAATAAGCAGAGCACGGTACAAAGGCTAACTGAATTTAATACATAACAGTGAAAATGTAATAACAGAAAGGTGCGGCCTGGCGTGGTGCGCTCCCAGCAGCGCTAACGGTCCGGAGCCAGAAGCTGTTTCGGACCCAAGGACCCCGCCGACACCCCCCAGGTGGCCGCAACAACCGAGTCTGTGAAAGAAGGAACCATTATGTGAGTCCACACTCTACACACAGAACACTTAAAGGTGTACAAACAGCAAACACTTCCTGGCTTGATTACTGATCAGCTTCCCAACCTGCAGGCATGGAACATCCCGTTCACAAAACTCCACCGCAGTGGAAGCTGATACATGACTAACATACAGCTCAATACAATAAGGTGTGAGGGACACCACATTTACTGACTGTATAACTGTTAGTCACAAAATCCAACGTACCTCAGGAAGTGTGCTGACGAGCGTGAGACCTCACCCCCTCCTCTTTCACAGACCGTGCATCAAACCTGGACATTCTCAGCGTCCGCTGCTGATGAGATGGCTCCCAAGACGACGATCTCACCCGTCTGGTCACAAGGTCGCGTCTCTGGCAAATACACACTGTGCACTCCAGTCTTAAATGCCAACATGCTCCAATCCATCCAGATGCACCTCAGCTGTGAGTCCTGACGAGTCGCAGGTGATCAGGGTGAGGTCCTGACAGCCTCAGCAACACAGCCACTCAGTCCCAAATGCACGCCACCTGGGAGGAAAACAAAAAGACAAACAAACCGGCAGCCAGGCCCCCCCAGCCATATAACAGTATCGTTATCTTTGGCTGCTTTCAGTGATGCCGGTATTTGGTTAGACTCTTTCTCTCCGATTGTTCTGTCTGAGTTATTTTCATTAGTTACTTCCTCCAAACCATCAACATGTCTATTAGACCCCATTCCTACCAGGCTGCTCAAGGAAGCCCTACCATTATTTAATGCTTCGATCTTAAATATGATCAATCTATCTTTATTAGTTGGCTATGTACCACAGGCTTTTAAGGTGGCAGTAATTAAACCATTATGTTATGTGTCGACGCAGGTTGAGGAGCAGACCTGTGTCTGACTGAACCCAGCGCTAAAATAACCAGAAAGCGGTTCCAATAACAAAACAATTTATTTTCCCCCTTTTGTGCAATACTCGGTGTACAAACATAAAGTGCATCTGTCTGGCGGAGTGAAGGACGGCGCGCTCTCCAGTGCCCAAAGGGATCGAAGCCCGGCGCCTCTGGACCCACGTTCACCGCCAAACACCCCCCAGGTGGACACGACAAACCGACTCTGTGAAGGATAGAAAAGGTGAGGTAAGTCAACAGCTACAACTAATATCCTTCAAAGGCACACACTATCAGCAACACATTCAGGTCTGAATTTAAGCTTATGTAAATGAGCAGCTTCTCACAACAGGTGGAGGATCATCTGTCCGCACGCCACGGCCGTGAGAAGCAAGCTGCACAACTCTTATCAATATTCACATATACTGCGTAACAAAATACCAAATTACTGTTAACAATTATTCAGACAATCAAATCACCTCTGATGTGTGCTGACAGCATGTGTCCCTCACCCGTCCTCCTTCACAGGCATGTGTCAAACCCAGGCGCGGTCCTCAGCGTCTCACAAATGAACATCACAAGGTCGAGTTCCCGGCAATTCTGCTCGAATCACACATGGCTTAAATGCAGAACGCCATCTCATTATCTGCTTCAGCTAAAAGTCTTTAAGGTTGCACGTGAGCATCATCCACAGGTGCTGCATATCACATTGATGAGGGTGAAGGACTCTTCTGCCAGCACCTTCTCCACAGACAATAAATCAGTTTGCATACCACCTGGAGAGCAAAGAAAAGAAAAGAACACCAAAATGTCCAGCCAAACCGCCCAACACACAACACATTACTTAAAAAGCCATCACTTGACCCAGCTATCTTAGCTAATTATAGGCCAATCTCCAACCTTCCTTTTCTCTCAAAAATTCTTGAAAGGGTAGTTGTAAAACAGCTAACTGATCATCTGCAGAGGAATGGTCTATTTGAAAATTCCCCATGTAAATGGGGAATCTTCTTCACAGACTAAGGTTAATTATGGAGTTCCACAAGGTTCTGTGCTAGGACTAATTTTATTCACTTTATACATGCTTCCCTTAGGCAGTATTATTAGAAAGCATTGCTTAAATTTTCATTGTTACGCAGATGATACCCAGCTTTATCTATCCATGAAGCCAGAGGACACACACCAATTAGCTAAACTGCAGGATTGTCTTACAGACATAAAGACATGGATGACCTCTAATTTCCTGCTTTTAAACTCAGATAAAAGAATCAGAAGAAGAAGAATTCTCAGAATCAGAATCAAATTTATTGCCAAGTAAGTTCACACATACAAAGAATTTAATATGGTGTTACTGGTGTATAAACAATAAGAAAAGAAAAGAAAAAAACACTTCCTTTAAGTAAAAGAGTCAAAACGGCAAAACTATATTCACTGTTAAATAAATATAATGGACTGGAATGCGACTGTGCAAAAACAGGTGATTGGAGTACAGATGTACAGGACCTTACAGTGTAAGAATAACCAGTCTGTACTTTGTGGTAATGGGGGAGGAAGGCAGGGTAAGTGGGCGTCTGTGGCATTGTTTATGAATCTAGCTGCAGTTGGAAAGAAGCTATTTTTGTGTCTTGAGGTTTTGGTCCTGATGGACCTCAGCCACCTGCCAGAGGGGAGGGTGACAATAAGTTTGTGACCTGCTGCTGCTGACGCTGGCTCACAGATATGGCAACTTCTTTCGGACGGATTGTTTGTTGTTGTGATGCTATTCTGAACTTCACACGGTTGTATTATTTGTTGTATTATACACGTTTCTTTTATTTCTGTTTAGCACTCTTTAGTGCAGCAGATAAGTGAATATTTACTGAGGGATCCTTCAAATGGTGATGCAAGCACCAAATTTGGCACACATACTCCTTAGACATTACTCTTTTAAAAATGCCCGGGACCCACGTGAACTCTCAATAGGCGGCCAAGAAGGGGTCAATTGAAGTATTACACAGGGGTCAAAATTTTAAAATGCTCCAATCATATTGAAAGGTATTCCATATTATTTGTCTGATCATAAAGATTCCAAAAAGGTATAGTTTGGACTATCTGTGAATGAATGTTCCGGAGTTATGGGGTAAAAACAGCAAGAACGGTGACAAAGGTCAATTTCAATTTGTACAGGGGTCAAAAGTTAAATTTGCTCCAATTTTGGTAAAAAGTGATGCAAATTATTAGTTGGGTGAATACGGTTTTAAAAAGGAATAGTTTGCATCATGTGTCATGCTTAGTTATCATGTTACAGGGTAGCATATGTCATATCCTTAAACTAGGTTTAAGGATATGATTCCTTCTTTATGTTCTCTAATGCCATATAACAACACAGTGCAGAGTAGCTACCTAAACTCTGTAAGTGAGATAGAGTATCTCGTCAATAGTTTTACATCCTCATTGAAGACAACTTTGGATGCTGTAGCTCCTCTGAAAAAGAGAGCTTTAAATCAGAAGTGCCTGACTCCGTGGTATAACTCACAAACTCGTAGCTTAAAGCAGATAACCCGTAAGTTGGAGAGGAAATGGCGTCTCACTAATTTAGAAGATCTTCACTTAGCCTGGAAAAAGAGTCTGTTGCTCTATAAAAAAGCCCTCCGTAAAGCTAGGACATCTTTCTACTCATCACTAATTGAAGAAAATAAGAACAACCCCAGGTTTCTTTTCAGCACTGTAGCCAGGCTGACAAAGAGTCAGAGCTCTATTGAGCTGAGTATTCAATTAACTTTAACTAGTAATGACTTCATGACTTTCTTTGCTAACAAAATTTTAACTATTAGAGAAAAAATTACTCATAACCATCCCAAAGACGTATCGTTATCTTTGGCTGCTTTCAGTGATGCCGGTATTTGGTTAGACTCTTTCTCTCCGATTGTTCTGTCTGAGTTATTTTCATTAGTTACTTCATCCAAACCATCAACATGTTTATTAGACCCCATTCCTACCAGGCTGCTCAAGGAAGCCCTACCATTATTTAATGCTTCGATCTTAAATATGATCAATCTATCTTTGTTAGTTGGCTATGTACCACAGGCTTTTAAGGTGGCAGTAATTAAACCATTACTTAAAAAGCCATCACTTGACCCAGCTATCTTAGCTAATTATAGGCCAATCTCCAACCTTCCTTTTCTCTCAAAAATTCTTGAAAGGGTAGTTGTAAAACAGCTAACTGATCATCTGCAGAGGAATGGTCTATTTGAAGAGTTTCAGTCAGGTTTTAGAATTCATCATAGTACAGAAACAGCATTAGTGAAGGTTACAAATGATCTTCTTATGGCCTCGGACAGTGGACTCATCTCTGTGCTTGTTCTGTTAGACCTCAGTGCTGCTTTTGATACTGTTGACCATAAAATTTTATTACAGAGATTAGAGCATGCCATAGGTATTAAAGGCACTGCGCTGCGGTGGTTTGAATCATATTTGTCTAATAGATTACAATTTGTTCATGTAAATGGGGAATCTTCTTCACAGACTAAAGTTAATTATGGAGTTCCACAAGGTTCTGTGCTAGGACCAATTTTATTCACTTTATATATGCTTCCCTTAGGCAGTATTATTAGACGGTATTGCTTAAATTTTCATTGTTACGCAGATGATACCCAGCTTTATCTATCCATGAAGCCAGAGGACACACACCAATTAGCTAAACTGCAGGATTGTCTTACAGACATAAAGACATGGATGACCTCTAATTTCCTGCTTTTAAACTCAGATAAAACTGAAGTTATTGTACTTGGCCCCACAAATCTTAGAAACATGGTGTCTAACCAGATCCTTACTCTGGATGGCATTACCCTGACCTCTAGTAATACTGTGAGAAATCTTGGAGTCATTTTTGATCAGGATATGTCATTCAAAGCGCATATTAAACAAATATGTAGGACTGCTTTTTTGCATTTACGCAATATCTCTAAAATCAGAAAGGTCTTGTCTCAGAGTGATGCTGAAAAACTAATTCATGCATTTATTTCCTCTAGGCTGGACTATTGTAATTCATTATTATCAGGTTGTCCTAAAAGTTCCCTAAAAAGCCTTCAGTTAATTCAAAATGCTGCAGCTAGAGTACTGACGGGGACTAGAAGGAGAGAGCATATCTCACCCATATTGGCCTCTCTTCATTGGCTTCCTGTTAATTCTAGAATAGAATTTAAAATTCTTCTTCTTACTTATAAGGTTTTGAATAATCAGGTCCCATCTTATCTTAGGGACCTCGTAGTACCATATCACCCCAATAGAGCGCTTCGCTCTCAGACTGCAGGCTTACTTGTAGTTCCTAGGGTTTGTAAGAGTAGAATGGGAGGCAGAGCCTTCAGCTTTCAGGCTCCTCTCCTGTGGAACCAGCTCCCAATTCAGATCAGGGAGACAGACACCCTCTCTACTTTTAAGATTAGGCTTAAAACTTTCCTTTTTGCTAAAGCTTATAGTTAGGGCTGGATCAGGTGACCCTGAACCATCCCTTAGTTATGCTGCTATAGACGTAGACTGCTGGGGGGTTCCCATGATGCACTGTTTCTTTCTCTTTTTGCTCTGTATGCACCACTCTGCATTTAATCATTAGTGATCGATCTCTGCTCCCCTCCACAGCATGTCTTTTTCCTGGTTCTCTCCCTCAGCCCCAACCAGTCCCAGCAGAAGACTGCCCCTCCCTGAGCCTGGTTCTGCTGGAGGTTTCTTCCTGTTAAAAGGGAGTTTTTCCTTCCCACTGTAGCCAAGTGCTTGCTCACAGGGGGTCGTTTTGACCGTTGGGGTTTTACATAATTATTGTATGGCCTTGCCTTACAATATAAAGCACCTTGGGGCAACTGTTTGTTGTGATTTGGCGCTATATAAAAAAATTGATTGATTGATTGATATGCTACCCTCTCAGCCCCAACCAGTCCCAGCAGAAGACTGCCCCTCCCTGAGCCTGGTTCTGCTGGAGGTTTCTTCCTGTTAAAAGGGAGTTTTTCCTTCCCACTGTAGCCAAGTGCTTGCTCACAGGGGGTCGTTTTGACCGTTGGGGTTTTACATAATTATTGTATGGCTTTTGCCTTACAATATAAAGCGCCTTGGGGCAACTGTTTGTTGTGATTTGGCGCTATATAAAAAAAATTTATTGATTGATTGATTGAATATGATTGGAGCATTTTTAAATTTTGACCCCGTGTAATACTTCAATTGACCCCTTCTTGGCCGCCTATTGAAAGTTCACGTGGGTACCCGGCATTTTTAAAAGAGTAATGTCTAAGGAGTATGTGTGCCAAATTTGGTGCTTGCATCACAGTTTGAAGAATTTTTTTCAGTTAACCGCTGCACTACGTCTGGTTATTAATTGTATCTACTCTGAACGTTATTTAACTATAGTCCTGTTGTAATTCGCTAGCAGTTAGCATTCGCTAGCATTTAGCTTTCACTAGCTAGGTCGACTCCTCCCTTCTCACCCGTCGTTATTTTTATAGATGGTTCTTTTTACCTGGTTAATACTTCTGTTAGTTTTTCAGTCGAACTGCTGTGAATTTAATCTATTATTAGACTCTATCGGCTTTGCTCAAAAAGTAAATGAGTCCACCCACCACTTTAATCATATTTTAGATCTTGTTCTGACTTATGGTATGGAAATAGAAGACTTAACAGTATTCCCTGAAAACTCCCTTTTGTCTGATCATTTTTTAATAACATTTACATTTACTCTGATGGACTACCCTGCAGTGGGGAATAAGTTTCATTACACTAGAAGTCTTTCAGAAAGCGCTGTAACTAGGTTTAAGGATATGATTCCTTCTTTATGTTCTCTAATGTCATATACCAACACAGAGCAGAGTAGCTACCTAAACTCTGTAAGGGAGTTAGAGTATCTTGTCAATAGTTTTACATCCTCATTGAAGACAACTTTGGATGCTGTAGCTCCTCTGAAAAAGAGAGCTTTAAATCAGAAGTGTCTGACTCCGTGGTATAACTCACAAACTCGTAGCTTAAAGCAGATAACCCGTAAGTTGGAGAGGAAATGGCGTCTCACTAATTTAGAAGATCTTCACTTAGCCTGGAAAAAGAGTTTGTTGCTCTATAAGAAAGCCCTTCGTGAAGCTAGGACATCTTTCTACTCATCACTAATTGAAGAAAATAAGAACAACCCCAGGTTTCTTTTCAGCACTGTAGCCAGGCTGACAAAGAGTCAGAGCTCTATTGAGCTGAGTATTCCATTAACTTTAACTAGTAATGACTTCATGACTTTCTTTGCTAACAAAATTTTGACTATTAGAGAAAAAATTACTCATAACCATCCCAAAGATGTATCGTTATCTTTGGCTGCTTTCAGTGATGCCGGTATTTGGTTAGACTCTTTCTCTCCGATTGTTCTGTCTGAGTTATTTTCATTAGAATGGGAGGCAGAGCCTTCAGCTTTCAGGCTCCTCTCCTGTGGAACCAGCTCCCAATTCAGATCAGGGAGACAGACACCCTCTCTACTTTTAAGATTAGGCTTAAAACTTTCCTTTTTGCTAAAGCTTATAGTTAGGGCTGGATCAGGTGACCCTGAACCATCCCTTAGTTATGCTGCTATAGACGTAGACTGCTGGGGGGTTCCCATGATGCACTGTTTCTTTCTCTTTTTGCTCTGTATGCACCACTCTGCATTTAATCATTAGTGATCGATCTCTGCTCCCCTCCACAGCATGTCTTTTTCCTGGTTCTCTCCCTCAGCCCCAACCAGTCCCAGCAGAAGACTGCCCCTCCCTGAGCCTGGTTCTGCTGGAGGTTTCTTCCTGTTAAAAGGGAGTTTTTCCTTCCCACTGTAGCCAAGTGCTTGCTCACAGGGGGTCGTTTTGACCGTTGGGGTTTTACATAATTATTGTATGGCCTTGCCTTACAATATAAAGCGCCTTGGGGCAACTGTTTGTTGTGATTTGGCGCTATATAAAAAAAATTGATTGATTGATTGATTGATTGATTAGTTACTTCATCCAAACCATCAACATGCTTATTAGACCCCATTCCTGCCAGGCTGCTCAAGGAAGTCCTACCATTATTTAATGCTTCAATCTTAAATATGATCAATCTATCTTTGTTAGTTGGTTATGTACCACAGGCCTTTAAGGTGGCAGTAATTAAACCATTACTTAAAAAGCCATCACTTGACCCAGCTATCTTAGCTAATTATAGGCCAATCTCCAACCTTCCTTTTCTCTCAAAGATTCTTGAGAGGGTAGTTGTAAAACAGCTAACTGATCACCTGCAGAGGAATGGTCTATTTGAAGAGTTTCAGTCAGGTTTTAGAATTCATCATAGTACAGAAACAGCATTAGTGAAGGTTACAAATGATCTTCTTATGGCTTCGGACAGTGGACTTATCTCTGTAATAAAATTTTATGGTCAACAGTATCAAAAGCAGCACTGAGGTCCAACAGAACAAGCACAGAGATTAGAGCATGCCATAGGTATTAAAGGCACTGCGCTGCGGTGGTTTGAATCATATTTGTCTAATAGATTACAGTTTGTTCATGTAAATGGGGAATCTTCTTCACAGACTAAAGTTAATTATGGAGTTCCACAAGGTTCTGTGCTAGGACCAATTTTATTCACTTTATACATGCTTCCCTTGGGCAGTATTATTAGACGGTATTGCTTAAATTTTCATTGTTACACAGATGATACCCAGCTTTATCTATCCATGAAGCCAGAGGATACGCACCAATTAGCTAAACTGCAGGATTGTCTTACAGACATAAAGACATGGATGACCTCTAATTTCCTGCTTTTAAACTCAGATAAAACTGAAGTTATTGTACTTGGCCCCACAAATCTTAGAAGCATGGTGTCTAACCAGATCGTTACTCTGGATGGCATTTCCCTGATCTCTAGTAATACTGTGAGAAATCTTGGAGTTATTTTTGATCAGGATATGTCATTCAAAGCGCATATTAAACAAATATGTAGGACTGCCTTTTTGCATTTACGCAATATCTCTAAAATCAGAAAGGTCTTGTCTCAGAGTGATGCTGAAAAACTAATTCATGCATTTGTTTCCTCTAGGATGGACTATTGTAATTCATTATTATCAGGTTGTCCTAAAAGTTCCCTAAAAAGCCTTCAGTTGGTTCAGAATGCTGCAGCTAGAGTACTGACGTGTTGGCCTCCCTTCATTGGCTTCCTGTTAATGCTAGAATAGAATTTAAAATTCTTCTTCTTACTTATAAGGTTTTGAATAATCAGGTCCCATCTTATCTTAGGGACCTCGTAGTACCATATTACCCCATTAGAGCGCTTCGCTCTCAGACTGCGGGCTTACTTGTAGTTCCTAGGGTTTGTAAGAGTAGAATGGGAGGCAGAGCCTTCAGCTTTCAGGCTCCTCTCCTGTGGAACCAGCTCCCAATTCAGATCAGGGAGACAGATACCCTCTCTACTTTTAAGATTAGGCTTAAAACTTTCCTTTTCGCTAAGGCTTATAGTTAGGGCTGGATCGGGTGACCCTGGACCATCCCTTGGTTATGTTGCTTTAGACGTAGACTGTGTTTCATAATTATTGTATGGCCTTGCCTTGCAATGTGGAGCGCCTTGGGGCAACTGTTTGTTGTGATTTGGCGCTATACAAGAAAAAAGTTGATTGATTGATTGAATTTTAAGTAATTATTTTACTCCTGTGTAAATCTTAGGCGCGGCTAGCATTTTCGCTAGCAGTTAGCTTGTGTTAACAACTTCGGACCCTCGTTTTCATTTTTTCATTTCATTTTTTTTTATATACTTCTGTTAGTTAACTGTTAGTGTAACTGTTGTAAACTTTAGCTTAGTACTTTACTCTTGTTGTAATCTTAGGAGTGGTATATATATATTTACTGTTCCTACATTTCTAATACTTCTACTCTTTCAGTGTAACTGCTGTGAACTTAAATTCATTTATTTGCATCTGTGTGAGCCTTAGGAGTGGTTAGCTTATCCATTATTGGTTAGCTTGGCTTGCTTGGCTATACTCTTGAATTTCCTAGTGCACAAAGTACACTACCTACTTTACACCCTCCATAAATCCTGCGTGATGTTGGAAGATAGGGTGGCTCTCTTAGAGAGCTGTGTCCGTAAGTTAGAGCAGTTTCTTAGCGCAGTTGAGTTAGATGTTACGGGCACTCCAGATGAGGTTAGTGCTGGGCCAGCTAGTGAGCCAATTAGCATCACCCTAGAAATGCCGGCTGTGCATGGACGGTTTTCAGACTGTGGCGAGGTGGAGGAAGCCCAGTAGGGCTAGGTGCCCGGTTGTGGCACCCCGATCACACTCACCACTGCGAACTGTGAATCGGTTCTCCCCCTTGGATTTACCTGATGTGAATTCTCCGAGCCCACAGGTGACTTCCACTCCTATCTCCAGGTCGAAACACGGGACTTTAGTAATAGGGGATTCTATCACCCGCAAAGTCAGGTTACAGGCGCCGGCTGATGTTAAATGTATTCCTGGGGCCAGAGCTCCCGACATTGCATCCCATCTTAGGGTGCTGACGCTGCAGAAGGGAAGACAGACGAAGGAACATGACATGAGTTGTAGTCACATAGTTATTCACGTCGGCACCAATGATATCAGGATGAAGCACTCAGAGGTCACAAAAATGGACATAGAGAGGAATGTGACCTTGCCAGAAAGATGTGTCAGCATCGATTAATAGTCTCTGGTCCCCTCCCCTCCCAGGGTACTGATGAGGTGTTTAGCAGGCTGACATCATTAAATAGGTGGCTGGCACAGTTTTGTCAACAGCAAGGCTTTAGCTGTATTGATAACTGGCCTTCGTTCTGGGGCCGCCGTGGCCTGCTGATGCCGGACGGCCTCCACCCTACTGGGGAAGGCGCCACCATCTTGTCTGCGAACATAGATAGAGCTCTACAGGGAGGGTAAGATTAGGAATCTACAGCAGGCCACCGAGCAGGTGATTAGAGACCCTGCAATGCTTATGACAAATGTGGGTGTGGAATCCATTAGCTTAGCGGGGAAATTAGTGCAGAAAATCCACTATGGTGATAGTGCAGTTCATCTGCCAGGGAGGGAAATTCAACAAGTTGAGACTGTGGCCTACTTCCGTAGACGTGTCCATAAAAATCATAGAGGGATATGCTTTGCAAACTTAATACCCATTACTATATATCATGTTGAAATTGAGGATGGCCCAGTGGTTGTTCCAGTAATAACAAAGATTTTGTGTCTGCTACCCACAACGCGCGTGGAATGTCTCAAACCTAAACCTACTTCTAGGCATCTTATATATGCTACTTTGGAACCACCACTAAACCCAAACAGTTCAACTGTCAACCCCACTGAGGTCCTTAGACTAGGTCTCATTAACATAAGATCACTGTCCTCAAAGTCATTGTTGGTTAATTATTTAATTATTGATCATCACTTAGATATGATTGGGTTATGTGAAACCTGGCTTAAACCTACAGCTGTCCTCCCCTTAAATGAAGTCTGCCCACCAGCATATACATTTAGTCACGCCCCTCGTGATGTGAAGCAAGGCGGGGTGTTGCTCTTATTTATAAATCTAGGTTTAGCTTATTAGCTGTTGGGGGTCACAAATATAACTCGTTTGAGCATCTGATTCTCCACTCCAGTCAGGATATTATACATTGCCAAGGTCAGAAGAATAAAAATCAGCCGTAATACTTTGTCACTGTATATAGGCCTCCTAGCCCATATTCTGAATTCTTAGATGAATTTGGTGCGTTCATCTCTAACTTGTCAACTAATGCAGATAACATTCTGATCATTGGTGACTTTAACATTCATATAAATAAGCCTTCTGATCCCCTCTGCAAATCATTTATGGAAATTGTGGATGCATTTGGTGGTTGGCTCTCACTGCGGTATTGTATCACTTCCTGTTCCGGAGCACAGCGGTGTTTTCTGTATCTGTTAGCTGTTTAATCTGCGCAGTTAGATTGATCTAGTTATCTAGATTATGATTTGTTTCCCAGTGTAATCTTTACGTGCCTTAACTAAAGCACTCATTCTGCTGAATCACCTCTAAATTATTTACACATTATTCACTTTGCGTGTTTTTAGGAATCCGCTAGCTTAGCGTAGCTACTAGCTCTTAGCCGATTTAGCATGGCGGCTTCTCCTGTCTCTCCCGCACTTTTCTGCTCTGGGTGTGAAATGTTTAGTTATTCCTCGGCCTCCTTTAGCAGTAATGGTACTTGTAATAAGTGTAGCTTATTCGCAGCTTTGGAGGCCAGGCTGGGTGAATTGGAGACTCGGCTCCGCACCGTGGAAAATTCTACAGCTAGCCAGGCCCCTGTAGTCGGTGCGGACCAAGGTAGCTTAGCCGCCGTTAGTTCCCCCCTGGCAGATCCCGAGCAGCCGGGAAAGCAGGCTGACTGGGTGACTGTGAGGAGGAAGCGTAGCCCTAAACAGAAGCCCCGTGTACACCGCCAACCCGTTCACATTTCTAACCGTTTTTCCCCACTCGACGACACACCCGCCGAGGATCAAACTCTGGTTATTGGCGACTCTGTTTTGAGAAATGTGAAGTTAGCGACACCAGCAACCATAGTCAATTGTCTTCCGGGGGCCAGAGCAGGCGACATTGAAGGAAATTTGAAACTGCTGGTTAAGGCTAAGCGTAAATTTGGTAAGATTGTAATTCACGTCGGCAGTAATGACACCCGGTTACGCCAATCGGAGGTCACTAAAATTAACATTAAATCGGTGTGTAACTTTGCAAAAACAATGTCGGACTCTGTAGTTTTCTCTGGGCCCCTCCCCAATCAGACCGGGAGTGACATGTTTAGCCGCATGTTCTCCTTGAATTGCTGGCTGTCTGAGTGGTGTCCAAAAAATGAGGTGGGCTTCATAGATAATTGGCAAAGCTTCTGGGGAAAACCTGGTCTTGTTAGGAGAGACGGCATCCATCCCACTTTGGATGGAGCAGCTCTCATTTCTAGAAATCTGGCTAATTTTCTTAAATCCTCCAAACCGTGACTATCCAGGGTTGGGACCAGGAAGCAGAGTTGTAGTCTTACACACCTCTCTGCAGCTTCTCTCCCCCTGCCATCCCCTCATTACCCCATCCCCGTAGAGACGGTGCCTGCTCCCAGACTACCAATAACCAGCAAAAATCTATTTAAGCATAAAAATTCAAAAAGAAAAAATAATATAGCACCTTCTACTGCACCACAGACTAAAACAGTTAAATGTGGTCTATTAAACATTAGGTCTCTCTCTTCTAAGTCCCTGTTGGTAAATGATATAATAATTGATCAACATATTGATTTATTCTGCCTAACAGAAACCTGGTTACAGCAGGATGAATATGTTAGTTTAAATGAGTCAACACCCCCGAGTCACACTAACTGTCAGAAATCCTAATCAATCAATCAATCAAAAATTGATTGATTGATTGATTGATTAGGATTTCAGCAATGCATTCGGGATTCGACGCACATTAGTGGAAATACCCTGGATCTGGTTCTCGCACATGATATTGCTGTCACGAATATTAACATCATGCCTCTTACATCAGTGGTCTCTGATCACTCACTTATTAAGGTTACAGTTTCCTTGCCGTGTTTAGTGGAACAACAACTTTATTTATCACTGCAGCGATGCATCAACTCCTCAACTAAGACTGATCTAGAGGCTAGACTGCCTGATGTCTTAGCCTCACTTTTGACAAATACCCAGTCAGTAGACAGACTTGTGGATAGTTTAAACTCGGTGCTCAAAACGACACTCGACATGATTTCACCACCTGTGTTGAAACCGCGCTCCCCCAAATCGCAGTCACCTTGGTTCAATGATTACCTGCGTGACCTCAAGCATAAAGCAAGAGGTCTAGAACAGAAATGGCGTTGTTCAAAATTAGAAGTATTCCACCTCACGTGGCATGATGCTATCTTAGACTATAAGCATGCATTATTGGCTACAAAGTGGACCTATTACTCTGATTTGATCAACAAAAACAAGCATAACTCAAAGTTCTTGTTCGACACGGTGGAAACACTTATTCATGGACAACCACCTGTAGCTCGCTCTCCTTTCACAGCACAAGATTTCCTAGATTACTTTGAGAAGAAAATAGATGACATTAGGTTGAACATATCCCAGCATGCCTTAACCCAGCCACTACACCCTGCTATTGAGGTGGGCGCCACTACTGAGGTATTACCTAGATTTACAGAATTTAATAGTATCTCTCTATACATGCTGACGAAACTCGTAACGTCAACAAAAAGCACAACCTGTTTATTTGATCCTATACCAACAAAACTGTTTAAAGACCTGTGGTCCACTCTTGGGACGATTGTGCTGGAAATTATTAATCTTCCTTTAACTTCTGGATCTGTTCCTAAATGTTTCAAATCTGCAGTGATTAAACCATTACTTAAGAAACTTAATCTTGACCCTAGTGTATTGAAAAACTATTGGTCGATATCAAATCTATCATTTTTCTCTAAAATTCTGGAAAAAGTGGTGTCACGGCAGCTCGTAGACTATTTTACTGAGAATAATCTCTTTGAGCCACTGCAGTCTGCTTTTAGAAAATATCATTCCACAGAGACGGCTCTCACTAAAGTGGTGAATGATCTTCTGCTTACAATGGATTCAGACACCACTACAGTTCTGTTGCTGTTAGATCTCAGTGCTGCATTTGATACAGTGGATCATCATATTCTACTTGATAGGCTGGAAAATCATTTTGGGATTACTGGGAGTGCCCTTGCATGGCTGATGTCATTCTCACTGTGTTTTGTACAGTAACATTACTTCTAACCTTAGTGACATGAAATTTGGGGTTCCTCAGGGGTCTGTCTTAGGCCCCCTGCTTTTCTCCCTTTATATAGCACCCCTTGGGCACATATTGCGGCGTTTTGGGATTACCTGTCACTGCTATGCAGATGATACTCAGTTATATATGCCAATAACTGCTGGTAATCTCGTTCACCTAAAATCCTTAGAAGATTGCCTCGCAGCAGTGAGAAGTTGGATGTCTAGAAACTTCCTACTCTTAAACTCTGTAAAGACTGAAATGATGGTTCTTGGTCCAGTGAGACATTGGCATTAATTTGACCAGTTAACACTCAGCCTCAGTTCATGTGTCATACATCACTCTGACAAAGTGAGGAACCTTGGGGTAATTTTTGATCCTTCATTGTCCTTTGGCCTCCATATTAGAAATATTACTAGGACTGCTTTCTTCCACCTGCGAAATATAGCGAAGATTCTTCGCATCCTGTCTATGGCTGATGCTGAGACCCTGATTCATGCGTTCATCTCTTCTAGATTGGACTACTGCAATGTTCTATTTTCTGGTTTACCGCAGTCTAGCATTAGGGCTCTCCAATTGGTTCAAAATGCTGCAGCCAGACCTTTGACACGAAGCAGAAAGTTCAACCACATTACACCCATTTTGGCGTCTCTTCACTGGCTTCCTGTCCCAGTGAGATCAGATTTTAAGGTTCTGCTTCTAACCTATAAAATTATTCATGGGCTGGCACCTCCCTACCTAGCTGACCTAATTAAACCTTATGTACCGGCCCGGGCTTTACGTTCTTGGGGTGCAGGACTACTGTGTGTCCCTAGGGTGAATAAGAAGTCTGTGGGTCACAGAACTTTCTCTTATTGTGCCCCTGTTCTGTGGAATGATCTCCCTGCGTCAATTAAACAATCAGATTCTGTGGAGACTTTCAAGTCCAGACTTAAGACGCACTTATTTTCCCTTTCATATGGCTAGCATACTGGTACAGTTTTGTTTTACGCTTTTTACTCTTTTAATTCATGTTATTAGCAATTGGAGCGTGCCGTGGCCTCAACTTCACCTAAATTCTGGGTCTTTTAGTGATGTTTAGGGCTAGTGGCCGGCGATCACCTTAGTATTTCTCTGTTTTTCTTGTTGTTTAATGCTGACAAATTACACAGTATTTTTTGTCTTTCTGATGCCTGATTCTGTTTTTTCTCTGTTTAAGGTGCAGCTCCATCCAGAGATGGGAGTTGTGTTTGTGTTGGCGATCCTCCTGTCCTGTGCACAAACAGCAATTCTTGTATATTCGTCCGTGAATTTTTCTGTAAGTTATTTCTGTAATTTATGTTTGTAGCATGGCCCAAGCAGAAGGTCACCCCTTTGAGTCTGGTCTGCTTGAGGTTTCTTCCTCAGAGGGAGTTTTTCCTTACCACTGTTGCTCTGGGGTTGGTAAGGTTAGACCTTACCTGCGTGAAGCATCTTGAGGCAACTCTGTTGTGATTTGGCGCTATATAAAGGAAAATAAATTGAAAAATTGAAATTGACCTGGGTGGGAGAGATTGGCCACAATCTTCTTTGTATGCCTCAGGGCCCTGGATGGCCATGCAGGTGCCCTAAATGTTCTCACGGCTCCTGTTTTTACAGTGACTGCATCAAAATGATCAATTATCACTTTAAAACGTGTCATCATAACACAACATCACACTTGTGAACTCAGATAAAACTGAAGTTATTGTACTTGGCCCCACAAATCTTAGAAACATGGTGTCTAACCAGATCCTTACTCTGGATGGCATTACCCTGACCTCTAGTAATACTGTGAGAAATCTTGGAGTCATTTTTGATCAGGATATGTCATTCAAAGTGCATATTAAACAAATATGTAGGACTGCTTTTTTGCATTTACGCAATATCTCTAAAATTAGAAAAGTCTTGTCTCAGAGTGATGCTGAAAAACTAATTCATGCATCGATTTCCTCTAGGCTGGACTATTGTAATTCATTATTATCAGGTTGTCCTAAAAGTTCCCTAAAAAGCCTTCATTTAATTCAAAATGCTGCAGCTAGAGTACTGACGGGGACTAGAAGGAGAGAGCATATCTCACCCATATTGGCCTCTCTTCATTGGCTTCCTGTTAATTCTAGAATAGAATTTAAAATTCTTCTTCTTACTTATAAGGTTTTGAATAATCAGGTCCCATCTTATCTTAGGGACCTCATAGTACCATATCACCCCAATAGAGCGCTTCGCTCTCAGACTGCAGGCTTACTTGTAGTTCCTAGGGTTTGTAAGAGTAGAATGGGAGGCAGAGCCTTCAGCTTTCAGCCTCCTCTCCTGTGGAACCAGCTCCCAATTCAGATCAGGGAGACAGACACCCTCTCTACTTTTAAGATTAGGCTTAAAACTTTCCTTTTTGCTAAAGCTTATAGTTAGGGCTGGATCAGGTGACCCTGAACCATCCCTTAGTTATGCTGCTATAGACGTAGACTGCTGGGGGGTTCCCATGATGCACTGAGTGTTTCTTTCTCTTTTGCTCTGTATGCACCACTCTGCATTTAATCATTAGTGATTGATCTCTGCTCCCCTCCACAGCATGTCTTTTTCCTGGTTCTCTCCCTCAGCCCCAACCAGTCCCAGCAGAAGACTGCCCCTCCCTGAGCCTGGTTCTGCTGGAGGTTTCTTCCTGTTAAAAGGGAGTTTTTCCTTCCCACTGTAGCCAAGTGCTTGCTCACAGGGGGTCGTTTTGACCGTTGGGGTTTTACATAATTATTGTATGGCCTTGCCTTACAATATAAAGCGCCTTGGGGCAACTGTTTGTTGTGATTTGGCGCTATATAAAAAAATTGATTGATTGATTGATTGACTTGTGTAAACTTTGGAATTAATCTGTGGCTCCATTCTTAACGTTAGCTGTTGTGACTTATTTACAATTGTATGTTATAAGAATATAGTTTACATGATTATTAACTGATTTTAACATGATTGTATATTAATTACAATAAGGTACAGTGGAATGTATTCTGAGCATTGAATGATTTATTTTGGAAAACTGGAAATGTTTTATTGTGAAGGGTACTAAACCGGAACCAAACAAGTTTTGTGATGATAGCTTGACTTCCTTTTTTCTTTGAAACGGCAAGTTCACGTCACCTGTTTTCTGTTAATAAATGCTGAACTAAACGGTCAGCAAAGGCATTTGAGCCTCCGTCGTGCTTGCAGAAGCTTTCACTGCGTAACATTTTGGTGTCGAAACCTGGGAAGTAATGCTGTGTTTACACATAACGACGACAAGTCACAAATGCCACGAAGTACACATTCTTGGCCGCTGATCACGAATTTGATGATTTGGGGCAGAGGCGTCAGGTGTCCTCAGGAACTGCTGCAACCTGTTACCACGCGTTACGATTAATGGCACATGTTGCTGGAGAATGATCAGGAACCATAACGCACAGTCAAGAATAGTGTTCCGTGTTGTTACACGCTATCGCGTGCTATTGCGCGTAACAGCCCATCATTAAGTTCTGTCATGTTGTGAACGAGGTGAATTGTCTCCACACACACACCCATATTCATCCAACTGAATTCAGATCGCTCCAGTTTTTCAGAAGAACTTTGTGACTGCATGTGTAGTTGGGCTCTGTGCCATGGAGTGGTGCAGAGAGGAGGAGGAGGACAGAGCCAGATGTGTGGCTTCATGCGGCTCTCGTCTGGCGCATTTTCCCAAACATCAGGCACATGCAGCAGGTGGAACACCTGCAGAAGCGCGCTGAAGAGCACCGAAATTAGACTTTTAGCCGACTTGGTGTCAGCAATCAAACTGAATGTTGTGCAGCAGGGTTTAATTATGCGCGCGCTTCTTCCTCCGCAGGACTGGAGGAGGTGCAGAGATGTCTGGCTGCGCGTGAGTCTCGCTCCTCTGGTTGCTCAGACTCGTTCTCCTGCTCATCGGTTACAACAGCAGGTGGAACACCTGCAGGAGCGTCCTGAGGAGCTTCAGCAGGAACTGTGGAACGACATTTGGAGCCGAGTTTAATTGTGCACACGTGACAGAAAACTGATTCGTCGTGGCGCGCAGTGAAATGTGACGCTGCGTTACAAGTCGTGTCAAAACTTGACAGTTTCCGTGT
Source organism: Thalassophryne amazonica (assembly GCF_902500255.1). NCBI lineage: Eukaryota > Metazoa > Chordata > Actinopteri > Batrachoidiformes > Batrachoididae > Thalassophryne > Thalassophryne amazonica. Next base: position 107,216,704 of record NC_047113.1, read on the forward strand.
CACTTCATAATAACACGTGACAGTTTGGGCTCCAAGAACCATCACAGGAACCACTATGAACGTTGTCACGTTCTATTAAGGATCAATACTCATCAAGACGGATCAATACGCTCAGTTGCGACCTCCACGACGTGAAACGAAATGAGGGTGGTGTGTGACATTCGTGGAAGATTTTTTGACAAAAAAAAAACATGCTTCACGAATATCAAGAATATCACACACCAACACGCACTATTAAGAAACATATTCAGATGTGTTAAGTCACATTAAGAATGTCAGGAATGACAGAAAAATGACATTCATAACATGTCTTGCTTATGTGTAAACACACCTTGAGGACTTGATGAACTTTTTTCGAACGAAGTGAACAGCTAACGGCTAAGCAGCCGTCATGACGGAGGGATTGGAGTGGATGAAGAAGAAGAGGTCGACTATTCGCACCACGACAACCAAGCTGTTAACCCGCCTAGAGGAGGAGGTGGGTAAGGAGAGACCAGATATTAATAAAATACGTGAGTTCCTGGCAGTTTTATCATTAAAGTATGAAAGTTTATTGGATTTGGATAAGGGCATTGAAGATCAGACGCCCATTGACGACCTGGACACTGAGATAACAAACACGCAGGAGTATATGGACCGGGTTCTCACGTGGAAGGTTCGCGCCACCACCTTCATCGGGTCACAGGAGACCGCCAGAGACACTGTGAGAGCGCGTGAGTGATGTAAGCAGTGGTTCATTTACATCACAGTCCAGACAAACTATTAAACTCCCCAAGTTAATGATAACAAAGTATGATGGTGAAATAAGACAGTGGCATGAATTCTGGTCACAGTATGAAACAGCTGTTCACAGAAACGATGCACTATGCAAGACGGACAAGTTTACTTACCTCAGATCCTACCTGACTGGAGCAGCTGCAAGAACTATTGTGGGGCTCACAATGACAGATGACAACTACGACACTGGAACAGAGTTACTCCAGAGCCGCTTTGGGAGAGAGGACATTGTGATCAGTGTCCATATGTTCAAACTACTGAACTTGACACCTGTTAAAAGATCATCTGATGTTACAGCTTTGAGGCACTTCTATGACGAATGTGAGATCCAGACACGTAGCTTGGAGTCCCTTGGAGTGCAGAGTGACACGTACGGCTCCCTGCTGTGTCCAGTGCTACTACAGCTCATTCCGGAGGACATCACACTTGCCTACACTCACCAACCGAACTCAACCAACAAGTGGAAGGTGCCAGAGTTGATTCAGTTTCTGGAGACTGAAGTGCAAAGCAGAGAACAGGCGCTTCAGCTTACCAGACCAGGCCACACATCGAAGGACCCGAGCCCACAACACAAGCATGTGGACAAGCCGTCCTACGCCTGAGAGAAACCCAGAAAGTGGAGCGTCACATCAGCGGCCGCTTTGCAGACAGCCAGTGGTGTACCCCGGACCTGTGTGTATCGTGACAGGAGTGACCACAAACCAGAGAACTGTCCTGAACATACATTGAGCACATGCAAGGATGAACTGAGGAAACTTGGACGGTGTTTCGTCTGCTTAGGCCCAAAACAAATACAAAATACTGCAGAGTGAAGGTTTTGTGTAGCTTATCTGACTGTAAACACCCCTTTGTCAGTTTGTGAACAATCTGAAGCTAAGCCAGATATTGACACGAGTGATAATAGTGAAAATACAGATGCTGTGTTGTCTTCAGTGTCAAGCCCTGTAAGGATTAAGACAAATAGAACACGGTACTGCTGCAGACTGTGAAGACATGGACTGTAGGGCCAAAAGAGAGAAAGATAACTCGCTGCCTGTTAGATGGAGGCAGCCAGCGTAGTTTCATTCACAGAAGCCTTGTTGGAGCATTAGGACAGCCAGTTGTAAGGCAGGAGACGCTGAACGTCCGTGTTTTTCCACCACTCCTGTAACAGAGAAACACAATGATGTGAGAGTTGAGCTTGAGAATGTGTGGAACACTGAACAGAGACTTGAGACAGAAGCTGTAGAGGCACATCTGGATCACATCTAAATTCTACTTCACATATTGTAAATAAGATGCTCCTATTTTTTTAATTCCAATCATGTTTATATATGCATATATGCGTATGTATATATGTAACGGAGGCCAGCAGGTGTCGCTGTGCAGATGTAGTTAGTAAACCTCACTCCCAACAGCTCAAAAGGATTCTCTGGTCACAAGGCCAGAGCCCTGGGTTTTAGCCTTCTGGTTAGAGAGTCCGACTCCCGTGCCGGAGATGGTGAGTTAGAGGCTCCTCAGGTGTGTACTGCTGTGATAAAGGTGAGTCCATTCAAGCGGAGATAAAGAAAAGAGGACTGCACCTTGCAGATTTTCCACTAGAGGGTGCTAATGACCAAGAGTTGCAGGTGTTAGTAGGGGCAGACTACTACTGGCAGGCAGTCACTGGGAAGGTCACAAAAGGTCACCAATTCATTGGTGGCAGTTGAAAGTATTTTTGGAGGGCCTTTACAGGGACCAGTGACTCCCTCCAGTGTTACAGAGACCACTTGCATGCACATTGGTTTGACTGAAGACACCCAGATCTCTAAGCAGTTACATGTATTCTGGGAGGTAGAGTCCCTGGGCACAGTAAACAAACAGGCGGAGAGCCCAGAGGACTCAGACGTCCTACAAGGCTTTGAACAGACTACATTTGAAAATGGACGCTACCAAGTTGAGTTACTGTGGCGATGCGACAAAGACCAGCTTCCAGACAACTTTAGTGTAGCAAAGAGCAGAGGTGTCAAGTAACGAAGTACAAATACTTCGTTACTGTACTTAAGTACACTTTTTAGGTATCTATACTTTACTCCATTACTTATTTTTCTGCCTACTTCTGACTTCTACTCATTACATTTTCACACAAGTATCTGTACTTTCTATTCCTTACATTTTTAAAACAAACAGCCTCGTTACTCTTGGCTTCAGTTTAATGTTTATATATATATATTTCACATCATGTGCGCCTGTAATCAACTTTTCTGCAGCGCGGCTTTGCTGTGAACCGTGAACCAATCGAAGCAGTGGTTCGCAGATTGAAGCAATGCTTCGACCTTTTGCTTCGTTTATTCTTTCTTTCTTTCGCTTAATTTTCCCCCGCTAAAATCCTAAAGAGCATACTTCTGTGAGTATTATTTACCTTTTCTACGTTAAACTGACCTGTTATGGTCTTCTGAAACAGTTGAAAGATGTATTTTATAACTTAAAAACGGGAGCGACGCTAACGCTTTAGCATGTCTATGGCATTTTCAATGTTAAAAGTTAGCATTATGCAGTTGCAGCTGTCATAACGTTCGGGTGCATTTGTTTTCAAATTGTAATATTTCTTAAATTTATTTTTGTTTATATATTAATAATCTAATGATTATTATATACAATTTTAGAGAAAGAGACAAAAAGAACCTGAATAGAAACACAACAGAAAATATAAAAGCAACTAACAATGAACATACGTAAATAAATACATACATAAATAAATACATACATAAATAAGTGTTTCCTGTGAACACCTAGTGACTCTTCCACCTCCACTTCATCACTGTCTTATTTAATGACAGTTTGTTTCGGTCAAACCATATTTTCATTGTGTTAATTTCTTCAGTTATTTTCTCCAGAACTATCTGACAAACTAGAAAACTGCTGCATCCTAGTAAGAGCAGAATACTACTGGAATGAATCTGAATAAGGAAAGTTGGGGGGGTTTTTTTCTCACTAAATGGATGCTGCACTCACTGCAGTTTATTGTCTGGAATAGTCCCAGATTGCATTTCAGAGCTTCTAGAATTGAAACATTTTCATGCAGGTGGTGTTGGGGGGTAATTTGGGGTTTTGGGTCTTGAGCCACATGTAGAACGAATCAGTTTTTAAATTAAGCTTTCAATTCATATAGTGGCATCTACCTTTTTTTTTTTTAAAGGTTACTTTGTACTTTTATACTTTAAGTAGGTTTTGGAGCACATACTTTTTCACTTTTACTTGAGTAAAGAGGTCAAGTTGATACTTCAACTTTTACCAGAGTGTTTTTAAACTGCAGTATCTATACTTCTACTTAAGTAACAAATGTGTGTACTTTTGACACCACTGGCAAAGAGACGCTTTGAGAGCCTTATGAGAAAACTGAAAACTGACGCAACCTTGTTCGCCAGGTACAACAACATAATACAGGACTACCTACAACAAGGGATCTGTGAGGAGGTTTCAGAGGGTAAAACGGTGGCAGGGAACAAAGAGACTGTAAAATATTAAATGCCACATCACGCTGTTGTAAGAGAGGACAAGGCCACAACTAAACTCAGAGTGGTATTTGATGCATCCTCACATGATGAAGACAGCCCATCCCTCACTGACTGTTTGCACACTGGGCCGAACCTAAACCCAAACCTACTGGAGGTGCTCATTAAGTTCAGACTGCATGAGGAAGAGCCTTTACTGCTGACACTGTTAGGTTCCTGTGGGTGCATGGACCTCCAGTCAAGGAGTGTAAAAATGAGGTACGAGTCCTCAGAATGAACAGAGTTGTTTTCGGGGCGTCTCCCAGCCCATTTCTGCTCGCTGCCACCATTAGAAAACATCTCAAACTGTTTGAAACAGAACAGCCAAAGGTTGTACAGACTCTCAGAGACTCTCTGTATGTAGATGATTTTATTTCCAGCTCACCTACTGTGCAGGAAGCTCTACATGTGACAACAGCAGCAAAGGACCTTCTCACTCTGGCAGGCATGAACCTCTGCAAATGGGTTACCAACTCACCTGATCTGAGAGTCATGTGGAAAGAGACTGGATTAGAGGTAAATGGACATACAGAGTCCTGTGACAATGTACTCAAGGTGCTAGGACTTGATGATTTTGTGTTTGATCAAAGGGGGCTAAAGGACATTTTAAAGGACAAAGAAAACACAAAGAGAAGTGTATTACAGGCATCAGCCCACATATTTGACCTCAATGGGTTTCATACTCCCTTTACTGTGAGAGTGAAGTGTCTTTTCCAAGAAATGTGGGAGAGAGGGCTCAGCTGGGACGAACCATTACCCACTGACTTGATTGAGAAATGGACAGAGTGGTGCACAGATCTACCACTGCTCCACCTGGTGGCCATTCCCAGATGGTACCACATTGAGATTCACCAAGAGTCACACACAGTAAAACTGCCTATCTACTGTGATACAAGTGAAAAGGCTTACAGTGCTACAAGTTTACTTACTACATCAGTATGAACGTGGTTAGTGCACTTGGTTTCAGTGCAGAAAGTTCCCAGTTCAAACCCCACCCCTGCCACATTTCTCCATGGAATGTTGAGTTGCGTCTGGAAGGGCATCCGGGATAAAAACTGTGCCAAAATCAACTTGCAGGTCCACCTCGGATCTGCTGTGGTGACCCTGAGTGAAAACAAGGGAGCAGCTGAAGGGGCTTACTTACTTCTGTGCTGGAATATTAGTTAATATAATTTGTTTTATTTACTTAATCCAAATCATTTTTATGCAGATATGTAGTAAAGGTAAATTTATTTCACCCACTTAATTAGTAAATGTAAATCAATTTCACCTAGATTATCAGTAAATAGGAATTAAGTTCCCCCAGATATGTATTACGACCCCAATTACAATGGGGGACGTTGTGTAAAATGTAAATAAAAACAGAATACAATGATTTTCAAATCCTTTTCAACCTATATTCAATTGAATACACCACAAAGACAAGATATTTAATGTTCAAACTTATAAACTTTATTGTTTTTGTGCAAATATTTGCTCATTTTGAAATGGATGCCTGCAACACGTTTCCAAAAAGCTGGGACAGTGGTATGTTTCCCCACTGTGTTACATCACCTTTCCTTCTAACAACACTCAATAAGCGTTTGGGAACTGAGGACACTAATTGTTGAAGCTTTCTAGGTGGAATTCTTTCCCATTCTTGCTTGATGTACGACTTCAGGTGTTCAACAGTCTGGGGTCTCCGTTGTCGTATTTTGCGCTTCATAATGCGCCACACATTTTCAATGGGCGACAGGTCTGGACTGCAGGCAGGCCAGTCTAGTACCCGCACTCTTTTACTACGAAGTCTTGGGATATTTCAGGGGTCTCCTGTGACCTCGCCTCCCCCTGCCTCTCTTATCCCGCGCGTCCGTTGATTTGAAAGAAGGTATTAACCAGTCATTTAAATTTGAACACAATTACTCTGAGGGCTAGACCACCACTCAGAGATTTATTAAACAGAAATTAAATGTCACAGATTTTGACAGAACTTAAGTTTTACAGAATGAGTGACATAAAACAAAAACATACCCAGAAGTTCTGAGGGTCCCAGGAGCTGCAAGCTTCAATCAATCAATCAATCAATCAAATTTCTTATATAGCGCCAAATCACAACAAACAGTTGCCCCAAGGCGCTTTATATTGTAAGGCAAGGCCATACAATAATTATGTAAAACCCCAACGGTCAAAACGACCCCCTGTGAGCAAGCACTTGGCTACAGTGGAAAGGAAAAAATCCCTTTTAACAGGAAGAAACCTCCAGCAGAACCAGGCTCAGGGAGGGGCAGTCTTCTGCTGGGACTGGTTGGGGCTGAGGGAGAGAACCAGGAAAAAGACATGCTGTGGAGGGGAGCAGAGATCGATCACTAATGATTAAATGCAGAGTGGTGCATACAGAGCAAAAAGAGAAAGAAACACATCATGGGAACCCCCCAGCAGTCTACGTCTATAGCAGCATAACTAAGGGATGGTTCAGGGTCACCTGATCCAGCCCTAACTATAAGCTTTAGCAAAAAGGAAAGTTTTAAGCCTAATCTTAAAAGTAGAGAGGGTGTCTGTCTCCCTGATCTGAATTGGGAGCTGGTTCCACAGGAGAGGAGCCTGAAAGCTGAAGGCTCTGCCTCCCATTCTACTCTTACAAACCCTAGGAACTACAAGTAAGCCTGCAGTCTGAGAGCGAAGCGCTCTATTGGGGTGATATGGTACTACGAGGTCCCTAAGATAAGATGGGACCTGATTATTCAAAACCTTAAAAGTAAGAAGAAGAATTTTAAATTCTATTCTAGAATTAACAGGAAGCCAATGAAGAGAGGCCAATATGGGTGAGATATGCTCTCTCCTTCTAGTCCCCGTCAGTACTCTAGCTGCAGCATTTTGAATTAACTGAAGGCTTTTTAGGGAACTTTTAGGACAACCTGATAATAATGAATTACAATAGTCCAGCCTAGAGGAAATAAATGCATGAATTAGTTTTTCAGCATCACTGATTTTAGAGATATTGCGTAAATGCAAAAAAGCAGTCCTACATATTTGTTTAATATGCGCTTTGAATGACATATCCTGATCAAAAATGACTCCAAGATTTCTCACAGTATTACTAGAGGTCAGGGTAATGCCATCCAGAGTAAGGATCTGGTTAGACACCATGTTTCTAAGATTTGTGGGGCCAAGTACAATAACTTCAGTTTTATCTGAGTTTAAAAGCAAGAAATTAGAGGTCATCCATGTCTTTATGTCTGTAAGACAATCCTGCAGTTTAGCTAATTGGTGTGTGTCCTCTGGCTTCATGGATAGATAAAGCTGGGTATCATCTGCGTAACAATGAAAATTTAAGCAATACCGTCTAATAATACTGCCTAAGGGAAGCATGTATAAAGTGAATAAAATTGGTCCTAGCACAGAACCTTGTGGAACTCCATAATTAACTTTAGTCTGTGAAGAAGATTCCCCATTTACATGAACAAATTGTAATCTATTAGACAAATATGATTCAAACCACCACAGCGCAGTGCCTTTAATACCTATGGCAAGCTTCCAACCAGCAATCTGGTGTTCCAGCAACCCGACAGCAAACAGGAACCCCGAACAGTGGGCTGGCTTTGTATTTATACACCCTATGCTACTACAACGGTTTTTTCTGATAATCTTGGGCGGTGTCCTTCACCTGGGTCATCTTGATCCCTCCATTTCATGGCATGGTCCTGTCCAAAGGTTTTCGGGCAACAACTGCTAACTGAAAAACTGTCAGCATATTTTCAGGGCCTCACTGAAACAGGGACACATCACATTTACAAGACTTTTGAAAATGATGATATAAGTAACATATCTTCATGACAGCTTGCTAAAAAACTAAACTAATATTTGAGCAAAAGCAAATCTTAGAACAAAAGCAAATGTAATCATAAACATAACATACCTTTAATTTGGTATAGATACCATGTAATTAACCTTAGCTATTGATTACGTGTTTAATAAGCATTGATAAATATTGATCACTATGAGCAAATGAGTAATATATTCTTCAACAGCAACAAGCTCTATTAATATATAAATGATGACTTCTAAACATTAAAACACACTCGTAACAATATATTGTTAGCGCAGTAAAAGATAAATAATATTATGATGATACTCCATCCATGCATTCATTTTCTTCCGCTTTATCCGGAGTCGGGTCGCGGGGGCAGCAGCTCAAGCAAAGCCGCCCAGACCTCGCGATCCACACACAACCCCAAGGTGTTCCCAAGCCAGCCGAGAGATGTAGTCCATCCAGCGTGTCCTGGGTCTTCCCCGGGGCCTCCTCCCAGTGGGACGTGCCCGGAACACCTCTCCAGCAAGGCGTCCAGGGGGCATCCGGAAAAGATGCCCGAGCCACCTCAACTGGCTCCTTTTGACATGGAGGAGCAGCGGCTTGACTCTGAGCTCCTCCTGAGTGACCGAGCTCCTCACCCTATCTCTAAGGGAGCGCCCAGCCACCCTGCGGAGAAAACTCATCTCGGCCGCTTGTACTCGCGATCTCGTTCTTTCGGTCATGAGCCAAATCTCATGACCATAGGTGAGGATCGGAACGAAAATCAATCGGTAAATAGAGAGCTTTGCCCCCCTACTCAGCTCTCTCTTCACCACGACGGTCCCATACAGCGACCACATCACTGCAGATGCTGCACCGATCTGTCTATCGATCTCTCACTCCATCCGTCCCTCACTCGTGAACAAGACCCCGAGATACTTAAACTCCTCCACTTGAGGCAAGGACACTCCACCGACCTGAAGAGGGCAAAGCACCTTTTTCCGGTCGAGAACCATGGCCTCTGATTTGGAGGTGCTGATTTTCGTCCTGGACGCTTCACACTCAGCTGCAAACTGCCCCAGTTGGCGCAGAGGCCAACATGCACTGGAAACAGGTTTGACTTACTACAGGCAATGCGAACCAAGCTCCTGCTGCGGTCGTACAGGGACCGGATAGCCCTTAGCAAAGGACCCCGGACCCCGTACTCCCGGAGCACTCCCTACAGGGTGCCCCGAGGGACACGGTTGAACGCCTTCTCCAGATCCACAAAACACATGTGGACTGGTTGGGCAAACTCCCACGAACCCTCGAGCACCCGATGGAGCGTATAGAGCTGGTCCAGGGTGCCGCGACCAGGACGAAAACCACACTGCTCCTCCTGAATCTGAGGTTCAACCATCGGTCGAATTCTCCTCTCCAGTACTCTGGAATAGACCTTACCGGGGAGGCTGAGGAGTGTGATCCCCCTATAGTTGGAACAACAGCTCCCCACCCGCACCGTAAACAGTGCTTGTGGAGAGCTGCTCCCACCTCCTGAGGCGTCGGACGGTTTGCCAGAATCTCTTCGAGGCCGATTGATAGTCCTCCTCCATAGCCTCCCCGAACTCCTCCCAGACCCGAGTTTTTGCCTCTGCGACCGCACGGGCTGCGGCACGCTTGGCCTGCGGCACGCTTGGCCTGCGGCACGCTTGGCCTGCGGCACGCTTGGCCTGCCGGTACCTGTCAGCTGCCTCTGGGGCCCCACCTACCAACAAAGATAAGTAGGACTCAGACGGCTTCCGGTGGCTTTTCAGTCGTGTGACTATCTGAGAAATTGTGTATGAGCTGGACATGCCAGAACATGTCCTGTAAGGCTTCATCACGACACACAGAATTCCTCCGCTCCTCTTTTCATGACAAAAGCTCCTGTAACAGTGGACTGTGCCGTTCATTTCTAAACTGGACACTGTGTTGATCCGGGACGTCGTCTGACTAGCACAGAAATTGCGGAAGACGTGGACATCAGCACTTTTTTGGCACAGTGAGACAGACGTGCGGAGGAATTCCACGCGTCGGGACGTTTCCACATGGCGCAAAGCAACGCCGTGATGAAGCCTCACAGGACATGTTGGGGCATGTCCAGCTCATGCACACTTTCTCGGATACTCACACGACTGAAAAGCAACTGGAAGCCGTCTGAAAGCCACCTGAAAGCCGTCCTGTGAGACCAACACGGAGGTAGTTTTGTCCCGCACCATGAGCGGCATGGTGGCGCAATCCTCTGCTTCTCTTTCCATGAAAAAAACTCCTGTAACAGTAGTATGTGCTGAAAAAGTACTGATGTCCACACCTTCTGCCTTTTTTGTGAAAGTTAGACGATGTCCCGGATCAACAAAGCCTTCATGTTGGAAATGATCTGGTTGTTTAAGTGGGGTTTCAGTCTGTCGATCGGCGCTGCGCTCTCAGACGCTGTGGGTGGTCTTTAAACCGGCTGGAGCACTCCTTAATCTGTGTAATCCCCATAAAATTGTCGCTGAAAGCCATCTAAATTTTCCGAATGGTGTCCAGCTGGAGGTCTCTCACAGTTTATGGAAAAATTTGATGCAGCAAAGCTCCAAATTGTTCAGACATTTATTCGCAATAAAAATCCGACGAGAGGGGTGGACCACTGCTCACACAAAGCCTGCTCACAGGCGAATGACGCAACCGACAAGCGTGAAAAAACTCATGCATGCGCACGAAGGTTCAAGCTTGGCTGATGCAATCACACGTGATTTAAATCCATATGGTTTTTACAAAAAATAAAAAGGTCCGTTACTTTTTGGACAGACCTTGTACTCTGGGGGCGGTGCCTATATGCAAAAGTTCCTGGAGTAACACAGGATTTGCCTGGATAAAACCAGTGGTACACAGGGCATTATCGGCGGCAGCAGAACACCACCGTTCTCACGTGTGTCTTAACCTGCGATTGTAAAGGATAGAACTGGGTATTAACCCCTGTTTCCTGACGTGTGCCGGATGCTACGGCGTCAAAACGACGCTTTATTCAGCGGATTTAGCGGCTAGTACTGCGCTCAAAACGCCTGCGAAATGCTCCGCCCCTTTCCACCACGAAAATAGCCGGAACTACCACGAACTTCGGTCTACGTACTACCTGCCGACAAGACCTAGTTGTCTCCCTGCTCCAACACACCTGAATCCAATGAAAGACTCATTAGCAGACTTTTAATGAGTCTTTCATTGGATTCAAGTGTGTTGGAGCAGGGAGACAACTAAGAGTGTCAGGAAGGTGGATCTCAAGGACTGAACTTGGCCACCCCTGGTCTAAACTTTCACCCCCCCCCCCCCCCCCACACAACTGCTTCATAAATTGAGAAACACTGCAGCGGAGTGTTGTCGTGCTCTAAGACATGAAACACAGGGGTTTTACATGTGATTGATACTATTATTTTCAGTATGCTTCTAATTGCTAAATTAAGGAAGATACTGTTTTATTTGATGTCATTAATTTCAGCAACGATGTTGTTTTGCATTTAATAGACAGTGTTATGTGGGAAACGTTACATTAACTTTACCAATTAAATTCAGCGTTTTATTTTTTTAGAGTGTGGTTTGTTTTGGATAAAGTGTGATTAAAACACTCCAGCCAGAGAGCAGAGCAGAAGGTTGTATGATATGTGGACAAGCACTTATTGATTATTATTTGATGTATGCAGATTGTTTGGCCTTAAAGGATAGAGATTGTTGGACAACTTTTCACATGATTATTGTCCATCCTGACCCATAGTTATTCCTGCAAACCAAACATTGTTTGTGTATCTGATTCTGTCATTATTTCTGTTTATTACTGGTGTTTAAGCATTGATTAATCCAACAGATCTATTCTGGGATAAATTACTAAAAGATACTTCAATTCACTTTCAATGATCCTGCATGTTTGATGTTCTGTGCAATTAAAACTGTTTTGACATTAGACCTTTTAATGGGTGTTCCCCCACACGTTGGAGCCCCTGCCCAGTTGATATCCTTTCTCAAGTGAGTATGGAAGGCTGCGAGCCCATGACGGGTAAGATCCCATCTTAAACCCTGGGACAACCTAAGGCAGGCCCAGTCACGATTACTCGACCTTGTCCCTGTGACGCTCTGACTCACTAGGACATGAGGGTATGGCACTGGGGTACTGTGGTGGGGAAAAAATTTGCCCATATGCCTACATGGTAGGCAGTGTATTGATTTGATTGGAGTATTGGATCATTGTCGGGAATTGAATTGTCATATTAAGATCAGCCTGTATTGGAGACCATGCCTTAAAGTGTTCACCTCAGATAACTGAGGTAGCAGCGGGGATATGCAGGATATATATACTCATATGCACGTAATAATCAATATTAATCAATGCTTATCAATCATCCAATCAATCAATTTTGTTGGTGGTTTTTGTAAGAAACATCCTGAAGGTACCAACGCTACAGGCTATGCAGCAGTCTCCTCTGACAAAATCTTTATGCTTTATTGAGCCTTTATGCTCTATCTTTACCTACCCTGTCAGCGCAGGCTGCAGAGCTCATAGCCTTGACCGAAGCCTGCAAGTTAATGAAGGGAATAAGGGTGACAATATACGAAGTCTGTTAGAAAAGTATCCAACCTTTTTATTTTTTCAAAAACCTGATGGATTTGAATCACGTGAGCTTGCATGAGCCAACCTTGAACCTTTGTGCGCATTCGTGAATTTTTTCACGCCTGTCGATTGCGTCATTTGCTTGTAAGCAGCCTTTGTGTGAGGATGGGTGGAGTCTCTCGTCGTTTTTCTTTGCAAGGAAAAAGACAGAACGACTGGAGCAGCACGACTGCATCAAATTTTGCCAGAAACTGGGTGACAGCCAGGTGGAAACTATTCGGATGATTCAGATGACTTTCGGTGACGATCCTATGGGCATCACACAGATTAAGGAGCGGTACAACCGGTTTAAAGACGGCCGCACAACGGTGGAGAGCGAGTCACGCGCCGGTCAGCCATCAACATACTGAAACGACCGGATTATTTCCAAAGTGAACGCAGTGGTGATGTGGGACCATCGTGTGACTATCCGAGAAATTGCGGAAGAGGTGGACATCAGCACTTTTTCTGCACATTCCACTGTGACAGAAGATTTGGCCATGAAAAGAGTTGCAGCGAAATTCATGCAGATGGCTTCGGCATGAAGCTGATGGTGGAACAAAAGCGCCACCATGTTGAAGTCTCACAGGACATGCTGGACTCCGAAAAATGATGCCCACTTCTTCCACCATTCGGAAGATTCAGACGGTTTTCGGTGGCTTTTCAGTCGTGTGACTATCCCAGAAATTGTGGAAGAGGTGGACATGTCACAACATGTCCTGTGAGACTTCAACACGGAGGCAGAAATTATACAATGGAACTGTCGAGTGCTTAAGCCTAATTTTGAAGAAATTAAGTGTCTTTTACTTGATCATAATCCATATGCCATTTGTCTACAAGAAACCTTTTTGAATGATTCAGATAATGTTTCGTTTAGAGGTTATGATATGTTTAATAAAACGAGTGCTTCTTTAGCAGACGGCAGACCTATTGGGGTTTCCTCTATACTGATTAGGAACGGTGTTCCTCGCGAAGCTCTTGAGCTTCGTACGAATCTCCAGGCTGTCGCAGTTACGATAACTCTTCATCGCACATTTACTATTTGTTCGGTGTATATTCCGCCGAGGTATGGCCTTACACAAGTTGAATTGGACGGACTGGTCAGTCAGCTTCCAGTGCCATTTTTGTTAGTGGGGGATTTTAATGCCCACAGCTCTCTTTGGGGCTGTCAAAACTCAAATAGATTAGGTACCATTGCCGAATTGACACTTGTTCATTTTGATTTATGTCTTTTAAATTATGATTCTCTGACATATCTCCATCCAGCCTCTGGTTCCATGACGGCTATCGATTTATCTATTTGTTACCAAATATTTTTCTGGATTTTCAATGGAGTATTCATGGTGATCAGTGTGGCAGTGACCACTTCCCTATTTTTATTGACATTGTCCAACCTTTGCCAGAGGAGACAGTCCCAAAATGGCAACTTCGCAAAGCAAATTGGGATGCTTTTTTACTTCAGTGTACACACGATATTTCTATTTTCAGGATGCAGAGGATCCTTTGATTTTATTTACTCGCACATTACTTGATATAGCTACACATACGATACCAAAATCAGGTACGGAATGTCGTAAACATAATCCTTGGTTTAATGCCGACTGTAATGAAGCTGTCAAGTGCTGTAAAAAAGCCTTAAGAAAATTCAAAAAGTACCCAACACAGGATAATTTACGAATATATCGTGAGATGCGGGCAAAAGCCTGGAATGTCATTAAGAGAAAGAGACGACTGTCTTGGAGGAATTATGTTTCTAAGCTTACTATTAATACTCCCATGACTAAAGTGTGGGAGATGGTGAGAAAAATAAGTGGGAAATACACATGCTGTTCTGTAACATATTTAATTAAACCAAACGGTGTTAAGTGTATGGACAGGACATTGTGAATTTATTGGCTGAGGAATTTGGGCATAATTCGTCTTCCGATCATTACTCTCCTACATTTCAGATTTATAAATCCCATGCTGAGAGCCTGGCACTCAGCTTTTTATTGACCAGTGTAGAAGATTACATATAATATTCCATTTACTATTACTGAATTGAATACTTCTCTCAGTAAATGCCATGATACGGCGGTTGGTCCAGATGACATCCATTATCCACTCTTGATCACCTCATTCATCTTGAGTCTTTCATTCGTGATGGTATTGTTCGTGGCATCATGTTGTGTCGATTTTTTTTTTTTTTATCTTGAAAAGGCTTATGATACTACATGGAAGTATGGTATTATGAGAGACCTCTACAATCTGCGGTTGAGGGGCAGACTGCCCATTTTCATTCAGAATTTTCTTTCCAATCGTGTGTTTCGAGTTCGCCGCGGGTCAACATTCTCCGATTTACGTGATCAGGAAATGGGTGTGCCGCAAGGCAGCATCCTATCCGTTACCCTGTTCCTATTGAAGATAAATAGCATTGTTGACGTTGTAAATCCTGGGTTTGATAGATCTTTGTTTGTGGATGACTTTTGTATTTCTTGTTCGTCACAAAATGTTATTTATGGAAACGGTGCTGCAAAATTGTTTAAATAGAACTGGAAGTTGGGCTGATGAGAATGGTTTTTGCTTCTCTAAAACCAAGACTGTGTGTGTTCATTTTTGTGCTAAATGATCAGTGCACCCTGACCCAGACATTAAACTACATGGCACTATTATTCCTGTGGTTCGTCAGACTAAATATCTTGGCCTGATCTTTGATGATAAACTTACTTTATTTAAGCACATATTGATTACGTGCGGCAAAAATGCCTTAAAGCCTTAGCCCTGCTAAAGGTTGTGTCAAAAATGGATTGGGGTGCTGATCGCATTGTACTCCTCCGACTCTATAGATCTCTAGTTAGACCTAAAATGGATTATGGTTGTGCAGTTTATGGCTCTGCCCATAAGTCTTACCTTGACAGGTTGAAGCCAATTCAGACTCAAGGTCTCCGAATTTGTCTAGGAGCATTTCGTACCTCTCCTATGCAGAGCCTTTATGTGGAGGTGAATGAATTACCGTTACATTTAAGATTCGAAAAGTTATCTCTTCACTACGCAATTAAATTAAAAAATAACTGTCGTAATCTGACGTATGATGGTACTTTTATGCCTCGATATTCTACTTTCTATGCGTGTAGGCTGTCAGCTATTAAACCTTTTGGCTTACGTAGTAAGGACACTCTATTATGCATACTCGGTACTACTAATATAGCTTCTTTCCGCATACCTAATATTCCCCCTTGGAAGCTCGTTGACCCATTAATTGATTTATCACTAAGAACATTTAAAAAGAGTTGTACCGGGGACTTCAAAATGGCGGCACAGAGAGAAGTCAGGTCCGGGAGTGCTGGTAAATCTATTCATTAATATTTTCAACTAACCCTACTAAAGACCACAACTCCACTCATCTGGTGATAGATCTGTTTAAGATGAGCATTAACAGCTATTTTTTGAGACAAGAAGCGCGACCAAGGAAGAAAAATACAACCTTGGATACTACTGACGAACGGCAAGTAACCATGGCTGAAGAGGGTGCTAATGAAGCTAATGTGGCAGAGCAGCATGCTAGTGCTGAACGGGGGACTGATGCTGGACTCCAGGCTGCGCTGCATGATGTGGTGCGTGAGGTGCGCAAAGTGACATTAAGTGTCACTAAAATTGTTGATGAGAAACTCGCACGAGTATTAGAGCTGCTAAAAAAAACTCGGCGACACGTTGGACAGCCACGAAAAGAGGCTAACTGATACAGAGCAGAGGATTTCGGCACTGGAGGACGTAGTGAACCCAGCTAAAACCAAGGCTGATGTTTTGGAAAAGACTGTGAACTTTGTGGCTGAGCGTGTGGATGAACTGGAGAACAGGGGGCGCAGAATGAATGTCCGTATTCTGTGAGTGCCTGAGGATGTGGAAGGCACGGACCCAACGCGTTTTTTTCGAGCGCTGGCTCCCCGAAGTGCTGCAAATTAAAACGAAGAACGGACGTATCAAATTGGAGAGAGCACACCGCGCGCTCGGTCCGAAACCCTCACCTAAACAGAGACCGAGACCAGCTCGTTTTCATAACTTCCAGGACGAACAACACGTGATGGATGCTTCCCGGGAACTCGTAAGGAAGAATCATGTGGTTAAACTCCATGGTTATGTTTCTCCAGGATTTTTCGGCGGCTCTGGTCCGCAAACGGAAAGGATACAACACAGTGAAGAAGCGTCTCCAGGCTTTTGGTGCAGAATACAGGCTGATCTACCCGGCCAAACTGAAGGTGACGTACCATGGTTCGAGCCAAGTGTTTAATAACCCCGCTGAGGCTGAGCAATATGTGCACGCGCTCGATGGAGGCGCTCTTGATGACGAGTGACGCTTAAACTGCTCAGCACAGCATGGAACATCTCAGACTCTCATCTACTTGTAAGTGAATCAGGAAAAGGCTGATGAGAACTTTTAATAAGAATGGAGCTGTACATCAGCAAATAACTGTGTAGGGAAAGACAGGTGTTCGCGGACTGATGTTTCTTTTTACCGCTAGAGGTCCCAATGCTCGATTTCCTCTGTGTTCGGGAGGAGGACAGCGTTTTGTTCTATGTTTAATAGTGTGTACCCTGAGTACACCGTTTTCTGTTCTAAATGTTCAGTGTGTCTTTTTTGGCCCAGTGTTCATTATTGCAATGCTCCAAACTTTGATGACTGACTCCTGCTTTGCTGTTCTGCGCTTTAACTGTCTTTATGTCAGGGCTTAAATTGTGTACTTGGAATGTTAAGGGCTTACATACACCTATAAAGCATAAAAAGGTTCTGAACTATCTTAAAAGGAGGGGGTGCAAGTAGTATTACTGCAGGAAACACATTTAAATGACAGTGAACATTTAAAACTTCAACAGGGGGGTTTAATCAGGTCTTTTTTTTTCATCTTTCACACCAAGGAGCCGTGGTGTAGCTATTTTGATACAAAATGATCTTCTTTCAAATGTCTGGACTGTATAAAAGATAATTCAGGCTGTTATGTACTTTTACAGGGAACTCTTTCTGGAGAAGAAATTTCAATATTGAACATCTACAACCCACCTGGTTACCCAACACATTTTCTATCCTCTGCATTTTCTGAAATAATTAATCTCGGCACTAAACATATTATTATAGGAGGTGATCTTAACTGCCATCTTAACCCTGTTATAGATAAATCTCCACCTGGTGGACCCTCACTTTCCTCACATGCCAAGATAGTTAATGCATTTTGTGAGGACATGGATTATGCAGACGTGTGGAAAGCTCAGCATCTCACTGAAAAAGAATATACATTTTTCTCAGGTGCTTCACACTCATCTTCAAGGATGGCTATTTTTTGCTCCCTAGATCTTCATTGTGCTCTGTTAGTTGCTCAATAGGCCCAATTATAATCTCTGACCACGCTGCTGTTTTTTTGCAGTATAAATTATCATACCAATTAACTCAAACTAGATATTGGAAATTTAACCCCCTTATATTGTCAGATGAGAGGTTTTCCTCATACTTTAGGGACGAGTTTAGGTTTTTCTATTCTACAAATTCTAGCTCTACTAATGACTCATCCCTTTTGTGGGAGACTTCAAAAGCCTTTTCTCAGGGTATCATTAAATCCTACGCTTCAACTAAAAGGAAAAGACAGGCTGAACAAAAAAAAATTCTGGAATCCAAGACGTGCTGAAAGAGAATGTGGCGCGCGGCCTTCTTCAGAGAAAATTAAAGAGGTATCTGCAATTCGATGTGCTTTAGACTCCCTCCTGACAATGGAAGCTTCAAATCAGATCAGATTCGCAAAACAAAAATTGTATGAAAGTGGTGACAAAGCAGGGAAATATTGGCATACTTAAAAAAAAAAATCTGACTCTCAAACTATTGGCTCAGTTGTGGATAACCAAGGCAACCAATGTTTTGATGCCTTATGTTATGTTTCGGACGCGGTCGGAGCACCGACCCAGCGTTTGAAGGACCCAGCATAAAATAAGCAGAGCACGGTTCAAAGGATAACAGAATTTAATAAACATAACAGTGAGAAGTGCTAAACAACTAAACAGTCCGCGGTTTGGTGAGGTGGAAACACGGCGCGCTCTTAACAGCGCAAACGGTCCGGAGCCACAGCAGTTCGGACCCAGGGACCCCGCCGACACCCCCAGCTGGCCACAACAAACCGAGTCTGTGAAGAAAGAAAACATGGAGGTGAGTCCAACTCCACACAGAGAGACACAACTCAAAGGTGCACGCAATCAGCAAACACTTCCTGGCGTAATGCTATACATCAGCTTCTCACCCTGCAGGCACGGAACAACTCAGTTCAAATCTCCACTGCAGCAGAAGCTGATTAGACAATTAGCATAACGTGACAGCTCACTAACACAAGGTGTGTGTTGGGAAAGTGTAGTGACACGGACCCACTACAGGGGGCGTAAATGAACGGACAATGGAAGGAGTCAAATTATAACACTTTACTGTTGTGAATGACACAACCAAACACAGCAGATTACAGAATGTGCACAAGTCAATCAATACAGGTGTCGTGTGGGCAGGCTCGACGATAGGAGACGCCCGTCTGGAAACGAACCGGAACCATACGATTTCCACTGCCACCGAACCCGAGGAATACTGGAGCCGCCAAGTCCCGAAGTCCCCAGGTGGCCACCGTCACGGCATGTCGGATCTGGTACTGCTGGCAGAAAGCAAAGACAGTCAAGGGTGGGTGTGTGAACACCCAGTAACAATCCTGGTGGGAATTCCACCTCCACCTCTCACTCAAACACTGCTGAGTACTGTAGATTCCTCAGGGGAAAAGAGTGCCTTCAGCGCTCTCACAGCTTTCACTGATGGAGGAACTGGTACTCCTGCAAACACTCACAATATACAAATATTGCAATTACAGAACGGCTGAGGATATTACCTCTTGTAGAAGATGATATCTCGGCAATGTAGTGGAGGTGTCTTCCTGCTTTTATTCCAGATGTGGATGAGATGATCAGTGACAGCTGTCATGGATGATGGGTGACAGCTGTCACCACGGCTTGTTCCTGAGGCGGCAGCGCCCTCTCGTGCCTGAAGCCCGCACTTCAGGCAGGGCGCCCTCTGGTGGTGGGCCAGCAGTACCTCCTCTTCTGGCGGCCCACACAACAGGACCCCCCCCTCAACGGGTGCCTCCTGGCGCCCGACCAGGCTTGTTCGGGTGGTGACGATAGAAATCGGCCAGGAGGGCCGGGTCCAGGATGAAGCTCCTCTTCACCCAGGAGCGTTCTTCGGGTCCATACCCCTCCCAGTCCACCAAATACTGAAAGCCCCGGCCCATTCGACGGACGTACAAGAGCCGGCATACTGTCCAAGCCGGCTCCCCGTCGATAATACGGGCAGGAGGCGGCGCCGGACCGGGTGCACAGAGGGGTGAGGTGTGATGCGGTTTGATTCTGGAGACATGGAAGACCGGATGGATCCGCAGTGAGGCCGGGAGTTGGAGCCTCACTGCGGTAGGACTGAGGACCTTGAGGATGGTGAAGGGTCCAATGAAGCGGTCTTTCAGTTTGGGAGACTTGACCTGTAGTGGAATGTCCTTGGTGGAAAGCCATACCTCCTGCCCGGGCTGGTATGCGGGGGCCGGGGACCGTCGACGGTCTGCATGGGCTTTAGCCCTCGTCCGGGCCCTCAACAAGGCCAAACGGGCGGTGCGCCACGCCCGACGGCATCTCCGCAGGTGGGCCTGGACCGAGGGCACACCGACCTCTCCCTCCACCAAAGGAAACAAAGGGGGTTGGTACCCCAGACACACCTCGAACGGGGAGAGGCCGGTGGCAGAGGACACTTGGCTGTTATGAGCGTACTCGATCCAGGCCAGATGTTCACTCCAAGCCATCGGGTGTGTGGAGGTCGTGCACCTAAGGGCCTGCTCCAACTCTTGGTTGGCCCGTTCAGCCTGTCCATTAGTCTGTGGGTGACACCCAGACGAGAGGCTTACGGTAGCCCCCAGTTCCCGGCAGAAACTTCTCCACACCTGCGAGGAGAACTGGGGACCACGATCCGAAACGATGTCTGTAGGTATCCCATGCAGCCGGACGACATGGTGGACCAGGAGATCTGCCGTCTCCTGGGCCGACGGGAGCTTCGGGAGGGCCACGAAGTGGGCCGCCTTGGAGAATCGGTCCACTATCGTGAGAATGGTGGTGTGTCCCCGGGACGGCGGGAGGCCCGTGACAAAATCCAGACCGATGTGGGACCAGGGGCGGTGAGGCACAGGAAGTGGCTGTAGAAGTCCCTGTGCCTTCTGGTGGTCTGCCTTGCCCCTGGCGCAGGTGGTGCAGGCCTGGACATAAGCCCGGACATCAGTCTCCAGGGACGCCCACCAGAAGCGCTGCCGGACCACTGCCACGGTCCTACGCACCCCTGGGTGGCAGGAGAGCTTGGACCCGTGACAGAAGTCCAGAACGGCAGCTCTGGCCTCTGGTGGGACGTACAATCTGTTTTTCGGTCCTGTTCCAGGATCTGGGCTCCGTGCCAGGGCCTCCCGGACGGTCTTCTCCACATCCCAGGTTAGGGTAGCCACGATAGTGGACTCCGGTAGGATGGGTTCCGGTGGATCCAACAGCTCGGTCTTGACTTCCCGTTCCTGCACCCGGGACAGGGCATCCGATCTTTGGTTTTTGGTCCCGGGGCGGTAGGTGATCCGGAAGTCAAAACGGCCGAAAAACAGTGACCAGCGGGCTTGCCTGGGGTTCAGTCACTTGGCGGTCCTGATATACTCCAGGTTCCAGTGGTCAGTAAAAACCGTGAAAGGCACTGACGCTCCCTCCGGCAGGTGTCTCCACTCCTCAAGAGCCTCTTTCACCGCAAGGAGCTCTTGATTGCCCACGTCATAGTTCCGCTCTGCTGTGGTCAACCTGCGGGTAAAATAGGCACACGGGTGAAGAACCTTATCGGTTTCTCCGCTCTGGGATAGCACGGCTCCTATCCCTGAGTCAGAGGCGTCCACTTCAACCACAAACTGGCGACTAGGATCGGGCTGCACCAAGACAGGTGCAGTCGAGAAGCGCTGTTTCAACTCCCTGAACGTGGCATCGCACCGATCCGACCAGGTGAAGGGAACTTTTGGTGAGGTCAGGGCTGTCAGGGGGCTAACCTACCTGACTATACCCCTTAATGAACCTCCTGTAAAAATTTGCGAAGCCGAGGAACTGTTGCAGCTTCCTACGGCTAGTAGGTTGGGGCCAGTCTCTCACCGCTGCGACCTTGGCCGGATCCGGGGCGACGGAGTTGGAGGAGATGATAAACCCCAGGAAGGACAAAGAAGTGCGGTGAAACTCACACTTCTCGCCCTTCACAAACAGCCGGTTCTCCAACAACCGCTGCAGGACCTGACGTACATGCCGTACATGGGTCTCAGGGTCCAGAGAAAAGATGAGTATATCATCCAGGTATACGAAGACGAATCGGTGCAGGAAGTCCCGCAAGACGTCATTAACCAAAGCTTGGAACATCGCGGGGGCGTTAGTGAGGCCGAACGGCATGACCAGGTACTCAAAATGACCTAACGGGGTGTTGAATGCCGTCTTCCATTCGTCTCCCTTCCGGATCCGAACTAGGTTGTATGCGTTCCTAAGATCCAACTTTGTGAAGATTTTGGCTCCATGCAGGGGGGTGAACACCGAATCCAACAAAGGCAACGGGTATCGGTTGCGAACTGTGATCTCGTTCAGCCCCCGGTAATCAATGCATGGACGAAGACCGCCATCTTTTTTTGCCCACAAAAAAGAAACCTGCTCCCATCGGAGAGATGGAGTTACGGATCAGCCCGGCAGCTAAGGAGTCCCGGATGTAGGTTTCCATTGATTCGCGCTCAGGTCGGGAGAGGTTGTACAGCCTGCTGGACGGGAACGCCACGCCTGGCAACAAATCGATGGCACAATCGTACGGACGATGCGGGGGAAGAGTGAGTGCCCGATCCTTGCTAAAAACGTCAGCAAGATCGTGGTACTCAACGGCACCGCCGACAGATTGGGGGGAACTTTGACCTGCTCCTTAGCCTGGGAACCGGGAGGAACCGAGGATCCCAAACACACCCGATGGCAGGTCTCACTCCACTGTACCACCACCCCGGACGGCCAATCAATCCGGGGATTGTGTTTCAACATCCAGGGGAACCCCAGAATCACACGGGAGGTAGAAGGAGTCACAAAAAACTCAATCTCCTCCCTATGATTCCCTGACACTACCAGAGTTACTGGTGGTGTCTTGTGTGTGATTAAAGGGAGTAGGGTGCCATCTAGTGCTCGCACCTGCAATGGTGTAGGTAGCGCCACCAGAGGGAGCCCTACCTCCTTGGCCCATCTGCTGTCTAGCAGATTCCCTTCTGACCCTGTGTCTACCAGTGCTGGGGCCTGAAGGGTTAAATCCTCACTAAGGATTGTAACTGGGAGCCGTGTGGCAATATGTGTGTGTCCCACGTGAATTTCTTGGCCCACCCTAAGCCCAGTTTCTAGGGGCGGGCGTTGGTGTTTAACCGTTCGGGGCAATTGCTCAATTGATGCTCCATTGAGCCACAAACAAAACACGCCCCGCGGGGAAGCCTCCTCTGTCTATTAGGTGGTCTAAATGTGGCCCTGCTCGTGTCCATAGCTTCGTCAGCAGGGGGAGCTGTCGCCCCACGGGACGTAGAGGCCAGGGAGCGTGGGAAGGGCGGACCTTTTTCGGACCCGGAAGGAAGAGGGACGGCGCGCGCCCGGCCACGTCCTTCGTCTCGTTCCCGACGGCGTTCCTCCAATTGATTGTCTAACTGTATAACGAGATCAATAAGCCCATCTAATTCCCGCGGTTCATCCTTGGCCACCAGGTGCTCCTTCAGAACTGACGACAGTCCATTTACGAAGGCGGCGCGGAGCGCAGCGTTATTCCAGCCGGACCTCGCAGCCGCGATGCGGAAGTCGACTGCATAAGCGGCTGCGCTCCGGCATCCCTGTCTCATTGACAGCAGCACAGTTGAAGCGGTCTCTCCCGTTAGGGTGATCAAACACAGTTCTGAACTCCCTCACAAACCCAGTGTACGTGTGAAGGAGCCGTGAATTTTGCTCCCAAAGCGCCGTAGCCCAAGCGCGTGCCTCTCCTCGAAGCAGAGTGATCATATAAGCTATTTGCTTGCGTCTGACGCGTACGTGACGGGACGTTGTGCGAAGACGAGCGAACACTGCATGAGAAAGTCCGCGCACGTCTCCACACAACCTCCGTACGGCTCAGGAGGGCTTATGTATGCTTCAGGGGATGGTGGGAGGGGTTGTTGAACCACCACTGGAACATTTATATCCTGCACAGGGTCGGCAGGAGGAGGAGCTGCAGCAGCGCCCTGAGCGCTCGCCGCCACTTGCGCGGAGAGAGCCTCCACCCTGCGGTTCAGGAGGATGTTTTGCTCGGCTATTTGATCCATCCGAGCCGTAAAGGCGGTGAGAATATGCTGTAGCTCACCAATCACGCCTCCTGCAGACGCCTACGCTCCCTGCTCTCCCATTGGTCGTTCAACAGCCTGGTGACGCCCCTCGGAGTCCATGACGCTGGCCGAGATATCCTGTTGGGAAAGTGTAGTGACACGGACCCACAACAGGGGGCGTAAATGAACGGACAATGGAAGGAGTCAAATTATAACACTTTACTGTTGTGAATGACGCAACCAAACACAGCAGATTACAGAATGTGCACAAGTCAATCAATACAGGTGTCGTGTGGGCAGGCTTGACGATAGGAGACGCCCGTCTGGAAACGAACCGGAACCACACGATTTCCACTGCCACCGAACCCGAGGAATACTGGAGCCGCCAAGTCCCGAAGTCCCCAGGTGGCCACCGTCACGGCATGTCGGATCTGGTACTGCTGGCAGAAAGCAAAGACAGTCAAGGGTGTGGGTGTGTGAACACCCAGTAACAATCCTGGTGGGAATTCCACCTCCACCTCTCACTCAAACACTGCTGAGTACTGTACAGCTTTCACCGACGGAGGAACTGGTACTCCTGCAAACACTCACAATATACAAATATTGCAATTACAGAACGGCTGAGGATATTACCTCTTGTAGAAGATGATATCTCGGCAATGTGGTGGAGGTGTCTTCCTGCTTTTATTCCAGATGTGGATGAGATGATCAGTGACAGCTGTCATAGATGATGGGTGACAGCTGTCACCACGGCTTGAGGCGGCAGCGCTGGTGGTGGGCCAGCAGTACCTCCTCTTCTGGCGGCCCACACAACAGTGTGAGGGACACCAAATCCACTGTCATTACTTCATAAAAGTCACCAAAACCAAATTACCTCAGGAAGTGTGCTGAAGAGCGTGAGACCTCACCCAATCCTCCTTCACAGACTGTGGCGTCAAACCTGGAGCGGTCTCTGCGTCCGTGATGGTGAGATTGTTCTCCTGACGTCGATCTCACACATCTGCTCACAAGGTCGAGTCTCTGGCAATCACACACTGTGCATTCAAGATTTAAATGCAGCAATCTCTGATCAAGACAAAATACACCACAGCTGTGAGTCCTGATGACCTGCACGTGAAAACAAGCCTCAGGTGTTCAGGATGAGGTCCTAATGCTCAGCCACTCAGTCCTGAATGCATACCACCTGGTGGGAGAAACAGAAAACAAAAACCAAGCCAGCCAAACACCCCAGCACACAACATCTTAAGCATCAATAATGCTTTTAAAAGCTTTTATGAACATTTATATAAGTCTGAACAACATCCTAACTCATCTCAGAAAATGAATGATTTCTTTCCCTCGCTGAACCTGCCTTGCATGTCAGAAAACAGCTCTTGATGCCCCTGTTTCTAAAAAAGAGGTACTTCATGCCATTAAAAAGTTACAATCTGATAAGTCCCCTGGTCCAGATGGACTCAGTGTGGAGTTTTATAAAGAATTTCATGATATATTATTTGATCCTCTGTTGAACATGCTGAATGACTCCCTAACTAAAGGCACATTACCACACTCTCTTAGAGAAGCAAATATTTCTTTGATTCTTAACCCCTTAACTCCCATCGTCACATATATGCTACAATCTCTGACTCAAATATGCAACTTACCATATTGACCTGTATGCCTGTTATCGCAAATTTGCAACATACCATCATTATTATTATAACATTATAACATAAAGTCATTACCAGAATACCCAATATTACTATCTAGTTTTTGTGTAAAAGTGAAATTAATAATCTCAACATTATTTACCATCTACTTAAATGCAAAAATACACACAAAACATTTTTTTATATACAGCTATATAAATTCAGGCGTTAAGGGGTTAAAAAAGGCAAGATTCCTGAAGACTGTGCATCATATAGACCCATCTCATTATTAAACGTCAATCAGAAAATTATTTCTAAAGTGTTTTAAAGAGGACCAAACTGGATTCATAAAAGGTCGGAATTCTCATAACAACATGCGCCGTATACTAAATATAATTCGATACTTCCAACATCACTCTAAAAGCGGCCTTGTGCTTTCCCTAGATGCAGAGAAGGCATTTGACCGCATAGAGTGGCCTTACTTATTTTACACACTAAATAAGTTCGGTCTGGGAACAATCTTTATAAACTGGATTAAAATTCTGTATAAAAGTCCTCTCTCAGAAGTACTCACAAATGGATTGCGCTCACCCTACTTTGCCATATTTAGAGGAACAAGGCAGGGGTGCCCCTTGTCACCTCTGCTCGTTGCTCTTGCTCTAGAACCTTTGGCTGAGGCTATTAGAGACAATGATAGCATTAGTGGTCTTCGAATTGGAGATAAGGAACATAAAATTATACTTTATGCTGATGATGTTTTGATTGTTATGACCAATCCAGAGACCTCTATTCCCTGCCTTATTGAGGCAATTAATGTTTTCAGTACTTTTTCGGTTCACAAAATAAATTTTACCAAGTCTGAGGCTATGCCTCTGGGCCTTTTTAATTTGCAACAAGCTTCTGTGAGACCTTTTCCTTTCAAATGGTCTCCGGAGGGTTTTACTTACTTGGGAATACAAGTAACCCCTAAATTTGAGCAGATGTACAAAGCAAACTTTCCCCCTCTGTTCGACTGCATTCAGCTTGACCTGGAGAGATGGAATACACTTCCCATTTCCTGGATAGGCCGAATTGCATTACTAAAAATGAATGTTCTCCCCAGGTTACTCTACCCACTTCAAATGGTACCGGTAATGCTGTCTCATAAGACAAACAGTTATACAGTTGGTTTAGTTCCTTTATTTGGTCTAAAAGGAAGGCACATCTCAAGATGGCCATACTATGCCGTCCCTCAGTAGAGGGAGGATTAGATTTGCCAGAAATTAAAAATTACCTACTGAGTACGCATTTACGAATTATAGCTGACTGGGTGCATAATAAAGCTAACTCATTATGGATGGACATAGAAAGTTCCATGTCTGAATGTCCATTAGCAAACCTACTCTTTCTCAGAAAGATCCGATCCATAAGGCTCGCTTGCTCTAATCCGATTACTCTTCCTACAGTTACAGCATGGCGGACAGTAAGAAGCCTTGAAGGCCGCACAAACATAATGTCTATGTTCACACCATTATGGAAGAATCTAGAGTTTGCACCTGGCATGGCAGATAACAGATTTCAAAATTGGGCCCATAAAGGTTTATCTAAAATGAAGGGCTTTTCCGAGGGACATGTTTTTATGTCTTTTAATCAGTTAAAAGGAAAATTTGATATTTCTTGGAAGGATTTTTATCAGTATTGTTGTGAAAGTGTAGTGACACGGACCCACAACAGGGGGCGCAAATGAACGGTCAATAGATGAGCCAAAAAAGTAACAATTTAATGTTGTGAAGGTGCACAACGAATATACAGACAATCTCAGAATCTGATAACAGTCAATCCACAAAGGTGACGTGTGGGCAGGCTCGAGGATAGAAGACGTCTGTCCTGAGAAGAGCCGGAACCACACGATTTCCCCTCAGCGGGCGCCTCCTGGCGCCCAACCAGGCTTATCGGGGTGTCGACGGTAGAAATCGGCCAGGAGGGCAGGATCCAGGATGAAGCTCCTCTTCACCCAGGAGCGTTCTTCGGGTCCATACCCCTCCCAGTCCACCAGATACTGGAACCCCCGGCCCATTCGACGGACGTCCAGGAGCCGGCGCACCGTCCAAGCCGGCTCCGCGTCAACGATCCGGGCAGGATGCGGCGCCGGACCGGGAGCACAGAGGGGTGAGGTGTGGTACGGTTTGATTCTGGAGATGTGGAACACCGGGTGGATCCGCAGTGAAGCTGGGAACTGGAGCTTCACTGCGGCAGGGCTAAGGTCCTTGAGGATGTGAAATGGTCCGATGAACCTGTCCATCAGTTTTGGTGACTGTACCTGAAGGGGAATGTCCTTCGTCGACAACCACACCTCCTGCCCGGGCTGGTATGCAGGGGCCGGGGACCGCCGGCGGTCTGCATGGGTCTTGGCCCTCGTCCGGGCCTTCAACAAGGCAGAACGGGCGGTGCGCCACACCCGACGGCACCTCCGAAGGTGGGTCCGGACCGAGGGCACACCGACCTCTCCCTCCACCACGGGAAACAATGGGGGCTGGTACCCCAAACACACCTCAAATGGGGAGAGGCCGGTAGCAGAAGACACCTGGCTGTTATGCGCATACTCGATCCAGGCCAGGTGGTTGCTCCAGGCCGTCGGGTGCGCGGATGTCACACAGCGAAGGGTCTGTTCCAGCTCCTGGTTGGCCAGCTCTGCCTGTCCGTTCGTCTGTGGATGGTACCCGGACGAGAGGCTCATGGTGGCCCCCAGTTCCCTGCAGAAACTCCTCCAGACGTGAGAGGAAAACTGGGGACCACGATCCGAGACTACGTCAGTGGGGATCCCATGCAGACGGACGACGTGGTGGACCAGGAGGTCCGCTGTCTCCTGGGCCGTAGGGAGCTTCGGGAGGGCCACGAAGTGGGCCGCCTTGGAGAATCGGTCCACTATCGTGAGGATGGTGGTGTTGCCCTGGGACGGTGGGAGACCCGTGACAAAATCCAGGCCGATGTGGGACCAGGGGCAATGAGGCACAGGAAGCGGTTGGAGCAGACCTTGGGACTTCCTGTGGTCAGCCTTGCCCCTGGCACAGGTGGTGCAGGCCTGGATGTACTCCCGGACGTCGGCCTCCATAGACGCCCACCAGAAGCGCTGCCGGACAACTGCCATGGTCCTTCGCACCCCCGGATGACAGGCGAGCTTGGAACCGTGACAGAAGTCAAGGACCGCAGCCCTGGCCTCTGGTGGGACGTATAGTTTGTTTCTTGGTCCAGTTCCCGGGTCCGGGCTTCGTGCCAGGGCCTCCCGGACGATCTTCTCCACGTCCCAGGTGAGGGTGGCCACGATAGTGGACTCAGGCAGGATGGGCTCCGGTGGATCCGACAGTGCAGTTTTGACCTCCTCTTCGTGTACCCGGGACAAGGCATCCGAGCTCTGGTTCTTGGTTCCGGGGCGATAGGTGATCCGGAAGTCAAAACGCCCGAAGAACAGTGACCAGCGGGCTTGCCTGGGGTTCAGCCGCATGGCGGTCCTGATATACTCCAGGTTCCGATGGTCCGTGAAAACTGTGAACGGCACAGACGCTCCCTCCAACAGGTGTCTCCACTCCTCAAGAGCCTCTTTCACCGCAAGGAGTTCTCAATTGCCGACGTCATAGTTCCGTTCAGCCGGGGTCAACCTGCGAGAAAAGTAGGCACATGGGTGAAGGACCTTATCGGTCTCTCCGCTCTGGGATAGCACGGCTCCTATCCCTGAGTCAGAGGTGTCCACTTCAACCACGAACTGGCGGCTAGGGTCGGGCTGCACCAAAACTGGCGCAGTAGAGAACCGTCGTTTCAACTCCTTGAACGCGGCTTCGCACCGATCCGACCAGGTGAAGGGGACTTTTGGAGAGGTCAGGGCTGTCAGGGGGCTAACTACCTGACTGTAGCCCTTAATGAACCTCCTATAGAAATTAGCGAAGCCGAGGAACTGTTGCAGCTTCCTACGGCTTGTTGGTTGGGGCCAATCTCTCATCGCCGCAACCTTGGCCGGATCAGGGGCGACGGAGTTAGAGGAGATGATAAACCACTACTCCAGACGGCCAATCAATCCGGGGATTGTGTTTCAACATCCATGGGAAGCCCAAAATCACGCGGGAGGTAGAAGGAGTTACAAAAAAATCAATCTCCTCCCGATGGTTTCCAGACACCACCAGAGTTACTGGTTGTGTCCTGTGTGTGATTAAAGGGAGGAGGGTGCCATCTAGTGCCCGCACCTGCAATGGCGAAGGAAGCGCCACCAGAGGGAGCCCTACCTCCCTTGCCCATCTGCTGTCTAGCAAATTCCCTTCTGACCCCGTGTCCACCAGTGCTGGGGCTTGAAGGGTTGAATCCTCGCTCAGGATTGTAACTGGGAGTCGTGTGGCAATATGTGTGTGTCCCACGTGAATGTTATGACCCCCCCTTAGCCCAGTCTCTAAGATCGGTTGTTGTCGTTGTGGCCGTTTGGGGCAGTTTTTCTGTCTGTGCTCCTTTGAGCTGCAGAGAAAACACTCCCCGCGGACCAGCCTCCTCATTCTGTCATCTGTTCTCGGTTTGGCCTTGTGCGTTTCCCTAGCAACGTCAGCAGGGGGAGCTGTTGCCCCACGGAGCGCTGCGGCTGTGAAGCGTGGGGAGGGCGGCCCCTTTTCGAACCCGGAAGGGAGAGGGACGGCGCGTACCCAGCCACGTCTTCCGCCTCACTCCCGACGGCGTTCCTCCAACCGATTGTCTAACCGTATAACGAGATCGATAAGCCCATCTAAATCCCGCGGTTCTTCCTTAGCTACCAGATGCTCCTTCAGGACCGATGACAGTCCATTTATGAAGGCGGCGCGGAGCGCAACGTCATTCCAGCCGGACCTCGCAGCCGCGATGCGGAAGTCGACTGCATATTCGGCTGCGCACCGGCGCCCCTGTCGCATTGACAGCAGCATTGTTGAAGCGGTCTCTCCTCTGTTAGGGTGATCAAACACTGTTCTGAACTCGGATTCTGTGCAACTAGACATATCAGACACAGAAAGGCAAATCTTTTCAAATGAGTCACCTGGCTCCATTAGAATATTTTATAATATTCTTAAAAGGTACTCTACAGTTCACACCTCACATTTGAGGGAAGTGGGGGAAAAGGAACTTAACCGTGTCATTTCTGAGGATGAGTGGAAGGTTACTTGGAGAAATGCAAAAACTTTATGTGTCTGTAATAGAGTTAGAGTGATTCAACTCATGATTCTCCATAGAGCCCATTATTTCTCCATATCTTCACCACAAATTCAAACCTGATTCTTCCCCGTTATGTTTAAAGTGTAAAGTTGAGACTGGCACTCTTACTCATTGTTTTTGGTCGTGCTCAAAGGTACAACATTTCTGGCAGATGATCGGACAGGAACTGAACAAAATATTTTCAACCAATCTGAACTGCAACCCCTTGTTTTTGCTGCTTGGGTTAAATGACCCTATTATTACTGACAAATTTCATACGAAACTGTACCGAATGCTTACTTTTTGTGCCAGAAAGTGTTTGCTTATTAATTGGATTTCAGACCACATTTCCAGTAAGACACAATGGCATAAAACTGTTTTCAGTTATGTTTCCTTGGACTATCTCTCACCTGCTGACTACACCACAAGGATGATGTCTTCCATAAAACTTCGGAACTTTTCATAACATACATGGGACTGGAAATTTCATCAGCATTTGTATTTTGAAGTGAAAAATGCCACATTCTGTACGGGCCACTGTTTGTTTGTTTGCTTGTTGGTTGCTTTGTTTATCTTGTAACTTATTTTATTATTTCTGTTTATTGTCTCCTAGTATGACCTTGTGTATAAAATGAAAAAGGCAATAAACATATTTCTAAAAAAAAAAAAAAGAAAAAAAAAGAGTTGTACCAATGATTTAATCGTTTTGAACAAATTTGGAGAAATGAGGTATAAATACAGGCATTATTGTGAGATCTATATAGATGGGTCAAAAGATCCATCTATCTCTTACACCATTTGAAATTCTGTATGGCAGGCCCTATAGGTTACCAGACTTACAGAAAATAATGGGGCCTGACAGTGAAGATGAGGGATTAGTTGACTATATGAGATGAGTGTTGTCCCACAAGAGTATCATACACGCTAACAAGATACCAGACTCTTCTGTTTCTGTGCAGGACCCTGAGAATCCGATCCAGATTGGCGATTAGGTCCTGATAAAGACCATTAAGAGAAAAAACTGGCCATCTCCGAAGTGGGAGGGTCCATTCCAAATGCTGCTAACCACCCCCACTGCAGTGAAAATTGCAGAGAGGTCATCTTGGGTGCATCTATCCCACTGCAAAAGACAAAGTGTTATGTTAAAGGGTGCCAGGAACAGAGTCAAGGATGTACCCCAGATGCAGGTCACACCAAACATGGGATGAGTTTCAAAACAGCAGACTTTATTTACAACAGGGGTGCAGGGCACAAAAACTGATGAGGGGTTGGAACAACAAAAATACAATCTTCTTCCACTCAGAGAGATGTGAATCCAGGGTGTGAGACATCAAGGACCAAACTAAAGCAGTCAATCTTTAGGGAAGTGCAAAAACAAAATAAATTACTTACAAACTGTGGAGTAGTGGAGAAACCAGGAATTCCAAAAGGTCGAGCCAAAAAACCATAAGCCGTAGAGAGCAGACATGAACACTACACCATCACTCAGTAGTCAAAGACACACAATGAACCCCCAAGAAACACAAACACAGGTGAGACTAAATACTAAAGGACTGATGAGCAAATTCAACACAGCTGGAACCAAACTGAAGTGCTGTAATTATTAACCTAAGACACCAGGGGGCAGCAGAGGAACAGGCCATACATGAATATGAATGAAACGGAAAGTGACACAGGGATGTAATAATTAACTAGACACCAGGGGGCAGCACTCCATGCATCTATGGACTGCCCAAAATCCACAAACAGGACATGCCACTCAGACCTATTGTATTCAAGGATTCAAAGGATTCAAAGGAATTTTATTGTCATATGCACAGAAGAACATGTTCCCTGCACAATGAAATGTGTCTACTGCATTTAACCCATCCTAATTGCCAGTAGGAGCAGAAGTCGCCATTAGGCGCCCGGGGACCAGCTCCAGATGTACATCCCTGCCTTTGTCAACAGCAGGGCTGAGCAAACCAACACCGACCCATAACAAACAACACACACACAACACACAACACATAGGCCGGCCCGGTACATAAACATATATTGAAAAGCAAAACACGAGGGAAAAGGAGAAAAAAAACCCTCATAGCCGCTGCATTACACAGCAGCAATGAGGAAATAAATCCCCATCAGCACAGAAAAACAATAATCACACAGACAAAACAAGGATGCAGGACAGCAACCGAGATTTGAAAGGTCCAGTTTATCAGAACACTCTGGAGGCAGCCTATTTGGCGCCGTCAACGGCCTTGTCCGACAATCCTGGAGGGGGAGGGGCAGCCCTGAGCAGTCCACTGGGGCAGCCTGGAAGGACCAAAACAAGCAACAGGAGGTTGAGGATTTTACAGAACACATCAACTCGGTGGACTCCAATATCAAGTTCACACGTGAGGATGCCAGAAACAACCATTTAGCCTTCTTGGACTGTGATGTTCTGATTGGAGAGAACAGGCAGCTCCAGACAGGGGTTTAATCAATCAATCAATTCAATCAATTTTATTTATATAGCGCCAAATCACAACAAAAAGTTGCCCCAAGGCGCTTTATACTGTAAGGCAAGGCCATACAATAATTACGTAAAAACCCCAACGGTCAAAACGACCCCCTGTGAGCAAGCACTTGGCAACAGTGGGAAGGAAAAACTCCCTTTTAACAGGAAAAAACCTCCAGCAGAACCAGGCTCAGGGAGGGGCAGTCTTCTTGTTAAGGATTATATATATATATATATGTTATCACTGTTAAACATTTGGACCTTTGTCTTCTTTCTGATGAGAACGGTGTTGTGCTGTTTGCACTTAAACCCGAGAATGTACGTGTTATTCAACCTTGTTTTAGCATGCTGGGGTCAATCTGAACTGGGAATGAGGAGTTGGATGTACTTATTATTATTATTATTATACAACTTGTTTTCGTAGCCGCTAACGACTGGGAGTAAAAGAACTGAAGGTTGAATTTTGACTGATTGTGATGTGATGCTTAGTGTTCCAGGCAGATGCAGAACAGCTGATAACTGCAACAGACGAACGAGATGTGCTGACCTTCGACGATAAGAGTAAAAGAAAGAAACTGTTTTTGCTTACAGCTGCACTTATTGACGTGTGTGTTTATGTTACGGGAAGAAACTTGTCTTGCGTCATTCCCCCACCCTTAGGACAAGTTTTTGTTTATGTGATGAGGGATTCACTAATAAAAAGAGCGGAGCGCAGGCCAGACTTTAGTGTAGCCTTGGTGTACAGCCTGACTGCACTCCGCGCGTAAAATTTGACTTTCTGTCTCACTGGTGTTTCTTGACTCTGTTTGTCTTGTTAAAGGTTTTAAAAATGTTTGGAGGAGAAAATACCCAACATTGACTGGGGGCTCGTCCGGGATCGATTCCCGGTCAGGGAACCATTTCCCTCTTGTTTATCACCTGTTAAACATACAGTAGTAGTTATCACCTAGCTTAGCACTTCTTTTTGAGATTTTCACTAAGAGGTTCATCATGGTATGTAAAGCATCTATTTCAGTGTTTTGAGCTGCTACTATTTTTTCAGTTACATTCATGAACAGACCCAATCGATAATTCAGACTTTCAATCATTAATGAATTTTTTCCCACTCCTATCCAGGGGAACAATGAATGTGCTATTTTATCTCCTACAGACCACAATTTTTTGGTCCTTTAGTACATCCGAGCCCCACATGTGATCATGTGGTAACACATCTGGGTATATCAATCTCCTCCGTCTGGTGCTGCCATTCTTCTCTGTGGAGGTCCTACCACATATGTATGGTCAGTCACCTGGGTAGGTGCACACACACCACCCCAATTTGGTGGGAGACTCATGTACAGTCTGGAACCACAAAGCCAATAGATGCCATCATACACCGGAGTACCATTTACAGGTGGTAGCAAAATCTTACTAACATAAGCACATGATTCATCCGTTCCCCATGGACAGGAGCCTGTATAATTACATCCCCGTCCAATGTGATGAAGATAAGTACCATCCACATATTATGTTTGGGCTAGGCTTAAATTATTTGATAAAACATACGTTTGGGTACACAGACGTTTCTTAATTTTACCTACAGTTTTATTCCCTGTCCCGTAAAAGCAAATTGGGAATGGCCGTTGTGATGACAATTTAACGTGATGATATTTTTGCGTTTCCCTTCAGTCTAGTCAATGGAGCAGCACTTGGGCACGCTTGTACGTCCTCTGTTGAAATCCCTATCATATAAGTGGTTGCACTGAGGCAAGTGGTGTTAGAACTGCCCCCGAAATACAGTTTGATTATGCATCCGTATGATAAGACATTCTGTCACCCTAGCAGGGTACGGTTTAGCCGTCAGAGCTGGGTGTGTTGAGGATATAGGTATT
Source organism: Thalassophryne amazonica (assembly GCF_902500255.1). NCBI lineage: Eukaryota > Metazoa > Chordata > Actinopteri > Batrachoidiformes > Batrachoididae > Thalassophryne > Thalassophryne amazonica. The sequence goes on from NC_047113.1 coordinate 107,251,956, forward strand.
TGCGAATAAACATAACAATTAGTAACGTAATTCCATAGCCAATAAATGAACATATCTGTACCACATATTAGTATGGTATATATGAGGGTGTCCATCTGTCTCATTCACATTATGAATAAACCTGTTCTGACGTTGCTTGCGTTGTTCTCTGGCTCGGTCCACAGTGAGCTGCAATTCTTGGGTCAACCACCAGGCCAGGAATCCGAGGAGCACGAAACACACTAAGATCACAACGCAACCGGCTGCCCTACCAACAGTCCGGCAGCGGCGGCGCTGAGCACGCCGCTCCGGGGTCTGCTGTAGTTCAGTCATGATTGCTAGGATACAGTGTTGTTAACCACCTCACCTAATAGTGCAAGGATCTCCCTGCTTCACTGGCATTGAGACAATCTATTGCTAATTAAATAGACTCCCTTTGTAGCCAGACTTCCCCTTACACTGTGGAGGCCGCCAACACACGCTGTATCTTACAGTGATGTATCCACGTTGATCTCTCTGCTATCTTTACTGCAGTTGGTGTTGTTAACAGCACTTGGTATGGACCTTCCCAACGAGGACTGGACCAGTTCTTCCTCTTAATCACTCTGATGAACACCCAGTCTCCTGGCTAGACTACTGGAAGGCCGTCCTGTGGAAGATCAAAATTATTCGGCAGTAAATGTGTTTAAGTTATCTCTTTCTGTGTTAATGTCTTTTTCATAAAATTTGCTAATGTTTGTTCCTCATCTGCTGTTTTAGTATCCATGTCAAAATTGGTAGACGATATGGTCGTCCATAAAGTATCTCAAATGGTGTTAACCCTGATGGTGTTGGTGTTATTCTCATATACAATTTTACTAGGTCCAAACATTCAATCCAGGTTCGTTTTGTCTCTTCTATACATTTCCTTAATCTTATTTTTATTGTGCCCTTTGTCCTTTCCACTAATCCGGCACTTTGTGGATGATAAGCACAATGATTTTTGAGATTAACCTGTAGCGCTTCTCCTACGTATTGCACTATTGTATTAACAAAATGCGCTCCATTATCTGAATAGACTGTTTCTGGTATTCCAAATCGTGGAATGATGTCTTTGCATAATGCTTTAGCCACTGTAAGTGCATCTGCATGTTTTGTAGGGAACAATTCTACCCATTTTGAGAAGGCATCAATTATGACTAAACAAAATTCCTTCCCTTCATGTTTACTCAGCTGTATATAATCCATGTGAATCACTTGAAAGGGATATTGTGGTGTTGGAAATTTGCCTCTTTGGGGTCTCAAATTGCCTTGTGAGTTGTGTTTTGCACATATCATGCATGCTCTACAATGCTGTTTTGCATATGCATCGAACCCATAAAGACAAAAAATAGATTGCAATTGCGATATCATACCCCCTGATGAGACATGCGTCACGCCATGGCTCATAATAGCTGCCCATTTAAACATATTTTTTGGCAATATGGGTTTCTTTTGTGGTCATATCCGGAGGGGTGTCATATAGGAGAAAAATAGAAAGAGCTGTTGCCGCCTTTGCGGTTTTGTCAGCAACGTCATTTCCTTTTGAAACACTGTCAGAGCCTTTGGTGTGAGCCGCACATTTGCATATAGCAATTTGGTTAGGCAATCTCACAGCCTTCAGTAGTGCAGTTAAGAGAGTGGCATGAGTCACTGGCTTTCCAGATGATGTCACCATTCCACGCTCTTCCCACAGTTTTGCAAACACATGCACTGTGCTGAAAGCGTACTGGCTGTCTGTATAAATAGATACAGCCGTACCTTTAAACAGATAGCAAGCTGCAGTTAAAGCAACTAATTCAGCTGCTTGTGCTGAAAATGAGGATGGCAATGAAGCAGAATCCAATACTTCTGAATTTGTGACAACAGCATATCCAGATTGTGTTTGTCCATAAGCTTTTTTAGTGGAAGAACCATCCACATACACAATTGTACTGTTTGGGATGGGTGTGTCCTGGAGGTCTGGGCGTGCTTTCGTACAGACCGTAGCTACATCAAGACAATTGCGCGGCTCACCATCCTCAGGTAAAGGTATCAATGTGGATGGATTCAATGTTGTACAGCGCTCTACCGTAAGGTGTGGTTGTGATAATAGCAAGGACATGTGTTGGGTATTTTCTCCTCCAAACATTCTTAAACCTTTGATAAGACAAACAGAGTCAAGAAACACCAGTGAGACAGAAAGTCAAATTAATCACGCGCGGAGTGCGGCCAGGCTGTACACCAAGGCTACACTAAAGTCTGGCCTGTGCTCCCGCTCTTTTTATTAGAGATGCCCTCATTACATCATAAAACTTGTCCTAAGGGGGGGGGGGACAACGCGAGACAAGTTTCTTCCCGTAACATGAATGTTAGAGATTTTGTATATATGTTATCACTGTTAAACGTTTGTACATTTGCCTTCTTTCTCATGAGAACGGTGTTGTGCTGTTTTGCACTTCACCCTGAGAACGTACGTGTTATTCAACCTTGTTTAGCTTTGTCTTCTTTCTCATGAGAACGGTGTTGTGCTGTTTTGCACTTCACCCTGAGAACGTACGTGTTATTCAACCTTGTTTAGCTTTGTCTTCTTTCTCATGAGAACAGTGTTGTGCTGTTTTGCACTTCACCCTGAGAACGTACGTGTTATTCAACCTTGTTTAGCTTTGTCTTCTTTCTCATGAGAACGGAGATGTGCTGTTTTGCACCTGTCTTAATGCAATCCTGAGAATTCAATTTTGTTTTGACGTTTGTGATGTGGTGTTTAGTGTGAAGGAGTGTGGAAGACAGGACACTTCAGGCAGATGCAGAACAGCTGATACCTGCAACAGACGAACGAGATGTGCTGACCTGAAGTGTTCTTCCTTACAGCTGCACTTATTGACGTATGCGTTTATGTTATGGGAAGAAACTTGTCTTGCGTCATTACCCCCACCCTTAGGACAAGTTTCTTGTTTATGTGATGAGGGCGTCTCTTAATAAAAAGAGCGGAAAAGCAGGCCAGACTTTAGTGTAGCCTTGGTGTACAGCCTGGCCGCACTCCGCGCGTAATATTTGACTTTCTGTCTCACTGGTGTTTCTTGACTCTGTTTGTCTTGTTAAAGGTTTTAAAAATGTTTGGAGGAGAAAATACCCAACAATAAACACATATGTCAATAAGCGCAGCTGTAAGGACAAACAGTTTCTTTCTTTTACTCTTATCGTCGGAGGTCAGCACATCTCGTTCGTCTGTTGCAGTTATCAGCTGTTGTGCATCTGCCTGGAGTGTCCTGGTCTTCACACTAAGCATCACGTCACAACAGTCAAAAACAACCTTCAGGTCTATTACTCCCAGTTCATGACTGACCCCGTCATGCTTCACTCCCAGTCGTTAGCGGCTACAAAAACAAGTTGTATAATAATAATAATAAGTACATCCAGCTCTTCATTCCCAGTTCAGATTGACCCCAGCATGCTAAAACAAGGTTGAATAACACATACATTCTCGGGGTTAGGTGCAAACAGCACAACACCGTTTTCATAAGAAAGAAGACGAAGGTACAAATGTTTAACAGTGATAACATATATATATATATATATATATATATATATAAAATCCTTAACATTTCCCACCTGTTTATCGCCTGTTAAACATATAGTAGGCATCACCCAGCTTAGTTAGTTAGTTTATTAACTTAGTTTATTCTGTCCACGTTTTTATTAATTGAACACCACCAACAGATGGAAGATTCGAATCCAGCTGCTATTTGATCAACCAGTTTATACTCGTCAGGCACTCCTCTGGGGACTCCTATTGCGTCAATATATGTTGGATTTCCTACTCCTTTCCAATCTCTTTTTACTCTATGTCTGGCTATGCCTTTCTGCCAATCCTCAGGAATAAGAGAGGCTACATATGTCGTAACGTCTTCAGGGGTCATGGGTAACAATAATGATATTAATGCACAATAACCTGACACATTTCGTGGCAGTCTGTCAAAGATTCTGTTATCACCACACCACCACCATACATCACTTCGGCTGACTGGTATAAATGAACCGTTTTTCTGTATTATTCGACTACACCACTTGTCTTATTACTTTTTCAGCTAAAGCTTCATAGGCTAAGAGTGTGTTAACTCATCACGTCAACAGTTCAAGCTTGAACTGGAGTTGTGAGCTTTTCAATATCATCATAATTCTCAGTACAGTCATTATAGTTTTCTCCACTAAGGTCTGACTGTTTCAATGCTTGATATTTTGGCATAGTTTGTTGGAAGGCCAGATTACACTGTACAAATGTATTTGACACCATTTTGCCAACCATTGTTTTGATATAAGGGATCACACAACACATGCAAAGTCCAATCAGAATTAGGACTATAATAACTGGTGTCACCATTTTCAATAGTAACTGCCAACATGGTCCTGAAGTCAACCAGGACCAGGGATTCCACCGGTTCACGGCTAGGGTGTCTTTATGCATTGCATCACGAAGTTTATTCAGCTCTTCCAATGCGTCCTGCACATCCACTGAATGAATGGAGTCTGGGATGAAAGTACCGCATGTTGTGTTCAGCAGAACACAAACTCCTCCCTGTGAACCAGTAAGCAAGTCTAAAACCATGCGATTTTGCATCACCATGGTACGTAAAGCATCTATTTCAGTGTTTTGAGCTGCTACTATTTTTTTAGTTACATTCATGAACAGACCCAATCGATAATTCAGAGTTTCAATCATTAATGAATTTTTTCCCACTCCTATCCAGGGGAACAATGAATGTGCTATTTTATCTCCTACAGACCACAATTTTTTGGTCCTTTAGTACATCCGAGCCCCACATGTGATCATGTGGTAACACATCTGGGTATATCAATCTCCTCCGTCTGGTGCTGCCATTCTTCTCTGTGGAGGTCCTACCACATATGTATGGTCAGTCACCTGGGTAGGTGCACACACACCACCCCAATTTGGTGGGAGACTCATGTACAGTCTGGAACCACAAAGCCAATAGATGTCATCATACACCGGAGTACCATTTACAGGTGGTAGCAAAAACTTACTAACATAAGCACATGATTCATCCGTTCCCCATGGACAGGAGCCTGTATAATTACATCCCCGTCCAATGTGATGAAGATAAGTACCATCCACATATTATGTTTTGGCTAGGCTTAAATTATTTGATAAAACATACGTTTGGGTACACAGATGTTTCTTAATTTTACCTACAGTTTTATTCCCTGTCCCGTAAAAGCAATTTGGGAATGGCCGTTGTGATGACAATTTAACGTGATGATATTTTTTGCGTTTCCCTTCAGTCTAGTCAATGGAGCAGCACTTGGGCACGCTTGTATGTCCTGTGTTGAAATCCCTATCATATAAGTGGTTGCACTGAGGCAAGTGGTGTTAGAACTGCGCCCGAAATACAGTTTGATTATGCATCCGTATGATAAGACATTCTGTCACCCTAGCAGGGTACGGTTTAGCCGTCAGAGCTGGGTGTGTTGAGGATATAGGTATTTGCGAACAAACATAACAATTAGTAACGTAATTCCATAGCCAATAAATGAACATATCTGTACCACATATTAGTATGGTATATATGAGGGTGTCCATCTGTCTCGTTCACATTATGAATAAACCTCTTCTGACGTTGCTTGCGTTGTTCTCTGGCTCGGTCCACAGTGAGCTGCAATTCTTGGGTCAACCACCAGGCCAGGAATCCGAGGAGCACGAAACACACTAAGATCACAACGCAACCGGCTGCCCTACCAACAGTCCGGCAGCGGCGGCGCTGAGCACGCCGCTCCGGGGTCTGCTGTAGTTCAGTCATGATTGCTAGGATACAGTGTTGTTAACCACCTCACCTAATAGTGCAAGGATCTCCCTGCTTCACTGGCATTGAGACAATCTATTGCTAATTAAATAGACTCCCTTTGTAGCCAGACTTCCCCTTACACTGTGGAGGCCGCCAACACACGCTGTATCTTACAGTGATGTATCCACGTTGATCTCTCCGCTATCTTTACTGCAGTTGGTGTTGTTAACAGATAGACCTTCCCAACGAGGACTGGACTCTGATGAACACCCAGTCTCCTGGCTAGACTACTGGAAGGCCGTCCTGTGGAAGATCAAAATTATTCGGCAGTAAATGTGTTTAAGTTATCTCTTTCTGTGTTAATGTCTTTTTCATAAAATTTGCTAATGTTTGTTCCTCATCTGCTGTTTTAGTATCCATGTCAAAATTGGTAGACGATATGGTCGTCCATAAAGTATCTCAAATGGTGTTAACCCTGATGGTGTTGGTGTTATTCCCCCGACCCTTTGCTTGCTTGCCTCTACTGGTGGTTGGCTCTCACTGCGGTATTGTATCACTTCCTGTTCCGGAGCACAGCGGTGTTTTTCTGTATCTGTTAGCTGTTTAATCTGCGCAGTTAGATTGATCTAGTTATCTAGATTACGATTTGTTTCCCAGTGTAATCTTTACGTGCCTTAACTAAAGCACTCCTTCTGCTGAATCACCTCTAAATTATTTACACATTATTCACTTTGCGTGTTTTTAGGAATCCGCTAGCTTAGCGTAGCTACTAGCTCTTAGCCGATTTAGCATGGCGGCTTCTCCTGTCTCTCCCGCACTTTTCTGCTCTGGGCGTGAAATGTTTAGTTATTCCTCGGCCTCCTTTAGCAGTAATGGTACTTGTAATAAGTGTAGCTTATTCGTAGCTTTGGAGGCCAGGCTGGGCGAATTGGAGACTCGGCTCCGCACCGTGGAAAATTCTACAGCTAGCCAGGCCCCTGTAGTCGGTGCGGACCAAGGTAGCTTAGCCGCCGTTAGTTCCCCCCTGGCAGATCCCGAGCAGCCGGGAAAGCAGGCTGACTGGGTGACTGTGAGGAGGAAGCGTAGCCCTAAACAGAAGCCCCGTGTACACCGCCAACCCGTTCACATCTCTAACCGTTTTTCCCCACTCGACGACACACCCGCCGAGGATCAAACTCTGGTTATTGGCGACTCTGTTTTGAGAAATGTGAAGTTAGCGACACCAGCAACCATAGTCAATTGTCTTCCGGGGGCCAGAGCAGGCGACATTGAAGGAAATTTGAAACTGCTGGTTAAGGCTAAGCGTAAATTTGGTAAGATTGTAATTCACGTCGGCAGTAATGACACCCGGTTACGCCAATCGGAGGTCACTAAAATTAACATTAAATCGGTGTGTAACTTTGCAAAAACAATGTCGGACTCTGTAGTTTTCTCTGGGCCCCTCCCCAATCAGACCGGGAGTGACATGTTTAGCCGCATGTTCTCCTTGAATTGCTGGCTGTCTGAGTGGTGTCCAAAAAATGAGGTGGGCTTCATAGATAATTGGCAAAGCTTCTGGGGAAAACCTGGTCTTGTTAGGAGAGACGGCATCCATCCCACTTTGGATGGAGCAGCTCTCATTTCTAGAAATCTGGCTAATTTTCTTAAATCCTCCAAACCGTGACTATCCAGGGTTGGGACCAGGAAGCAGAGTTGTAGTCTTACACACCTCTCTGCAGCTTCACTCCCCCTGCCATCCCCTCATTACCCCATCCCCGTAGAGACGGTGCCTGCTCCCAGACTACCAATAACCAGCAAAAATCTATTTAAGCATAAAAATTCAAAAAGAAAAAATAATATAGCACCTTCTACTGCACCACAGACTAAAACAGTTAAATGTGGTCTATTAAACATTAGGTCTCTCTCTTCTAAGTCCCTGTTGGTAAATGATATAATAATTGATCAACATATTGATTTATTCTGCCTAACAGAAACCTGGTTACAGCAGGATGAATATGTTAGTTTAAATGAGTCAACACCCCCGAGTCACACTAACTGTCAGAATGCTCGTAGCACGGGCCGGGGCGGTGGATTAGCAGCAATCTTCCATTCCAGCTTATTAATTAATCAAAAACCCAGACAGAGCTTTAATTCATTTGAAAGCTTGTCTCTTAGTCTTGTCCATCCAAATTGGAAGTCCCAAAAACCAGTTTTATTTGTTATTATCTATCGTCCACCTGGTCGTTACTGTGAGTTTCTCTGTGAATTTTCAGACCTTTTGTCTGACTTAGTGCTTAGCTCAGATAAGATAATTATAGTGGGCGATTTTAACATCCACACAGATGCTGAGAATGACAGCCTCAACACTGCATTTAATCTATTATTAGACTCTATTGGCTTTGCTCAAAAAGTAAATGAGTCCACCCACCACTTTAATCATATCTTAGATCTTGTTCTGACTTATGGTATGGAAATAGAAGACTTAACAGTATTCCCTGAAAACTCCCTTCTGTCTGATCATTTTTTAATAACATTTACATTTACTCTGATGGACTACCCAGCAGTGGGGAATAAGTTTCATTACACTAGAAGTCTTTCAGAAAGCGCTGTAACTAGGTTTAAGGATATGATTCCTTCTTTATGTTCTCTAATGCCATATAACAACACAGTGCAGAATAGCTACCTAAACTCTGTAAGGGAGATAGAGTATCTCGTCAATAGTTTTACATCCTCATTGAAGACAGCTTTGGATGCTGTAGCTCCTCTGAAAAAGAGAGCTTTAAATCAGAAGTGTCTGACTCCATGGTATAACTCTCAAACTCGTAGCTTAAAGCAGATAACCCGTAAGTTGGAGAGGAAATGGCGTCTCACTAATTTAGAAGATCTTCACTTAGCCTGGAAAAAGAGTCTGTTGCTCTATAAAAAAGCCCTCCGTAAAGCTAGGACATCTTTCTACTCATCACTAATTGAAGAAAATAAGAACAACCCCAGGTTTCTTTTCAGCACTGTAGCCAGGCTGACAAAGAGTCAGAGCTCTATTGAGCTGAGTATTCCATTAACTTTAACTAGTAATGAGTTCATGACTTTCTTTGCTAACAAAATTTTAACTATTAGAGAAAAAATTACTCATAACCATCCCAAAGACGTATCGTTATCTTTGGCTGCTTTCAGTGATGCCGGTATTTGGTTAGACTCTTTCTCTCCGATTGTTCTGTCTGAGTTATTTTCATTAGTTACTTCATCCAAACCATCAACATGTTTATTAGACCCCATTCCTACCAGGCTGCTCAAGGAAGCCCTACCATTATTTAATGCTTCGATCTTAAATATGATCAATCTATCTTTGTTAGTTGGCTATGTACCACAGGCTTTTAAGGTGGCAGTAATTAAACCATTACTTAAAAAGCCATCACTTGACCCAGCTATCTTAGCTAATTATAGGCCAATCTCCAACCTTCCTTTTCTCTCAAAAATTCTTGAAAGGGTAGTTGTAAAACAGCTAACTGATCATCTGCAGAGGAATGGTCTATTTGAAGAGTTTCAGTCAGGTTTTAGAATTCATCATAGTACAGAAACAGCATTAGTGAAGGTTACAAATGATCTTCTTATGACCTCGGACAGTGGACTCATCTCTGTGCTTGTTCTGTTAGACCTCAGTGCTGCTTTTGATACTGTTGACCATAAAATTTTATTACAGAGATTAGAGCATGCCATAGGTATTAAAGGCACTGCGCTGCGGTGGTTTGAATCATATTTGTCTAATAGATTACAATTTGTTCATGTAAATGGGGAATCTTCTTCACAGACTAAAGTTAATTATGGAGTTCCACAAGGTTCTGTGCTAGGACCAATTTTATTCACTTTATATATGCTTCCCTTAGGCAGTATTATTAGACGGTATTGCTTAAATTTTCATTGTTACGCAGATGATACCCAGCTTTATCTATCCATGAAGCCAGACGACACACACCAATTAGCTAAACTGCAGGATTGTCTTACAGACATAAAGACATGGATGACCTCTAATTTCCTGCTTTTAAACTCAGATAAAACTGAAGTTATTGTACTTGGCCCCACAAATCTTAGAAACATGGTGTCTAACCAGATTCTTACTCTGGATGGCATTACCCTGACCTCTAGTAATACTGTGAGAAATCTTGGAGTCATTTTTGATCAGGATATGTCATTCAAAGCGCATATTAAACAAATATGTAGGACTGCTTTTTTGCATTTACGCAATATCTCTAAAATCAGAAAGGTCTTGTCTCAGAGTGATGCTGAAAAACTAATTCATGCATTTATTTCCTCTAGGCTGGACTATTGTAATTCATTATTATCAGGTTGTCCTAAAAGTTCCCTAAAAAGCCTTCAGTTAATTCAAAATGCTGCAGCTAGAGTGCTGACGGGGACTAGAAGGAGAGAGCATATCTCACCCATATTGGCCTCTCTTCATTGGCTTCCTGTTAATTCTAGAATAGAATTTAAAATTCTTCTTCTTACTTATAAGGTTTTGAATAATCAGGTCCCTTCTTATCTTAGGGACCTCGTAGTACCATATCACCCCAATAGAGCGCTTCGCTCTCAGACTGCAGGCTTACTTGTAGTTCCTAGGGTTTGTAAGAGTAGAATGGGAGGCAGAGCCTTCAGCTTTCAGGCTCCTCTCCTGTGGAACCAGCTCCCAATTCAGATCAGGGAGACAGACACCCTCTCTACTTTTAAGATTAGGCTTAAAACTTTCCTTTTTGCTAAAGCTTATAGTTAGGGCTGGATCAGGTGACCCTGAACCATCCCTTAGTTATGCTGCTATAGACGTAGACTGCTGGGGGGTTCCCATGATGCACTGTTTCTTTCTCTTTTTGCTCTGTATGCACCACTCTGCATTTAATCATTAGTGATCGATCTCTGCTCCCCTCCACAGCATGTCTTTTTCCTGGTTCTCTCCCTCAGCCCCAACCAGTCCCAGCAGAAGACTGCCCCTCCCTGAGCCTGGTTCTGCTAGGAGGTTTCTTCCTGTTAAAAGGGAGTTTTTCCTTCCCACTGTAGCCAAGTGCTTGCTCACAGGGGGTCGTTTTGACCGTTGGGGTTTTACATCATTATTGTATGGCCTTGCCTTACAATATAAAGCGCCTTGGGGCAACTGTTTGTTGTGATTTGGCGCTATATAAAAAAAAAAATTGATTGATTGATTGATTCTCATATACAATTTTACTAGGTCCAACATTCAATCCAGGTTCGTTTTGTCTCTTCTATACATTTCCTTAATCTTATTTTTATTGTGCCCTTTGTCCTTTCCACTAATCCGGCACTGTGTGGATGATAAGCACAATGATTTTTGAGATTGACCTGTAGCGCTTCTCCTACGTATTGCACTATTGTATTAACAAAATGCGCTCCATTATCTGAATAAACTGTTTCTGATATTCCAAATCGTGGAATGATGTCTTTGCACAATGCCTTAGCCACTGTAAGTGCATCTGCATGTTTTGTAGGGAACAATTCTACCCATTTTGAGAAGGCATCAATTACGACTAAACAAAATTCCTTCCCTTCATGTTTACTCAGCTGTATATAATCCATGTGAATCACTTGAAAGGGATATTGTGGTGTTGGAAATTTGCCTCTTTGGGGTCTCAAATTGCCTTGTGAATTGTGTTTTGCACATGTCATGCATGCTCTACAATGCTGTTTTGCATATGCATCGAACCCATAAAGACAAAAAAATAGATTGCAATTGCGATATCATACCCCCTGATGAGACATGCGTCACGCCATGGCTCATAATAGCTGCCCATTTAAACATATTTTTTTTGGCAATATGGGTTTCTTTTGTGGGCATACGTACAAATCATTTGCATACGTAGCTCCTTTATTTATCCACATCTGTTTTTCTTTCAGTTGCCTGCTGTTGCATGTCAGCAAGCAGTGTATGACCTAAATGCAAATCTGGAGTGGTTTCCTGTACAACAAAAATAGAAGAAGCTGCTGCTGCCTCTTTTGCTGCTCTGTCAGCAAAATCATTTCCTTTTGAAATACTGTCAGAGCCCTTGGTGTGAGCCGCACATTTGCATATAGCAATTTGTTTAGGCAATTTCACAGCCTTCAGTAGTGCAGTTAGGAGTGTGGCATGAGTCACTGGCTTTCCAGATGATGTCACCATTCCACGCTCTTCCCACAGTTTTGCAAACACATGCACTGTGCTAAAAGCGTACTGGCTGTCTGTATAAATTGTTACAGCCGTACCTTTAAACAGATAGCAAGCTGCAGTTAAAGCAACTAATTCAGCTGCTTGTGCTGAAAATGAGGATGGCAATGAAGCAGAATCCAATACTTCTGAATTTGTGACAACAGCATATCCAGATTGTGTTTGTCCATAAGCGTTTTTAGTGGAAGAACCATCCACATACACAATTGTACTGTTTGGGATGGGTGTGTCCCGGAGGTCTGGGCGTGCTTTCGTACAGACCGTAGCTACATCAAGACAATTGTGCGGCTCACCATCCTCAGGTAAAGGTATCAATGTGGATGGATTCAATGTTGTACAGCGCTCTACCGTAAGGTGTGGTTGTGATAATAGCAAGGACATGCACGAAAGATGTCTTGCTGGGGACAAAAGGCTCATGTTTGTCTGCAACAGAAGTGCAGAGACTGCATGTGGAACTTTCAGTGTCAACTGATGGAATAGAACAACATTACTGCTACTTTGAACAGCCATAGAGGCTGCAATAACAGCCTGTACACATGGTGGTAGAGCACTTGCTACTGCATCCAATTTAGATGAGTAGTAGGCAACTGGCCTTAATTTTGAGCCATACACTTGAACCAAAACACTAGTCATGAACTTATTCTTACAATCAGCTGTTTGAATGAATGGTTTACTATAATCTGGTAGTGCCAAAACTGTGGATGACACTAATGTTTGTTTTACTTTTACAAAAGCTTCCTCAGCTTCTTTGTTCCATTCCAACACGGTTGACATTGAAATATCATCCTTGTACATCAAATCAGAAAGTGGACTAGTCAATTCTGCATAGCAGGGAATCCATGCCCTGCAGTAATTAGTCAGTCCAAGAAATGACATCATCTGCTTTTTGGTTTGTGGTTTTGGAGCGTGCAAAATTGCTTCCTTCCTGTCAGACAGGATAGTACGCCCTGTGGCTGATAATTCATGTCCTAAATATTTTACTTTATCCCTACACAACTGAACTTTGTTTTTACTCACTTTGTGGCCATTATCAAATAAGAAACATAATAATGCTACTGTGTCAGTTATGCAGTTTTCTCGTGTGTCAGAGGCAATCAGAATGTCATCAACATACACTAATAGTTGGCTATCTGCCGGTGGAACGAAATTGGCTAAACATGCTGACATGACTTGAGAATAAATAGTTGGACTCTCTGCGTAACCCTGCGGTAATCTGGTGAATGTATATCGTTGTCCTTTAAAGGTAAAAGCAAACCAGAATTGACTATCTGGGTGTACTGGCACAGAGAAAAATGCATTACTTATGTCAATTACTGAGAAACTATTAGAATTTGGTCTCAGCGAATTTAACAAGGTGTGTGGATCTGGGACACATGGTGCTCTTTTAATCACAGCAGCATTTACTGCCTGCAGATCTTGAATCATTCTCCACCCCACTGAGGGCGGAGCCTTTTTTACAGGAAATATGGGTGTGTTACATGGTGAATCTGGACATGGCACTATTACTCCTGCTGTTAATAAATTCTCTATTACTGGCCTGATTCCTTCAATTGCATCAGGTTTCAATGGATACTGTCTTACACATGGTCTGTATTCTGTTTTTGGTCTTATAACTACAGGTTGTGCATTTTTTATCAGTCCTACGTCTGAAGGACCTGTTGTCCACAATCCTGATGGTACCGAAGAGAGAAGATCATCTTCTTCAGGACTCAACTGAAACACTCAGGATTGTGAAGTGGACACATCAATGTGTGTTCCAGCTGTCAGCACCAATGAGACATTAACTGGCACTTTATACAATTTAGTTGATGGACTGAACTCCGTTCGTGGTCCAACTCTGCTCCAATCAGTGGCTGACAAAGCTGTTATGACTGTCAGTCCCAATTCTTGCCATTCTGTCAAATATGGTTTACAAAGTGACACATGTAATGGCATACCTGTGAATCTCAATTTTGATACATCTTCAGTGGCACCTGTTACTGTTATGACAGCTGTTGAGTTGCCATCATGAATCAAATCGGTCATTGTCAGCTTCACAGGTGAAACATTTTTCAATTTGTTTTCATACACTGGTGTTCCTGGCAATATGCCACTATGGACCCTAAATACACTCTCAAATCTGCATCTAAGCTCTGTCCATGGTTCTCCTTCTTTCTGAGTTGTCCTGGTAATTTCAGTATAATTTATCTTTGGTCCTAACACACCTTTTGCACGTGTAATCATAGCTTCCACTCTTGTTTTCAAGACTGGATCATCATGTGGCAACGGTACGCCATCCTGGTCTGCAGGATTCCAGTCTCCGCGTATCTGACTCCATTTTAGGGCCACATGCTTTCATCCACACCTGTTGGACTTCAGGTCCACTAAGGTGGTAAGAACTTCTAATGTTTTCTATATCCTGCATAAATCCCTCAATGTCGACATGTGGCGATGGTATCATGTCGACTGCTGCTTTGATATCATCAGCATTCCATGTTCGATATACGAGCATGGTTGATCGCTGTCCTGCTGTTCCTGCACGAGGATTTGGTACTTCTATCATAGGATAGGCACCTCCCTGGTCACTGTGTTCCACCATGCTGAGGGGCTGTAGGCACTTTCGCTTGACTGCGTGTTTGTGGTTTTTCTGGTTTTTGTGGTTTTTCACTTTTTACCTTAGGTTTTACTGCCAAATCATACTGTGGTGGCGGTACATCGTCATCCTCTGGTAGAGGAGATAAAGGTGTTGTTGTCACCGACGATCCAGCCGGCGGTGGTTGTTGAGGCTGTTCTGGTTCTCTGTGCTGAATTATCACATCTTCTTCTGCCTTACCTACAGCTTTCTTTTTCCTTGCTTTCTCTAATCGTCGCTTCTCTGCTCCCTTCTGTCTGTTCTCTGCTTCCTCCTCCCAAAATGCCACTAAATCTGCCCCTACTTTCTGTATCTTTTTCTCATCACCTTTATGTTGCTGTTCTAACTCCTTCTTTAGCTTCTGTATACTGATCAGGTTCAGTCGTCCGTCAAAGTCATGTTTATTTATCCAGGTCTCCAATTTCTTTGTTGCTTTTGGATTTTTTTTTTGCTTCCATAAATTTCCAGTCGTCAGTTGATAAATTTTCCTTATTTTTAGACGTCTTACCCCCCATTTTTATTATATTTTTTATCCCTTGTTATAATTTGGACTTCAGACGGGGGCACACCTAGGGTGTTCTAAATCTGAAGTTTTCACACTTTCTTTGGACGTGACAATTAATTTGCCGTCGTGTGGTTGATTCCTTTCACCTCCCCGTAGGAAGCGGAATCACTTGCCTTCGCATCCACACACACGGTTGTCACTAACATTGTCCAAAGTATTACACTTTCACACAGTTATTTACACTTACACAAAACACTATTTACACATAGAAACACTTTTAATAATCGTATGTGTATTCTTAGCCCAGGGGAGCTCGCCCTCCCGTGAAATTTAACTAATGTCCTGCATTAGGGGACTCCGCCATCCCTGCCAGATTTAACTGCTTTTTTACAGTGCACATATTTCTACCCGGGATTTCCTTTACGTATTAAAACAGAGGAGTCCGTATCCTCCTTCCGGAATTTAACTACGTGCGTCCCTCGCAACCGTAGAGGAGTCCGCCCTCCTTACAGAGTTTAACTGTGTTTCATTAACAGACGATTCTGTATCATCGCTTACGGAGTTTAACTGTTTTATGTGATCACTTTTATCCCCTACCGGTACGCGTATATAAACAGAGGAGTCCGCACCCTCCTTACAGAGTTTAACTGCTTTGCATTAACAGACGATTCTGTATCATCGCTTGCGGAATTTAACTGTTTTATGTGATCTGATCACCACTCACTCAGTACTGTTTACAAAGAAATTTTACTCACTGACTCGACTTCCTGTCTGTCTTCTTCGGGAAAATCTCGTCAACCAGACGATGCCAACGGTGGTCGACAATTGCAGACACGATCAATCGATCGGACCTTGGCCAAGGATTTACGTCTGGACTTGACGACCTCCGCTGGACACCTCCGGTATTGTTGAGATCCCGGACGAGCCCCCAGTCAATGTTGGGTATTTTCTCCTCCAAACATTTTTAAAACCTTTAACAAGACAAACAGAGTCAAGAAACACCAGTGAGACAGAAAGTCAAATTTTACGCGCTGAGTGCAGTCAGGCTGTACACCAAGGCTACACTAAAGTCTGGCCTGCGCTCCGCTCTTTTTATTAGTGAATCCCTCATCACATAAACAAAAACTTGTCCTAAGGGTGGGGGAATGACGCAAGACAAGTTTATTCCCGTAACATAAACACACACGTCAATAAGTGCAGCTGTAAGCAAAAACAGTTTCTTTCTTTTACTCTTATCGTCGAAGGTCAGCACATCTCGTTCGTCTGTTGCAGTTATCAGCTGTTCTGCATCTGCCTGGAACACTAAGCATCACATCACAATCAGTCAAAATTCAACCTTCAGTTCTTTTACTCCCAGTCGTTAGCGGCTACGAAAACAAGTTGTATAATAATAATAATAAGTACATCCAGCTCCTCATTCCCAGTTCAGATTGACCCCAGCATGCTAAAACAAGGTTGAATAACACGTACATTCTCGGGTTTAAGTGCAAACAGCACAACACCGTTCTCATCAGAAAGAAGACAAAGGTCCAAATGTTTAACAGTGATAACATATATATATATATAAAATCCTTAACACTTCTGCTGGGACTGGTTGGGGCTGAGAGAGAGAACCAGGAAAAAGACATGCTGTGGAGGGGAGCAGAGATCAATCACTAATGATTAAATGCAGAGTGGTGCATACAGAGCAAAAAGAGAAAGAAACACTCAGTGCATCATGGGAACCCCCCAGTAGTCTAAGTCTATAGCAGCATAACTAAGGGATGGTTCAGGGTCACCTGATCCAGCCCTAACTATAAGCTTTAGCAAAAAGGAAAGTTTTAAGCCTAATCTTAAAAGTAGAGAGGGTGTCTGTCCTTATAAGTAAGAAGAAGAATTTTAAGTTCTATTCTGGAATTAACAGGAAGCCAATGAAGAGAGGCCAATATGGGTGAGATATGCTCTCTCCTTCTAGTCCCCGTCAGCACTCTAGCTGCAGCATTTTGAATTAACTGAAGGCTTTTCAGGGAACTTTTAGGACAACCTGATAATAATGAATTACAATAGTCCAGCCTAGAGGAAATAAATGCATGAATTAGTTTTTCAGCATCACTCTGAGACAAGACCTTTCTAATTTTAGAGATATTGCGTAAATGCAAAAAAAACAGTCCTCCATATTTGTTTAATATGCGCATTGAATGACATATCCTGATCAAAAATGACTCCAAGATTTCTCACAGTATTACTAGAGGTCAGGGTAATGCCATCCAGAGTAAGGATCTGGTTAGACACCATGTTTCTAAGATTTGTGGGGCCAAGTACAATAACTTCAGTTTTATCTGAGTTTAAAAGCAGGAAATTAGAGGTCATCCATGTCTTTATGTCTGTAAGACAATCCTGCAGTTTAGCTAATTGGTGTGTGTCCTCTGGCTTCATGGATAGATAAAGCTGGGTATCATCTGCGTAACAATGAAAATTTAAGCAATGCCATCTAATAATACTGCCTAAGGGAAGCATGTATAAAGTGAATAAAATTGGTCCTAGCACAGAACCTTGTGGAACTCCATAATTGATGTGAGTGGGTTTACAGAAAACCCACTCACACTGACCAGTATCTGCTCTTTGGCTCAAACCACCCCCTTGAACACAAGCTTGGGGTGATCAGGACTCTTCAACACAGAGCCCTACAGGTGCCCACAACTGCAGAGGGAAGAGCTAAAGAACAACAACTTGTCCAGAAAGCCCTCACAGTATGTGGGTACCCACAATGGTCCCTGGACAAAGTGCAGAAGTCCCAGAGAACAAAGAGACCAGATAGACAGGAGACGGAGACAAGAAGAGGAGGAGTGTCTCTCCCTTATTTAGCAGGAGTAGGGGAAAAACTACAGAGGATCTTCAGACATCACAAAATCCCAGTTTACTTTAAACTGGTTAACACCTTGAGACAGAAATTAGTTCACCCTAAGGACAGGATCCCTAGTTACAAACAGAGCAATGTAGTGTACTCTGTCAGATGTCAAGAAAACTGTAACGAACACTACATAGGTGAGATTAAGCAACCTTTACACAAAAGACTATACCAGCATCACAGAGAGGGCACCAGTGGACCTCAGTCTGCAGTTCATCTCCACCTTAAAGAGACTAACCACACATTTGAGTACAAGGAAGTTAAAATATTAGCCAGAGAGAAGAAATGGTTTGAGAGAGGGGTCAAGGAGGCATTCTATGTGAAACAGTTGAAACCCAGCCTTAACCAGGGAGTGGTTCTGAGACATGCTTTATCCCCTGTTTACAATGGGGTACTCAGGTCAAAGCAGTTTCAGTCTTTTGTTCATGATAATGAGTCATTCATGTCATCAGGAGAGTCGTCAAGGGAGCCATCAGGAAAGCCATCCATCCCATCATTAGGAGGGACAGCTGCCCTGTCATTAGGAGGGTGCTAACTAGAGCACAATAGTTGCTAATTAGAGCTATTGTTTAGTCACTAGCCTATAGCAGTCTGCCTCTCGGTAGGAGGGGTCTGGTTACGTTTAAAACTCCAGCTTGTGGCTTCTGTTTATTCTTCTCTACAAGAGTCAAGACAGAAGTCAGACTACCAGAGCAAGAATTTTAGCTGAGGAAGCTTCTGCAATTTGAAGTGAAACGTCCTCGCGTCAAGCAACCCAGTCCAGTCGAAGATTCAAGCTTCTCTACTACATTTTGCTGACTTTGTCATGCTTTGGCCTTGGACCTGCTCAGAATAAGGTTTTGTCCCCCATTCTTCGTCCGTTTCTCTGTCTTTGTCCTTCTATTTGGCTCTGAGTGTTTATTTTCTGTTTCTTACACTTTAGTCTTGGTTTTATAATTTGTTACACTTCACCCACATTAAGTTTGGTTCTAGTTTATTCTCTGTTTCTTATTTAGTCATTCTGTGTTATCAAGTTAGGTTTTGAGAATTATGTCACACGTCAGCCAGTTATTGAGTTCTGTTCTAGTTTAGTCTTTGTCTTTTATTTTCTGGTTATTCAGTCACTCTGTTTTGAGCACATTAGTCCCTCTGTTTTTTCTGTACTCTCCTGCCACATGTTGAGTTCTCATCTAGTTTGGATCCAGCCTTTAATTTTCTGTTCTGTTTCTGCCTTTTCATTTGTTTATTCTGTTTCTCACATTTGTATTCTAGGTATCATTATTTCCTTATTGTTTCACGTTTGTTGTCACTCACTTTCCTCGCTTGCTCTGACACGCCCACCTGTCACTCAACTGTCTCATCCAGTCACACCTTCTTCCCTGCACCTGCTTCTCATCACGCCCTGATTAACCTCTGTATTTAAGTCTGTGCTTTCCTCTGTTCCACTGCTAGTTCGTTGTGCATATTGCCTCGTTCCAAGCCTCTTGTTCTGCCATAGTCCGTTTCCGTGTTGTGTATGACCTTTGCCCGTCTTGACCCTGCCTTTTGCCTGAGCCAGTTAACCTGTTTCTCCGTGTCTGAAACCCAGCCTGTTTTTGACTCTGTTTTTTGCCACCTCCTATGTACCTGTTTGTCCGTGCTGGAACTCTGCTTGTTTACTGACCACGCCTCCACCTTAGGACCGTCTGTACTGCCGCCTGTCTGATTGTCATCCTGTGCACCGACCACGCCTGTTTCTGATTAAACCTTTTTCTTATCCACCACCTGAGTTATGAGTCTGCATTGGTGTCCACCTGCCTGCCACGCCACGTCACCACAGAACCTGACAGACTTGAGGAGTGTGAGCGTATAAATCTTGTTTAACTGAGCACAGATGTACATTCTAAATTAACAGATTGACCTTGAGTAAGTACATCGTGGCCTGTACACTAGCCAGGGCTGATGCTGTTTTGTTTCATGTCTGAGAACAACTACGAGGTCTGTTAGAAAAGTATCCGACCTTTTTATTTTTTTCAAAAACCATATGGATTTGAATCACGTGTGATTGCATCAGACAAGCTTGAACCTTCGTGCGCATGCGTGAGTTTTTTCACACCTGTCGGTTGCGTCATTCGCCTATGAGCAGGCTTTGTGTGAGCACTGGTCCACCCCTCTCATTGTTTTTTTATTGCGAATAAATGTCTGAACGATTTGGAGCTTTGCTGCATCAATTTTTTTCCAGAAACTGTGAGAGACCTCCAGGTGGACACCGTTCGGAAAATTAATATGGCTTTCAGGGACGATTTTATGGGGATTATACAGATTAAGGAGTGTTGGTCTCACAGGACGGCTTTCAGGTGGATTTCAGATGGATTCTGGTTGCTTTTCAGTCGTGTGATTATCTGATTGTGATTGTGCATGAGCTGGACATGCCCCAACATGTCCTGGAAGGCTTCATCACGGCATTGCTTTGCACCATGCAGCTCCACCACGACGCGCGGAATTCCGCTCCTCTTTCCATGACAAAAACTCCTGTAACAGTGGAATGTGCCATTCATTTCTAACCTGAACACTGTCTTGATCCGGTATGTCATCTGACTAGCACAGGAATTGTGAAAAGAAGTGGACATCAGCACATTAAGACAGACGTGTGGAGGAGTTCCGTGCGTCGTGGTGGAGCTGCATGGTGGAAAGCAACACCGTGATGAAGCCTTCCAGGACATGTTGGGGCATGTCCAGCTCATGCACAATCACAATCGGATAATCACACGACTGAAAAGCAACTGGAATCCATCTGAAATCCACCTGAAAGCTGTCCTGTGAGACCAACACGGAGGTGGTTTTGTGCCGCGTAATGAACGGCTCCGTGGCGCGTCCCTCCACTTTTCTTTCCATGAAAAAAACTCCTGTAACAGTAGAATGTGCTGAAAAAGTGCTGATGTCCACGACTTCTGCCTTTTTGTGAAAGTCAGACGAGGTCCCGGATCAACAAAGCCTTCACGTTGGAAATGATCTGGTTGTTTCAGCGGGGTCTGAGCCTGTTGTTCAGCGCTGGGAACGCGCCGCGCTCTCAGCAGTTGTGGGCCGTCCTTAAAGCGGCAGTAACACTCCTTAATCATTCACTCACGCATGCGCACAAAGGTTCAAGCTTGTCTGATGCAATCACACGTGATTCAAATCCATATGGTTTTTGAAAAAAATAAAAAGGTCGGATACTTTTCTAACAGACCTCGTATATCTGTCTGAGAACAGACCGTGAGACGCAGAGGTGGAGAGTCATAATAATTTCATATCAATGCATATCAATGTGAGAACAGACTGTGTGTCTTCAAGATGTTGTGTGCTGTCTTTTACATACGCATGTATGCAAACTTGTTTCAATACATTCAGGAGGTGAGTGGGTGGGTCCTTCAGAGCTGACTGGCGGGTGGTGATGAGGGTCATGCCCGCTGGCTCTCTCTCCTGATCAGGAAAGAAATTCACTGTGTGGTCATTCTCTGCAATAATTTGAGCTGTCTCTTTACCAGGTTCTACCCTGACACCAAACCACCGCACAGTCACACTACTGGGGGTGAAGTTTAGCTAAACATGGTGGAGTTTGTTTTGCTGGCGGACGATGATCAAGCTAATTGATGCTGCTAATTCTTCTAACACTAAACAACAAACAAATCCACCACGCCTGTTAAAATGACCAGTTTATTCTGTTTGTTGTGTTTATGTGCCCCCTAGTGGCGTATTCTGTTCAGGCATGTTCCCAGCCACCTAAAAGAACTCCTCTAGGACCCACGTTAGTAAAGGGAAGAAGTAGTGGTCCAATATTAGTGTTTCTCCTCACAAAACTCATCAGAATGTCTGTGCGTCCATTAGCACGTAAGTTATCAAATGTGAAGATGTAGTTCTGTGTATTGAAGCAATTTAAATACAGTGAGGAAAATAAGTGTTTGAACATCCTGCGATTTTCCAAGTTCTCCCACTTAGAAATCATGGAGGGGTCTGAAATTTTCATCTTAGCTGCATGTCCACTGTGAGAGACATAATCTAAAAAAAAAAATCTGGAAATCACAATGTATGATTTTTTTAATCATTTATTTGTATGTTACTGCTGCAAATAAGTATTTGAACACCTGTGAAAATCAATGTTAATATCTGGTACAGTAGCCTTTGTTTGCAATTACAGAGGTCAGATGTTTCCTGTAGTTTTTCACCAGGTTTTCACACACTGCAGCAGGGATTTTGGTCCACTCCTCCATACAGATCTTCTCCAGATCTTTCAGGTTTCAAGTTTCAGCTCCATCTAAAGATTTTGTATCGAGTTCAGGTCTGGAGACTGGCCAGGCCACTCCGGGACCTTGAAATGCTTCTTATGGAGCCCCTCCTTAGTTGCCCTGGCTGTGTGTTTGGGGTCATTGTCATGCTGGAAGACCCAGCCATGACCCATCTTCAATGCTCTTACTGAGGGAAGGAGGTTGTTTGCCAAAATCTCACAATATATGACCCCATCCATCCTCCCTTCAATACGGTGCAGTCGTCCTGTCCCCTTTGCAGAAGAGCACCCCCAGAGTATGATGTTTCCACCCCCATGCTTCAAGGTTGGGATGGTTTTCTTGGGGTTGTTCTCATCCTCTAAACATGGTAAGTGGAGTTGATTCCAAAAAGCTCTATTCTGGTCTCATCTGACCACATGACCTTCTCCCATGCCTCCTCTGGATCATCCAGATGGTCACTGGTGAACTTCAAATGGGCCTGGACATGTGCTGGCTTGAGCAGGGGGACCTTGCTGCCCTGTAGGATTTTAAACCATGACAGCATCATGTGTTACTCATGTAATCTTTGTGACTGTGGTCCCAGCTCTCTTCAGGTCATTGACCAGGTCCTCCTGTGTAGTTCTGAGCTTTCTCAGAATCATCCTTACCCCACAAAGTGAGATCTTGCACGGAATCCCAGACCGAGGGAGATTGACAGTCATCTTGTGTTTCTTCCACTTTCTAATAAATAATCATAACAGTTGTTGTCTTCTACCAAGCTGCTTGCCTGTTGTCCTGTAGTCCATCCCAGCCTTCTGCAGGTCTACAGTTTTGTCCCTGGTGTCCTTAGACAGCTCTTTGGTCTTGGCTATGGTGGACAGGTTGGAGTGTGATTGACTGAGTGTGTGAACAGGTGTCTTTTATACACTTAACAAGTTCAAACAGGTGCAATTAATACAGGTAAAGAGTGCAGAATAAGAGGGCTTCTTAAAGAAAAATTAACAGGTCTGTGTGAGACAGAATTCTTGCTGGTTGGTAGGTGATCAAATACTTATTTGCAGCAGTAACATATACTCAACAAAAATATAAACGCAACACTTTTGGTTTTGCTCCCATTTTGTATGAGATGAACTCAAAGATCTAAAACTTTTTCCACATACACAATATCACCATTTCCCTCAAATATTGTTCACAAACCAGTCTAAATCTGTGATAGTGAGCACTTCTCCTTTGCTGAGATAATCCATCCCACCTCACAGGTGTGCCATATCAAGATGCTGATTAGACACCATGATTAGTGCACAGGTGTGCCTTAGACTGCCCACAATAAAAGGCCACTCTTAGATCTTTGAGTTCATCTCATACAAAATGGGAGCAAAACCAAAAGTGTTGCGTTTATATTTTTGTTGAGTGTACAAATAAATTATTTTAAAAAATCATACATTGTGATTTCCAGATTTTATTTTTTTTTTTAGATTATGTCTCTCACAGTGGACATGCAGCTAAGATGAAAATTTCAGACCCCTCCATGATTTCTAAGTGGGAGAACTTGCAAAACTGCAGGGTGTTCAAATATTTATTTTCCTCACTGTATATGAAATAAAATTTGTACTTTGATGCATTATTAGTCTTTTTTTAAGTATGTAGACTACATCATCAGAATTATTTTTGGACTATCTGGTTTTCCAAGTTGACTGTGAACAGAATTGTATGAATATATATATATTCTAACTCCTGCATTAACCATTTGTGTCATTTTATCACGCTTTACATTTTATTGAGCTGAGGATAATTACTTCACAATTAGGAGTGTGTTTTATTCCTTCAGTGTAACTGTTTATTGTCAGAAGTGTTCATTTGCTTTTCTGTTAAAGCAAAGTCAGAGGAAGGCCTTGAGTGAGGAGTGAAGTCATTGCAGCGCCTGGTGTGGGAGGCCCAAAGCAAGCTGGTAAGGATGTGGTGGAGAAAAACAGACAAGGTCCGCGCAGTGGGTGGACCGTGGGAAAAGACCACTGCTGGACCGTGGAGATGGATGGGACTCTGACCAATCAACAGACAGCAGATTCTGATGCTAAAAGTGTAGTGTAGGAGAGAGAATTCAGTCTTTTCTGCTCTCTCCCCTGCTGGTGATTTGCTAACAATTACGTTACGAGGAAGGAGCCAGCCAAATGGATCCACAGAATTCTGTGTCTGGTAAACTTATCTTTACTCACTCTATTTTGCTTGATTAATAACTTGTTAATAAATTCCTGCATAAGAGGTCTATCTTCTGGGACAATTCACATCGTAAATTGAGACTGAGTTCCTTTTTTCACATCAACAGACGTGCAGGGATCAGGTAGTGACCAGGGGGTCACGCAGGTGAGGTCAAGGGTGACCTGATTCCTAACAGAATCCACATCAATACTTTTGTATGGTATCTTAAATTCATCCATTTCGGTGTTGTTGTTCTGTCAGTTGTTTTTTTTTCTTCCTTCTTTTTCGTGTTTAATGGCGGTTGGCAGTCTCTCAGCTCACAGCGCCATTATTGACATTTGCGTAGCAACGCTTGCTGTCAGGGTGCAGAGTAACACATTAAATGTGAAAAGGTTTGAATATTTTGCTGTTTATGTGATAGTTTATGGTCTGAAATCTCACACGATTAACCAATTAGATTTGTGAAAAAAATGTAATGGGATTAGAATGTAGTGTTTGGTGTTGAAAGAATGAAGGATGTTGTGTAGGTGGGGGATGGATGTGTGACACTCTCATCCATACGTGGTTTAAAACACCGACCCTTATGTTCTGTCTACAGTGGAACTCTTGAATGCAGGAACTGATGTTGATGGAGGGGGGGGGGGTCACTTTGGGGATGTCTGTTTGGCAGATTTTACAAAGGTGAAGAAAATTAGACCTGTTATGTAGCGTGCTAATATTTAAGAAAAGGTGAGATTTGATGTGTTGGTGGAGGAATGCAGTTCCTTCAGATAGTGTACTGTGTGTATCAGAGTGCAGCAGATTTCTAGAGTCATTTCATTCATAAGAAGCTGGACTCTCGCTGTTTTTCACCCAGTGCAGATCTCTGTTTCTTCATCGTCAAAAATCCCTTGGAGCAGAATGACAGCAAATGATATGCAGCACTGTCAGAATCGATCCCATGACCTTCTTGCTGTGAGGCGACAGTGCAAACCACTGAGCCACCGTGCTGCCCCGACAATGTACATATTTACCAAAAAAAAAAGACCCAGACAGGGCACACAGACACTGGCAGCCATCGGAACATCTGTGTCAACACAACATCCTCCTAAAAACCCGAGTCAGATGTCTCCTCCGGTCCACCTCCCGTGACCCCGTGACCTCAGGATCGATTGGAGTAAGCCGGTATAGAAAATGGACGAGGGATGGATTCGTGCTGATATTCAAAGATGTTATAATAGAGAAGATGGTAAATGATTGTAGGAGAGAACATGAAGTCAGTGAGGATGAAATCTTTTAGATTCTGTTAATTACTGGATTGTCTCAGTTTCAGCCACAAGTTTCCACACTTACGAAAAAATCTTCACACATCAAAGCTTTTGAATTTTAGTCTTTATTTAGACATATCAACTCATAATACAATGCACATATTTATTATACACACACACACACACACACACAGACTCAGGTGTCAGCAGAGGCAGAACATCCTCCTGACAGCCTGAGTCAGATGTCTCCTCCAGGTGGTCCTGGTCTCTGCTTGTGCCTCTAAAAATCACACAAATATTTTGTTAGGTTGAATAAAGCAATAAAGATACGAAGACTGTGGAACATCTGACTCACCGGGCTGGATGGCTGCTGGTTCTTCTTCCTCCTCCTGCACGATGGGGGTGACGTCCTCAGTCTGGTCCAGAGTTTCCTTGGCCCAAACGAGCGGTTCATCTGTCTGCCGACTGTCCTCTACCAGGAAGGGGTGTTCCAGAACAGCAGCAGGTCTGATCCGCTGTTCTGTGTCGAGGCACATCATGCAGTTAAGAAGGTCCACAAACTGACGACCCTCCTTCTCTGTTGTGTTTGTGTCCATCAGCTGGTGAAGCAAGAAAACAGAAAAACATGTCACATGAGCCAGATGGCTGGTGGTCATCATAAACCCTGTAGATCCTGGACAAACCCTCTGTGACATCACCAACGGGTTTTCTTTAAAAGGCTTCTGAAGCTCAAATAATGGAGCTTTTGATGTTTCCATTTTGGTTGGTGAAGAGGTGCAGGAGCAGATTCAGAATTTTGTAAACGTGTGTGTGTTGGTATCTGAGAACGTGTCTGCTCTGGGGTCGTGACCCCCAGAAAAATGTTTATTTTTTAGTTGCCATTTCCTGCATTTTGGTGCATATTTGACTATAAAATTCATTCACAGAGAAAAGTGACTTTATAAGCTGTTTTTTATTCACGTGAATTTGTGTTGTACGATCTTGAAGGTGATGCTGTGATGACAAGGAACAGAAAACATTTCAACTGTCTTTGGGTCGAAAGCTGAGCGACCTTACAGGATCATGGTCTGGTACAAATTTATCTTCACCAAATACAGCGTTCAGAAACAGCATTCAGCAGGTGTTTGATCCACGAAAAGGGGGCTGTATGGAGCGCAACCCCCCCACATCCGCTCCTGAGGTGGAGCAGAGCAACACTGTGCAGTACCAGTCTACAGTACCACTCTGCAGTACCACTCTGCAGTATCCAGCTACAGTACCCGGCTGCAGTACCTGGCTGCAGTACCAGTCTGCAGTATCCAGCTACAGTACCAGTCTGCAGTACCCAGCTACAGTACCAGTCTGCAGTACCCAGCTACAGTACCAGTCTGCAGTATCCAGCTGCAGTACCCAGCTACAGTACCAGTCTGCAGTACCCAGCTACAGTACCAGTCTGCAGTACCCGGCTGCAGTACCAGTCTGCAGTAACATGCTGTAATATCGCTCTGCAGTACCAGTCTGCAGTACCCGGCTACAGTACCAGTCTGCAGTAACATGCTGTAATATCGCTCTGCAGTACCAGTCTGCAGTACCCGGCTGCAGTACCAGTCTGCAGTAACATGCTGTAATATCGCTCTGCAGTACCAGTCTGCAGTACCCAGCTACAGTACCAGTCTGCAGTAACATGCTGTAATATCGCTCTGCAGTACCAGTCTGCAGTACCCAGCTACAGTACCAGTCTGCAGTAACATGCTGTAATATCGCTCTGCAGTACCAGTCTGCAGTACCAGTCTGCAGTACCAGTCTGGGATGAATAAAGCCTGAAAACACATCTTAGAGTTCCAGAACAAATCCTTGGTTTGGGTCTTTTATTAATGTGTATTTTATGGACTGGGTGGTGGGTTTCATGACAGGAGGCTTTGGAGCTGATATTAAAACTTATGACAGGCTGAGTGTCTCGGTACTGTGGTCCATCTGTGGCACCAACCGCACCGAGCCACCCACACCTGCAATCAATCAATCAATCAATTTTTTTATATAGTGCCAAATCACAACAAACAGTTGCCCCAAGGCGCTTTATATTGTAAGGCAAGGCCATACAATAATTATGTAAAACCCCAACGGTCAAAACGACCCCCTGTGAGCAAGCACTTGGCTACAGTGGGAAGGAAAAACTCCCTTTTAACAGGAAGAAATCTCCAGCAGAACCAGGCTCAGGGAGGGGCAGTCTTCTGCTGGGACTGGTTGGGGCTGAGGGAGAGAACCAGGAAAAAGACATGCTGTGGAGGGGAGCAGAGATCGATCACTAATGATTAAATGCAGAGTGGTGCATACAGAGCAAAAAGAGAAAGAAACAGTGCATCATGGGAACCCCCCAGCAGTCTAAGTCTATAGCAGCATAACTAAGGGATGGTTCAGGGTCACCTGATCCAGCCCTAACTATAAGCTTTAGCAAAAAGGAAAGTTTTAAGCCTAATCTTAAAAGTAGAGAGGGTGTCTGTCTCCCTGATCCGAATTGGGAGCTGGTTCCACAGGAGAGGAGCCTGAAAGCTGAAGGCTCTGCCTCCCATTCTACTCTTACAAACCCTAGGAACTACAAGTAAGCCTGCAGTCTGAGAGCGAAGCGCTCTATTGGGGTGATATGGTACTACGAGGTCCCTAAGATAAGATGGGACCTGATTATTCAAAACCTTATAAGTAAGAAGAAGAATTTTAAATTCTATTCTAGAATTAACAGGAAGCCAATGAAGAGAGGCCAATATGGGTGAGATATGCTCTCTCCTTCTAGTCCCCGTCAGTACCTGCTGTTATACAAATGAAATGTTCTGGACACAGCTGTCAGTCAGAGTGACCACTGTGATAATTATTCATAAATTGATGAAACGGGAACATACAGAAGCATATTGCATTCATTGGATTAAAAAAAAAAAAAAACAAGATCCTGATCTCATAATTATGAGATCAGCGGTCAAGATTTTTTTTTTGTCCAGTGACTGCAATACGCTTCTGTAGGAACTAGCTATAGAGGCCAAAACTGTTTTTTGTGCTATAAACATGCTTGAAAATTGGACATTTTAACATGCAGCTCAATGGACAGTGACTCGTTATAGGAGCCAGCCTCAAGTGGCCATTCAAGGAACTGCATGATTTGGTGTTTTTGATTTTGCTTCATTTAACAGGACCAGAATCTGGGGCTTGGTGGTCACGCAGTCAGAGAATTAGACATTGGAGGCAAACATTTGTTGAACGTCATTGAAGGAATGACTAGTGAGCACCTACCTCCATGATGTCCTCCAGACAGGTCAACACCACCTTTCTGCTGTCGCAGAATTTGTGTCCCGTCTCCATTTGAATCACTGCAGGAGTCTGCAAAAGAGGCAGTGTTAGAATTAACTCTCAGAAAAAAATGGATGGATGGATGTGATAGTACCTTCAGTGTCCAGGTGTCCTGACCGTTGATGCGCTGTCTCTCAAAGCAGTGGTTGGTATGTGGTCCCAACCAGAGGAGGCGGTCTGGGGGCAGACCCTGAGTGTCCACAATGAACTTAACCTGAAGACATCAAACAGAAACATCAAATTTCACTGTGCAAACACGGACTTTTCTTTCACAAATTGTTGCCTTTTCAGGAGCAGATTCTGTGTTTATGAGGGCCACGGATTAATAACAAATCTAGGACAATCTGGACAAAAAAGAACTTACCATATCATAGGGATGATGTCCAGGATACGGGGTCGTTCCCATAGCCAGCTCAGCCACAGACACACCAAGTGACCACATATCGATCTCCTCCGCATAGGCCAGTCCTAAGTGGACCTCTGGAGCTCTGAGCAAAGAGGAACAGAGCAGCATTACACATTGTCTACCAAAGGTTTCATTTTTTCACCAATTTTCAGGGCAAAAACAAGCAACTCTGTCAAATGTTCTCTGTAGTATTTGGACTTACTGGTACCAGAAGGTCCCTGCAAAAGACGGAGGCTCGGAGATCTGCTGCGCCAATCCAAAGTCAATCAATTTCACCTTCAGCGGCTGATTGTAGTCGACCACCATGATGTTCTGTGGCTTTATGTCACAGTGGATCACACCCAGGGTCTGCAGGTGGAGCAGTGCGGTGGCCATCTGCACTCACACAAACATTTATTGTTGTTAGGAGACAGATGACAACTCCAAATGTCTTACTTTAGTTACATATATAATGTGGACGTTTTTTTTAATCAAAAACAAAATCTAACTTACTTGCTGCACAACAGCTTGGAGGTCGCTGACGGGAAGAGGGTCGAAGTTCACCTCATCCACGTAGTCATGAAGACTCTGGACCAGGAGTTCAAACCTAAGACAAATGAGGTCTCCGTGTGTGAAGGAGTCATACCACCTGACGATGTTGGCCTTCTCTGGGTCCAGGGCGCTCAGGAGTTTCAGATTGTCAAGCTGTGGAAGACGTGAAAAATCATTTATGAAGGTTTACAATGTGAGGCTGAAATAAAACTATCTTTGAAAGTAAAGACTGTGACTGTATTTACCTCTTTCTTTGTCTCTCTAATAATACTGGGCTTATTCTTTGAAATTTTGATGGCCACGTCCTGATGGGTCACTTTGTGTCGACACCTGGCCACCTTCCCAAAGTTGCCCTCACCCAGGAACTCCTGCACCATGTAAAATGACTGGAGCACATCACCCTCCTTGACGGGGAAATCATCTGTGGGGGGACGAGAGGAGCCGTGAGGCAGAGATCAACACAAAACAGTAAAACACAAGAGCAATCGCAGACTTCTGACATCCGCCAATCCGGACCACCTCCAATATTCAGGTCTTCCAGACCTAATATCTATCTGTGGTGCAAATTTGGTCAGAATCTGTGAAGTAGTTTTGATGTAATCCTTCAAAGCATTTAGAAAGTGAAATCCTGAGCCAGAATCCAGATCTGGATCCGGATCACCTCCAAAATTCAGTAGAGTTTTCCAGACCTAATATCTATCTGTGGTGCAAATTTAATCAAAATCCGTGCAGTAGTTATGAGATAATCCTGCTAACAGACAGATAAATAAATATCTAAACGCTGATGATTTTAGGAGCTCCTTGGCGGGTGTAATAACGTGTCTAACTTCATCATCATCAGATGGCACAAAATAAATTAATAAATGAATAAGAATTAAAGTTTAAAGTTTAGTCTACATTTCAACCATGGAATTCTTTGGTAAAATTCAGAATAACAAGTCAGGAGTTTGAACATTTGTCTCACCAGATCTCATTGTGAACTTGATGTTGCTGCTGAAATGCTAATAAACAAAGTTCTTCTCAGTGAAGACAAACACGTCTTTCCTCTTCCACTAACTGCTGCACACTGAAGAACCAAGAGCCACCTGCTGGCTTTTGTGGACTTCAAGGCTTTGTGACGGTTAGCGTAACCCTTAGTAACAATGCTTCTGAGCTCCTACGTCATTTGGACAGTTGCTCCCATGATTTAGCAGATGGGCGGGGCTAATATATGGCGCTCTGGCTCCGCCCACTCAACGTGATCGCAGTTTGAATGACTGTAAAACCCATAAAGCAGACAGGCTGATTGTTTGTTTAGGAAGAAACATTTACAAATGTCCTGTAACAGGTTAAAATAGCTTTAAGGACAAAATATTTTATTTTGGTTTTATTTTGAAATCGTGAACTGCTCCGTTCCTGAGTGCTGCTGGGACAGCCAATCAGAGAGCGGGAAAAAAGAGCGGCAGAGGGCGACGGACGGAGAAAAAACACAACAAAAACGAAGAATTACGCCAACAAAGACAAACCAACCCGTAATCTTTTACTCTACTGGTTTGGACGAAGTTTGGTTATGGTTTTTGTCATGTTGAACGAAAATTTGGTGAGTTGAATACTTATACTGAACAGCTGTGTCCTTTTATTTAATATGTATATGTCTCGGACATGAAGGAGTGAACGCTGATCTGTATATATTACTGGACAGCTCATTGGTCCACACACTCCATACAAACCGCTGAAGCAAGCTGGCGGCCATCTTGCCACTCCCAAGTTATGCTGCCCGCACATAGACGGTTTATTAGAATGTCAACAATTTGTAATAGTAACTGAGCTGATTCTCTCATTTCCTTATTTTTGTTATCCAGAAATGTAACCTTCATCCCTCCTAATCTATGTCTGCCATGATTGGCTATTTGATTTATTTCCTTTCTTTTTTTGAGTATTTTGACACATTCTCCCCTTCTATTCTTAATTACTCAGATCTCACTGGGACAGATACTCAATTCTAAACATTATGATTCTTTAATCAAAGTTCATACAGGTTTTGTGAACTCATCACCAAGCCTATCTATCTATCTATCTATCTATCTATCTATCTATCTATCTATCTATCTATCTATCTATCTATCTATCTATCTATCTATCTATCTATCTATCTATCTATCTATCTATCTATCTATCTATCTATCTATCTATCTATCTAATCCATCCATCCATCCATCCATCCATCCATCCATCCATCCATCCATCCATCCATCCATCCATCCATCCATCCATCCATCCATCCATCCATCCATCCATCCATCCATCCATCTATCTATCTATCTATCTATCTATCTATCTATCTATCTATCTATCTATCTATCTATCTATCTATCTATCTATCTATCTATCTATCTATCTATCTATCTATCTATCTATCTATCTATCTATCTATCTATCTATCTATCTATCTATCTATCTATCTATCTATCTGTATATGTGTGTGTGTGTGTGTGTGTGTGTGTGTGTGTATTGGTACCATATCATGAACAAAGGTGGATGGATAGTAAAAGTCATGATGGATAATATAGCAATGGTGTTTTTTTTAATAGTTGCACTGAAAAAATAAAACACTACTTAAGTAGCTACAGGACAGTTGGTTTTCCCTTTGCAATGACAATATTTATTCATTACACGAGTTTCAGCCTAATATTAGTAATTAAGCTCGTAGTAACAACACGTAAAGCTCCAAAACTATGGACAAGTAGACCTAATAAATGTAATAAAAATAATTCATCCAACACACAAGCCACACCGTCTCTGCCTATATGCTGGAATAAGGGATAGAACTCTTCAAATTATTGTTCATTACTTTCCATTTCAATCATACTCACAGGTGAAATGTTCATCCACAGCCTCTGAACTGGCGATTTGCTCAGTTTATAGCTGCACATGAAGGTATTTTTTTTTACAAAATCACAAAGAAAAAAGTTGTGTGCGCCTGGTTAAAGATCGTAGTCTAGTGCCAAAATCAGGAAAGTGTTTTACTTATAGAATTACAGGCATTTTTGAGTAAAAGATGGCAAATAGTGTTACTTTGTCCATTTGGGTGTGCTGATTCCAAATCTGCCATTTGCCAAACTGTATCTGTCCTCTGATGACCTTGAGAGGTCATTGAACATTGTACCTGTTGACCCAACCAGAAATCCCACTTTGAACATGTATTATCAACCTGACCTCATTAAAAATGCACAACATGCTAAGAAAATTGCCCAGTCTTCTAGATTTGAATATTTCAAATTCTAATAACCTACTTTTGTTGGGAAGGTGTCGTAGCACGGACCCACAACAGGGGGCGCAAATGAACGGGCAATGAATAAGCCAAAAAGTAACAATTTAATGTTGTGATAATACACAACTAAATTCACAGAAATCTGCACAGTCAATTGACACCAGGTGACGTGTGGGCAGGCTCGAAGATAGAAGACCCCTGACGAGAGAGAAGCCGCGTCCCACACGGCTTCCACCACCAACGGTCTGAAGAACACCGGAGCCGCCAAGTCCCGAGTCCCCAGGTGGCCTCTTTCTTCGGCTGTCGACCCTGGTACTGCTGGCAGAAAGCAGAGATAAGATGAATGAGTGTGAGTCCGCACACTCAGTAATCCACAGTCCATACACAGTTAGGAGGGAGCACCTCCACCTCCAATCACACACTCGTGCAGCTCCTGGTTAACCACTTATCTGGGTTGGGGTGTGAGGCGAAGCCGTCGCTGTCACACCAAACGCCAATTTCCCAGACAAGGCAACACTCCAGGAAAACGGCTGCAACAGAAGTTCAGGTTATTACACACAAAGTGTCAGTCAGCAGAGAAATTACCTCTTCAGTAGTTGCGATTTCTCGGCGAGGAGGTGGAGTTGCAGTCCGGCTTTTATGGTGGTGATGCATACGGAGCAAAAAGAGAAAGAAACAGTGCATCATGGGAACCCCCCCACAATCTACGTCTAAAGCAGCATAACCAAGGGATGGTCCAGGGTCACCCGATCCAGCCCTAACTATAAGCCTTAGCGAAAAGGAAAGTTTTAAGCCTAATCTTAAAAGTAGAGAGGGTATCTGTCTCCCTGATCTGAATTGGGAGCTGGTTCCACAGGAGAGGAGCCTGAAAGCTGAAGGCTCTGCCTCCCATTCTACTCTTACAAACCCTAGGAACTACAAGTAAGCCCGCAGTCTGAGAGCGAAGTGCTCTAATGGGGTAATATGGTACTACGAGGTCCCTAAGATAAGATGGGACCTGATTATTCAAAACCTTATAAGTAAGAAGAAGAATTTTAAATTCTATTCTAGAATTAACAGGAAGCCAATGAAGAGAGGCCAACACGGGTGAGATATGCTCTCTCCTGCTAGTCCCCGTCAGTACTCTAGCTGCAGCATTCTGAACCAACTGAAGGCTTTTTAGGGAACTTTTAGGACAACCTGATAATAATGAATTACAATAGTCCAGCCTAGAGGAAATAAATGCATGAATTAGTTTTTCAGCATCACTCTGAGACAAGACCTTTCTGATTTTAGAGATATTGCGTAAATGCAAAAAGGCAGTCCTACATATTTGTTTAATATGCGCTTTGAATGACATATCCTGATCAAAAATGACTCCAAGATTTCTCACAGTATTACTAGAGATCAGGGAAATGCCATCCAGAGTAACGATCTGGTTAGACACCATGCTTCTAAGATTTGTGGGGCCAAGTACAATAACTTCAGTTTTATCTGAGTTTAAAAGCAGGAAATTAGAGGTCATCCATGTCTTTATGTCTGTAAGACAATCCTGCAGTTTAGCTAATTGGTGTGTGTCCTCTGGCTTCATGGATAGATAAAGCTGGGTATCATCTGCGTAACAATGAAAATTTAAGCAATACCGTCTAATAATACTGCCTAGGGGAAGCATGTATAAAGTGAATAAAATTGGTCCTAGCACAGAACCTTGTGGAACTCCATAATTAACTTTAGTCTGTGAAGAAGATTCCCCATTTACATGAACAAACTGTAATCTATTAGACAAATATGATTCAAACCACCGCAGCGCAGTGCCTTTAATACCTATGACATGCTCTAATCTCTGTAATAAAATTTTATGGTCAACAGTATCAAAAGCAGCACTGAGGTCCAACAGAACAAGCACAGAGATAAGTCCACTGTCCGAAGCCATAAGAAGATCATTTGTAACCTTCACTAATGCTGTTTCTGTACTATGATGAATTCTAAAACCTGACTGAAACTCTTCAAATAGACCATTCCTCTGCAGGTGATCAGTTAGCTGTTTTACAACTACCCTCTCAAGAATCTTTGAGAGAAAAGGAAGGTTGGAGATTGGCCTATAATTAGCTAAGATAGCTGGGTCAAGTGATGGCTTTTTAAGTAATGGTTTAATTACTGCCACCTTAAAGGCCTGTGGTACATAACCAACTAACAAAGATAGATTGATCATATTTAAGATTGAAGCATTAAATAATGGTAGGGCTTCCTTGAGCAGCCTGGTAGGAATGGGGTCTAATAAACATGTTGATGGTTTGGATGAAGTAACTAATGAAAATAACTCAGACAGAACAATCGGAGAGAAAGAGTCTAACCAAATACCGGCATCACTGAAAGCAGCCAAAGATAACGATACATCTTTGGGATGGTTATGAGTAATTTTTTCTCTAATAGTTAAAATTTTGTTAGCAAAGAAAGTCATGAAGTCATTACTAGTTAAAGTTAATGGAATACTCAGCTCAATAGAGCTCTGACTCTTTGTCAGCCTGGCTACAGTGCTGAAAAGAAACCTGGGGTTGTTCTTATTTTCTTCAATTAGTGATGAGTAGAAAGATGTCCTAGCTTTACAGAGGGCTTTTTTATAGAGCAACAGACTCTTTTTCCAGGCTAAGTGAAGATCTTCTAAATTAGTGAGACGCCATTTCCTCTCCAACTTACGGGTTATCTGCTTTAAGCTACGAGTTTGTGAGTTATACCACGGAGTCAGACACTTCTGATTTAAAGCTCTCTTTTTCAGAGGAGCTACAGCATCCAAAGTTGTCTTCAAAGAGGATGTAAAACTATTGACGAGATACTCTAAACTCCCTTACAGAGTTTAGGTAGCTACTCTGCTCTGTGTTGGTATATGACATTAGAGAACATAAAGAAGGAATCATATCCTTAAACCTAGTTACAGCGCTTTCTGAAAGACTTCTAGTGTAATGAAACTTATTCCCCACTGCTGGGTAGTCCATCAGAGTAAATGTAAATGTTATTAAAAAATTATCAGACAGAAGGGAGTTTTCAGGGAATACTGTTAAGTCTTCTATTTCCATACCATAAGTCAGAACAAGATCTAAGATATGATTAAAGTGGTGGGTGGACTCATTTACTTTTTGAGCAAAGCCAATAGAGTCTAATAATAGATTAAATGCAGTGTTGAGGCTGTCATTCTCAGCATCTGTGTGGATGTTAAAATCGCCCACTATAATTATCTTATCTGAGCTAAGCACTAAGTCAGACAAAAGGTCTGAAAATTCACAGAGAAACTCACAGTAACGACCAGGTGGACGATAGATAATAACAAATAAAACTGGTTTTTGGGACTTCCAATTTGGATGGACAAGACTAAGAGACAAGCTTTCAAATGAATTAAAGCTCTGTCTAGGTTTTTGATTAATTAATAGCTGGAATGGAAGATTGCTGCTAATCCTCCGCCCCCGGCCCGTACTACGAGCATTCTGACAGTTAGTGTGACTCGGGGGTGTTGACTCATTTAAACTAACATATTCATCCTGCTGTAACCAGGTTTCTGTTAGGCAGAATAAATCAATATGTTGATCAATTATTATATCATTTACTAACAGGGACTTAGAAGAGAGAGACCTAATGTTTAATAGACCACATTTAACTGTTTTAGTCTGTGGTGCAATTGAAGGTGCTATATTATTTTTTCTTTTTGAATTTTTATGCTTAAATAGATTTTTGCTGGTTATTGGTGGTCTGGGAGCAGGCACCGTCTCTACGGGGATGGGGTAATGAGGGGATGGCAGGGGGAGAGAAGCTGCAGAGAGGTGTGTAAGACTACAACTCTGCTTCCTGGTCCCAACGCTGGACAGTCACAGTTTGGAGGATCCAAGAAAATTGGCCAGATTTCTAGAAATGAGAGCTGCTCCATCCAAAGTGGGATGGATGCCGTCTCTCCTAACAAGACCAGGTTTTCCCCAGAAGCTTTGCCAATTATCAATGAAGCCCACCTCATTTTTTGGACACCACTCAGACAGCCAGCAATTCAAGGAGAACATGCGGCTAACATGCGGCTCATTAGTGATCGATCTCTGCTCCCCTCCACAGCATGTCTTTTTCCTGGTTCTCTCCCTCAGCCCCAACCAGTCTCAGCAGAAGACTGCCCCTCCCTGAGCCTGGTTCTGCTGGAGGTTTCTTCCTGTTAAAAGGGAGTTTTTCCTTCCCACTGTTGCCAAGTGCTTGCTCATAGGGGGGTCGTTTTGACCGTTGGGGTTTTTCATAATTATTGTATGGCCTTGCCTTACAATATGGAGCGCCTTGGGGCAACTGTTTGTTGTGATTTGGCGCTATATAAGAAAAAAGTTGATTGATTGATTGATTGAACGAGTGACAGCTGGTGGAGAGGATGAATGACAGCTGTCACTTCTTCTGGGTCTGGCGCCCTCTCGTGCTTGGAGCCCGCACTCCAAGCAGGGCGCCCTCTGGTGGTGGTGGGCCAGCAGTACCTCCTCTTCAGCGGCCCACATAACAACTTTTCAGGATGTCCTTGACTTTGGTGACCTTGAGAGGCCGTTGACCTTTTAGATTGCTCCGTTCAACTTGATTTCACAGAGAGCTTGTTGATTGTCAATTAAGATGTTTTTAATCATTTGTCAAACTGTGTGCCAACTTTAGATAATCTCTTTTTGTTAATATAACATTTATGAAAATACCTTACTTGACCTTTGTGACCTTGATTGATTACATAATTAGCCCAGTGGGTATGACTGTTAATTCACGAACAGGTTTGTGTCTATACCCATGTGCAATGAAGTTCTGCAGTTTTTTTATACATATATTTAATGATTTCACTTATCAAACATGAAAACACTTATCACTCACAATGAAAACAACCCTGTCAGACAGACGCTTTCCTGTCTTTGCCGATGAACAAAGACCAACTCTGCAAAATGTTGCAACAAAGGATGTGGTACCAGAGAGCATCAGTGATGATGTACTCAAGGCTTGTCAGAAAGGTCAAGATCAGCTGATAGAATTGGTCAGAGACAGACTTGAAATTGGCGAAGATGGTAGGAGAACAGCTGCTTTCACCAAACCTTTGTGCAAGAACAAGTATCTTACCTTTGCTTCTCTCTTTGACATAGAGCACAAAGGATCTTCAACCACAAAGACGGTTGAATGTGCAGATAGGAAATTTCTGCAACGGGTACTCACTGCATGTCAGGCTGGAAGGGATGTGAACTTGGAGGAAATCCTCAAGCATGAGCCGCTGCCTTCTCCTCCATTTCTGGCAGATATGAAAGGAGAGCTTCGATCTGGTCAGAAGTCTGTCTTGGCGGAGTCATTAATTGGAGATATTCCTTGTCCTGAGTCCCTGACGTCCAGGAAAATTGGTACTGATGGAACTATCATTGTTGATGGTCAGGCAAATGTTATTGCAATGGGTAAACCATCAAAGGCCAGAACCTTTGGCGATTTGGCGTGAACTCCATAATGAACTTGGGGGCATTGTTCAGTCGCATTGATGTTATCTTTGACAGATATAAATATGCATATGTCACGGACATATGCATATTTGTCAGCATCTCACCATGTCATTTAGGTTCTTCAGACTATTTTGAGTAAATGCTTCAGGGGAGCATTAGCATGGCAAAAACCTTTCAGCCTCTGGGGGGGAAGCCCCCCTCGCATTTTTAAGCATTTTTCTTTATTTGCCTCTCACATACTTGGAAAAGCTCCTCGCCATCTAACCATGTCCTTTAGGTCCTTCAGACTTTTTTCAGTAAAATGGTTCTTGCATGGTGCATGAGCATGAATAAAACCTTTCAGCTTCTGGAGGGGCTCTGCCCCCCATAGTCTCCACCTTTTTAAACATTTTTCTTTTTTGCTTTTCAGCTGACCACCCCCCCAATTACAGCCCTCTTAACCTCCTGCCACTTTAAGCATTTTTTTTATGTAGATGTAAATTAATATTCAAAGTTTTCAGCTAGTTGACAGTAGGGCTGTATAATATGGACAAATTATCATATCTCAATATTGTCATATAAATTGTCATGTAAATGTCACTTATATACCTGCTGTCCATATTTTTGAGCCGCTTAGGTGTGTAGGGAGAGTTCCCATGGGATAAAAAAGCTTTTCAACCTACCATCCCTGGTTCTCAAGACCAGGCACCTAAGTGGCTCTACTCTCTATCTCTCTCTTTTTTTTTAAAGATATTAAGGTGTACCTTAGAGTTCCACTTTAGATTTGGAATGTATAATAGAAGATATACCTTACTGAATTGTCATATCAATATGATATACGATATGACTATGATTTGACACAAAGTGCAGCAACAGTGAAAATTAAACCTTCTTAAACAAAACAGTAATAATACCACAGTCATTTTACACTCATCATAAGGTTAGGATACTGTGCCCGCCAAAAGTATTGGAACACTTGGTATTTCACACATTTTAATTTGTTTATGCCATTTTAAATACTAGAAATACAAAAAATACAAAAAAAAGAATAAAAATTTCTAAAATTATCTTCCTCAAACTCAAACTGAAAGCAATCTCTAAAACTTGATAAAACCTGTAAATAATAATCAGTTTTATTGGCACTTTTCTTTAGACAAGTCAGGGGATGGAAACATGAACATTTCCAAGTCACTGAATATGTCTTATGGTCTTTCACACTGAACACGTCGGAAACATCAAATGCGTCAAAAATCATTCTAAAAAGCATTATTTTCAGTGAGACGCGTTGCTTTTTAGATGTGTCAGAAGCGTTGCGTCAAAGGCCGAGCTAAAGCGACGCTTCTGATGGGAAGCATTGCCGCTTGTCAGCAGGCTGACACGGTCAAAGTTCAACCCAATCCAACTTTCGACACTCTGAGCTGTGACGTAGCTTCATGCTGTCCAATAGGAACGACGCGCCGGGCCAAAACACGGAAGACTAGTGGCAGAAACCACTGATCTGTACAAAACAGAAACATGTCACAGGACTGTTCATTTATAGAGCAATTTTCTGAAGAAAAATCCTTGGAAATGTTGTTTGTTACCTCAAAATTTGTGATTACTGTTAAAAAAAGTTTAGAACACTTGTAATTAAAAATAGCTCAATCAATCAATAAATGGTTCTTTAGAAACCTTTCATCTGTAAATTAAAACCACCTGTTATTTCAGATTAGATAATTTCTTGTTTAACATAAGGAACTTTGGACATTTATTTTTAGACAAAATAACATGGAAATTTGTACATTTTTTTTTAAGTCTGGTAGATTATTTATATCTCATTTCAACCAGAAAAACAGACACTGATATACTCCAGGTTCCGGTGGTCAGTGAAAACCGTGAATGGCACGGACGTTCCCTCCAACAGATGTCTCCACTCTTCAAGAGCCTCTTTCACCACAAGGAGTTCTCGATTGCCGACGTCATAGTTCCGTTCGGCCGGGGTCAACCTGCGGGAAAAAATAGGCACACGGGTGAAGGACCTTATCGGTCTTCCCGGCTCTGGGAAAGCACAGCTCCTATCCCTGAGTCCGAGGCGTCCACTTCAACCACTAACTGGCGACTAGGATCGGGCTGCACCAGAACGGGTGCAGATGAGAAGCGCCGTTTCAACTCCTTGAACGCGGCATCGCAACGATCCGACCAGGTGAAGGGGACTTTTGGTGAGGTCAGGGCTGTCAGGGGGCTAACTACCTGACTGTAGCCCTTAATGAACCTCCTGTAGAAATTTGCAAAGCCGAGGAACTGGTGCAGCTTCCTACGGCTAGTGGGTTGGGGCCAGTCTCTCACCGCCGCAACCTTGGCCGGATCAGGAGCGACGGAGTTGGGGGAGATGATAAACCCCAGGAAGGACAAAGATGTGCGGTGAAACTCACACTTCTCGCCCTTCACAAACAGCCGGTTCTCCAACAACCGCTGCAGGACCTGACGTACATGCCGGACATGAGTCTCAGGATCCGGAGAAAAGATGAGTATATCGTCTAGATATACGAAGACGAATCAGTGCAGGAAATCCCGCAAGACATCATTAACTAATGCTTGGAACGTCACGGGGGCGTTTGTGAGGCCAAACGGCATGACCAGGTACTCAAAGTGACCTAAGGGGGTGTTAAATGCCGTCTTCCACTCGTCTCCCTTCCGGATCCGAACCAGGTGATACGCATTTCTAAGATCTAGCTTAGTGAATATTTGGGCTCCATGCAGGGGCGTGAACACTGAATCCAACAGGGGCAACGGGTATCGATTACGAACCGTGATTTCGTTCAGCCCCCTATAATCAATGCATGGACGAAGTCCGCCGTCTTTTTTACCCACAAAAAAGAAACCTGCACCCATCAGGGAGGTGGAATTCCGGATCAACCCGGCGGCTAAAGAGTCCCGGATGTAGGTCTCCATTGATTCGCGCTCAGGTCGTGAGAGGTTGTACAGCCTGCTGGACGGGAACTCAACGCCTGGAACCAAATCAATGGCACAATCGTACGGACGGTGGGGGGGAAGGGTGAGCGCCAGATCCTTACTGAACACATCCACAAGGTCATGGTACTCCACCGGCACCGTCCCTAGATTGGGCGGGACTCTGACCTCCTCCTTAGCCTGGGAACCGGGAGGAACCGAGGAACCTAAACATACCCGATGGCAGGTCTCGCTCCACTGAACCACTACCCGGACGGCCAAATCGATCCGGGGATTGTGTTTTAACATCCAAGGGAAACCGAGAATCACACGGGAGGTGGCAGGAGTCACAAAAAACTCGATCTCCTCCCGGTGATTTCCTGACACCACCAGAGTTACTGGTGGTGTCTTATGTGTGATTAAAGGGAGTAGGGAGCCATCTAGTGCCCGCACCTGCACAGGCGAGGTAAGCGCCACCAGAGGGAGCCCTACCTCCCTGGCCCATCTGCTGTCTAACAGATTCCCTTCAGAGCCCGTGTCCACCAGTGCTGGGGCCTTCAGGGTTAAATCCTCATAAAGGATTGTAACTGGGAGTCGTGTGGCAATATGGGTATGTCCCACATGAATGTTTTGGCCCACCCCTAACCCAGTTTCTAGGGGCAGGCGTTGGTGTTTTAACCGCTCGGGGCAGTCCCTCACTTGATGCTCTATTGAGCCACAAACAAAGCACGCTCCGCGGGCCAGCCTCCTCTGTCTATCTGGTGCCCTAAATGTGGCCCTGCTCGTGTCCATAGCTTCATCAGCAGGGGGAGCTGTAACCACACGGAGCGTAGAGGCCGTGGAGCGTGGGGAGGGCGGAACTCGGTCGGAACCGGAAGGGAGAGGGACGGCGCGTGCCCGGCCACGCCCTTCGTCTCGTTCCCGACGGCGTTCTTCTAACCGATTGTCTAATCGTATAACGAGATCAATAAGCCCGTCTAAATCCCGCGGTTCGTCCTTGGCCACCAGGAGCTCCTTCAGGACCAACGACAGTCCGTTTACGAAGGCGGCGCGGAGGGCAGTGTTATTCCAGCCGGACCTCGCAGCCGCGATGCGGAAGTCGACTGCATAAGCAGCTGCGCTCCGGCGCCCCTGTCTCATTGACAGCAGCATGGCTGAAGCGGTCTCTCCTCTATTTGGGTGATCGAACACTGTTCTGAGCTCCCTCACAAACCCGTCATATGTCAGAAGGAGCCGTGAATTTTGCTCCCAAAGCGCTGTAGCCCAAGCGCGTGCCTTGCCGCGAAGCAGATTAATTACGTAAGCTATCTTACTAGCGTCAGTCGCGTACATGACGGGACGTTGTGCGAAGACGAGCGAACACTGCATAAGAAAGTCCGCGCATGTCTCCACACAACCCCCGTACGGCTCTGGAGGGCTTATGTATGCTTCAGGGGAAGGTGGGAGGGGTCGTTGAACGACCTGTGGAACGTCACTGTTGCGCACAGGATCGACAGGAGGGGGAGCCGCAGCAGCGCCCTGAGGGCGCGCTTCCAACTGTGCGGCAAGAGCCTCCACCCTGCGGTTAAGGAGGACGTTCTGCTCGGTCATCAGATCCAGCCGAGCCGTAAAAGCGGTGAGGATTCGCTGCAACTCACCGATCATTCCTCCTGCAGACGCCTGTGCGCCCTGCTCTTCCATTGGCCGTTCAACAGCCGGTTGACGCCCCTCGGGGTCCATGACGCTGGCCGAGATATCCTGTTGGGAAAGTGTAGGTACACGGACCCACAACAGGGGGCGCAAATGAACGGACAATGGAGGAAGTCAAATAACAACACTTTACTGTTGTGAATGGGCACAACAAATACAACAGATTACAACAATGGACAAAAAGCCAAACCACAAAAGGTGTCGTGTGGGCAGGCTCGAAGATAGGAGACGTCTGTCCAAAGCAGAACCGGAACCACACGATTTCCTCCGCCACCAGACCCCAGGAATACTGGAGCCGCCAAGTCCCGAACTCCCAGGTGGCCACTGCCTCCGCGTGTCGGACCTGGTACTGCTGGCGAGGAACAAAAAAACAATTAAATGTGGGCGCGTTTTGCACCCAGCAATCCGCACGGCAGGAAAACTACCTCCACCTCTCGTTGGAAAAGGAGTCTGCTATACAACGCACAAAAGTCACAAAAGGTTACTGTCACACAGTCAGCTGAGAACATTACCTTCCAGGTAGAACGATATCTCGGCAAAGAGGTGGAGACGTCGTCCTGCTGATGTACCCCTGCTGATCAGATGATTGGTAACAGCTGTTGCAGGTGATGCGTGACAGCTGTCACCCTGGCTGCTCCTGTGAGGCGGCTGCGCCCTCTGGTGCCTGGAGCCCGCACTCCAGACAGGGCGCCCTCTGGTGGTGGGCCAGCAGTACCTCCTCTTCTGGCGGCCCACACAACACATAACTATTTAATGAATATTTTACTTTATGCAAAACAGCAATGGCTTTCGCTATTTTTCCTTTTATGTAATTTATGTGTGACTTCCATGTAAGATCTTCATCAATCATGACTCCTAAAAATTTCATTTCTTTTACCCTTTGTATATCCATTCCATCTATTTGTAATGACACATTTTTTTTTTTCGCTCTATCATTAAACAATATGAAATTTGTCTTATTAATATTTAGTGACAATCT
This sequence comes from Thalassophryne amazonica, assembly GCF_902500255.1. NCBI lineage: Eukaryota > Metazoa > Chordata > Actinopteri > Batrachoidiformes > Batrachoididae > Thalassophryne > Thalassophryne amazonica. The sequence goes on from NC_047113.1 coordinate 107,296,089, forward strand.
GTTTATATCAAACCAATGTTTAACTTTTTCCAACTCTGTATTTATCACTTGTGCTACTTCCTGTATATCTGATCCAGAGTAAAACAGCGTTGTATCATCAGCAAATAAAATGCTGCCAAGCACATTGGATACATTCACAAAATCATTGATATACAAAATAAACAGTTTGGGTCCAAGTACCGATCCTTGTGGTACTCCATAAATAATGTTACACATTCTGATTTGGTATTATTTATCTGAACAAACTGTTTTCTATTTTCTAAGTACCTTTTTACCCACTGATGTGCAACACCTCTTATCCATATTGTTGTAACTTGTGGAGCAATCTTGAGTGGTCTATAACATCAAAGCCTTTTTCAGGTCAATAAAAATACTTACAAAATAATCCTTATTATCTATTGTTGTTGATATTTTCTCTATAGTTCCATAATTGCCATAGCTGTCGAATGTTTTGTTCTGAATCCATACTGAGCATTATTTTAAATATGATGTTTCTCAATAAATGTATCCAATCTTGTTACAAAAACTTTTTCCATAATTTTAGAAAACTGTGGAAGCAATGATACTGGCCTGTAATTAGAAAAATTATGTTTGTCTCCATTTTTATATAATGGGACTACCTTAGCAATTTTCATTTCATCTGGAAAAACCCCAGTTGACAGAGACAGATTACAATATAAGTAAATGGTTCAATAACAATTTCTATTATACTTTTTACAGTCATCATGTCTAAATCTTCATGGTCAGTTGATCTTTTGCTTACACAGTTTTTTTTACAATATTTCTTATTTCATCTTTTTCCACATTGTCCAGGAAAATACTATTGACCGTATTTACCAATGTACATAATTTATCTTCTATTATTGGTTTATTCCCACCAGACTTGACCCTACATTTGAAAAATAATCATTAAAACCCATTTGCAACTTCTTTATATCATATATCTCTTTATTTTCCTTAACAAAGTAATTTGGAATAGTTTCTTTCGTTCCATCACTATCAATCACACTTTTATAATTCCCCATGTTACCCTCATATTATCTTTACTCTTATTTAGTTTTTCACTGTAATAATCTTTTTTTTGTTTCCTAATTATTGTTAATAGTTTATTTTTATATTTTTTTGTATTTATGTTCTGATTCCTTTGTTTGCAATTTTAAAAAGCACCTGTATAAATAGTTTTTTCTTTGCACAAGCATTTTTTATTCCCTTTGTCAGCCATGGTTTATTTACTCTTTTCTTACTAATTTCAATTAATTTACAATTTTTATTGTATGATTTCATCAATATTTTCATAAATGAGTTATATGCTACATTAACATCACTGACATAAACTTCTTCCCAGTTTTGATTTTTAAGATCATATTTTAATGCCTCTAAGGCTTTTACTGACTTATCTCTTTTAAAGTTTATATCAGTTTTTTTGTTGTACCTATTTTTATATTTAAATATTGAAAAAATTGGTAAATGGTCGCTAATATCTGTCATGAAGATCTTGATAATTTCATCTGTTCTGTTTCTAAATATATTATCAATTACCGTTGCACTTTGCGATGTAATTCTGGTTGGTTTTGTTATCAAGGGGAATAACCCCAAACTATACATTGAATTCACAAAATCTCTTAATCTTTGGCAGCTGGAGCTTTCTATGTTAATATTAAAGTCCCCACACATAAAAAGCGTTTTGTTTTTAATTTGATGGAATAATTCAATTATTTTATCTGTAAATTTCACTGATTAATATCACTTTGAGCACATGGAATCAGTTAATCAGTGAAATCACCTGGTGGAGTCAGTGGCTGCAAAGAAAACCTGCACCCTCTTGGCCCTTTCTGGAACAAGTTGCCCACCCCTGGTCTAAATTAAAAGATGCTCCAATTATATAGAAAACTACACCACATTATTTGCCTGATGATAAAGATTCTGGTTGTGTTTACCCATGATTCCTAGCCATGTTGTGAGGCGGAGAATGTAAACATGCAGTGAGCGCCGGTGTCGCGGTCTGATCGGTCCCCCTGCCTTCACTGTGCATGCGTCATTTCAGAGCATCGGCAGCGATTAACAGATTATCTCCTCATTTCTGCTTCAAACTGCACTCCAGTCATCATCAGATATCTGAAGCTTTTGTACAACAATCATTTCCACATAAATTCAGCATTATTTTATCGTAAAAGACGGAAGCGATCAGAGCGCAGCAGCTGCACGTCTGAGTCTGACTTTCTGAGTCTGAGTCTCTACACCCAAAGTGATCAAAGGGAACAATGTGATTATTAACCATCAGATGACAAAGTAAAACCTCTTAAATCATTCTAATGTCAGTTTGAAGCTGATACAAGGTAATAATATGTTCATTTCTAGGGCTGCAGCTATCAATTATTTTAGTAATTGAGTATTCTATCGATTATTCTGGCGATTAATCGAGTAATCGGATAAAAAGTACTTCTGCGTCAGTAGTCCAGGGCTCTCCCTAAGCAATGGCACAATGTCCCTGCGCCAGTGTTGGCATTTTGCTGAAATGGCAATGGGATGTGGTTTTCTGTTTTGTTTTCTCCAACTTGTAAAATGTAACCATTTTTAATTTTTTTTTTTTATATAAAGGTTGATGGACTGGGTCCCTGCGTGATTTTTTTTTTATCCCTCTTTCTCTACAATTCAGCAGATGCATTTCAGCTGGAGGTTGAACAGCCTCGCTTTCAGTTTTTTTTTATTATTATTATTTTATTTAAGTTACCGTGTTAGTGAAGTGTTGTGTGTTGCCCAAAAAAGCAAAAATTAAAAAGTCAAACACTCAGTGTGAGTCTGAGGGAAACACAGAAGAAAGAGTGGACTTCTGCTGTTTGTCAGTGTAGACGGGGACGGAGCTGTGACTCACCCGGTCTGAGAGCGCCTCACACTGGGCAGAGAGAGAGACAGCAGCCGGCCCCCGGCTCCATGTGTTTTTTAAAAATACACAAACACACTGCTTCGCTTTAAATGCACAGTAAGTCTATTTCAGATGATCAGCGTGGACCATCTTTCTCTTAAAAGGCTTTATTTTACTCTATGTTTCACGTTGGAAAACGGCAGCTATCGTTGCTAATTTGATTAGCTGTTATGCTCCAGTCTTCTTCTGTTTTGTTTTTTTTTTCTGCGGACGTTGCAGCACCACACATAGGCCTGGCATATGTACTACAACATTAAACAAAGCTTCTAGGCACAGATTTGCCTCGAACATTTTTTGTAATCTAATTATTCGAGTTACTCGACTCATCGTTTCAGCCCTATTAATTTCTGATGACGCTCTGAAATGACACGTGCGCAGTGAAGACTGGGGGAGACAATGATTACGAGGTCTGTTAGAAAAGTCACAACACAAGGCATGTTACAACATGTCCTGTGAGGCTTCATCACGGAGGCGCTTTTGCTGCGCCATCAGCTTTGTGCCGATGAATTTCGCTGCAACTCTTTTCATGGCCAAATCTTCTGTCACAGTGGAATGTGGCGAAAAAGTGCTGATGTCCACCTCTTCCACAATTTCTCTGATAGTCACACGACGGTTCCACATCACCACAGCGTTCACTTTGGAAATGATCTGGTGTGTAGAGTGTGTTAAAACATGTATGTTGTTTTGCTCCTTAAGTAACCTACATGTTTTTGTCTTATGTTGTTTTTGCCCCTGTCTTAAAATAACCCTGATGATGTATTATTACACTGATTGCACGAATTTGTTTTTGTAGCCACTAACGACTGGGAGTGAAGCATGCTGGGGTCATTCTGAACTGGGAGTGAAGAGCTGGGGTTATTATGCGTTTGCAAGAGGAAATAACTTTCAGATGCCTGTTGATTAAAGGAATTATGTGCGCCTGGGAGTTTGAGATGGCCACTCACCCTCCCTTCGCGCACACACTAGAAAAGAGGGAGCAGAGCCATGCTCCGATAGAGTCTGCTGCGGGTTACGTACGAACGCCCAGCCGGTTGACAAGCGCACTCTGCCGAAGGTGTTGGCTCTCCACCTTAAAGGCGTCACGGTAAGAGAGAAAGAGATATTTTATGCGCTGCAGCCACTTGTGTTTGATGTAACTGCTTTTGTGGGGAATAAACATACGCCTGTTTGTTCTAGCAAAAATGCAGTCTGTGTGATCATTTCTGTGTGCCGATCTGACCGAACCTTGTTTCAAAACATTTTTGGCGTTGTCGGCAGGATAACGAGGGGTGTTCAGACTACACACAGAAATGTCTTGTTTTGGGAAAGGAAAAAGAGATGCAGAGGTGGCATCTCAACAGGAAGAAGTGGTCCCGGGGTGGGATGGGATTACTTTTAAGGAAATAGGCCAGCTTCTACGGCGACGTGGGGGACGCCCTGGGCCGTGGACTGGAGCAATTCCCACCGCGACTCCACCAGTTTTATGTGAGATGTTAAAGCGGGTGGAGGTTAAAACGAAAGCTCCATTGGGAGGTATTTTAGAGATGATGATGGATTTGTGTGCACTCATTTTGACACGTCTGTCATGTTCAGGAATGTTAAACACACCTGCTGTCTTGAGTCTTGATTTTTTTTTTTTTATGTATAAGTTTACAATGAATTAGTTGCAGAAATGTTATATGTGGAAAGTGGGAATTTATTATTACTAGCACTGTATTTTCTGGTGTATAAGTTGCACCTGTTTAAAAAAAAAGCCTCTTGAAGATGAAAAAAAAAATTGCACCTTTTTTCTGCATTATCACTACTTTGGGACTTTTGTGCATCTTGTTTTTGGCATTTCTTCTTTTGTATGGGGGGAGGAACAACAATGCTCATTTGATATGGCAAAGGAAGCCATACAGCAGGCTGTGTCCTTAGGAAAAATGCAATCAGGATCAGTAGAACTTCAAGTGTCTGCTTTAAATGATTATGCTAACTGGAGCTTATGGCAGAAACAAAATAGGATACGCAAACCTTTAGGATTCTGGTCGAGAAAACTCCCAGATGCAGGTATGCGTTATACACCTTTTGAGAAACAACTTTTGGCATGTTACTGGGCGTTAATTGAAACTGAATCACAAACGGTGGGACATGAAGTAATGATGAGGACACACATACCTATTTTGACATGGGTGATGAGTAATCCTACCACTCACCGAATAGGGACAGCTTAGGAGGCTACTGTAATAAAATGGAAATGGTATGTGTCAGAACGAGTAAAACCAGGTGAAAAAGGGGTGTCATTGCTGCATGAACAAGTAGCTGATGCTCCTGAGGAAGATGAGGAACCTTTTGAAGTTCAACCATTGGAGATGGGATGATTTGTCAGATGATGAGAGAAGTCGAGCATGGTTTACGGATGGTTCTTGTCAATATCAAGCAGGAAAAAGGCGATGGAAAGCAGGAGCTTTTAACCCACAATTAGGTCAGTCTCTGGAAGAATTAGGAGAAGGAAAAAGCAGTCAGTGGGCGGAGTTGAAGGGATGTAGACATGCATGCACTGCTGTAGATACATTTTTGGGAGTCTTGGTAGTGCATCCATGTAAATTTGCAAATCAAATCAATCAATCAATCAATTTTTTTATATAGCGCCAAATCACAACAAACAGTTGCCCCAAGGCGCTTTATATTGTAAGGCAAGGCCATACAATAATTATGTAAAACCCCAACGGTCAAAACGACCCCCTGTGAGCAAGCACTTGGCTACAGTGGGAAGGAAAAATGGCCACACTTAAGTGTTTGGGAATAATACAGCAGTATTATGGATTACCAGTACAGGTTCAAACTGATAATGGTACTCATTTTACGGGGAATAAAGTAAAAGAGTGGGCCAAAGAACATCATGTTGAATGGATTTATCATATTCCCTATTACCCGCAAGCGGCGGGACTAGTAGAACGAATGAATGGGCTCCTTAAAGAGACCCTATTGAAGCTGTCAAAAGATCGCACTATGCGACAATGGAGACAGGATTTGACTACTGCCGTGGACCAGTTGAACAATCGGCCAATAGGGTCGGGATCCACACCCTTGATAAGAATGATTTCAGGGGAAGAGATAGAGCATACTACAGAAAGCATCAAAATGTGGAAAATTGATCCACAAGCGGAATTACCTGTCAGAGCAACTCCAGGCTCAGCAGGATTAGATTTAAGGACATTGACAACTGTCACATTGGTACCTGATCAAATTCAAGTGGTAAAAACAGGGCTAGGCCTACAGTGTCCGAAGGGCACATATGGGCACGTCCTGCCACGCAGTGGTCTATCACTCAAAGGGCTGACTATTCAAGCCGGGGTGATAGATGCAGATTACCAAGGCGAGATTGGAGTGGTTTGTAGATTGTTTGGAAAACAACCCCTGATATTAAACAAAGGGGACAAAATTGCTCAATTAATAATTAAACCCTGTGAAATGGGGTTGGTACAGGAGATACCAAAACCCGTAGTAATAACTACACGAGGAATACAAGGCTTTGGTTCCTCAGATCGAGCGGGTGCCAAAGTTTGGGTTAAACAACCTAATGGACCGCTCAAAGCGGCAGAAATTATAGCTCAAGGGAATGATGCAACTGTTAGTATACTCTATCAGGGTGAAGAAAAATGGATAAATGTACCTATATCAAAGTGTTATATAAGAGAAGATTAATCATTGTCATTCTACCTGTAGTTACCCCTGTGTTGTCTAGGCTCGGATTGATGCCCTGGTGGGAGTTGCTGATCGGGCGATCAAGGACCACAGGAGGTGAACGTCGTCATGGCAACCAGTGGAAGCCCCGGAATTGGAGGTGTCGGCTGTTGGGTCATACTCCTCCTTGTAGGTGGTGCCATGGTCTCCAGCTGTTGGGGGATGACAGAAGGAAATGAACTGATGGAAATATCATTGTTCCAAATAAGATGGAAAAACTCTACTGTTAATAGAACGCAAGATAATTATACTTGCCCAGAAAACCACCCCTGTGCAGTGGTTAATCTTACCAGTAACTGTAGATTATGGTCATGTAAAGACTGTGTTACAAACCATCACATACCAGTATTTACATTGGGATGTAATGTCACCCTTCGTGCTAAGGTGAACATGTGTATCTATAACAAGACTAGTAAAACATGTAGTTCTATTAATGGAACTAACTGGACTACTACCTTGAAGGATAAATTATGGATTAGTAACAGTACTGAAATTAAAGGAAGAAGAACATTCCTATATATGATAAGAGGACTGCCAAAAGAAGCTAAAGCAACACAAACTCAAGTTGCACCACTAATTGATACTTGTACTCATTTGGCACAGGCCACAGTAAAAACAAAGGTATATTGGCAAATTACCTTTCCAAATATTCCGACTTGCAGAAGACGCCGAAGAGCGTGGTATGACACTTTATTAGGAGGAACAGGAACTGTCCTAGGAGTATCAAATACAGTTGATAATGAAGTGACCAGAACCATGTTGTCAAACACAGGTCAGTATTCTTCTCAGGTATTTCATCAGGTAGGAGAGTGGATGCCAACAGCATTGGTAGGACAGTTACAAAATGCTGACTCATGGAGGAAGAGTTTTCAATGGCAAATGAAATTATGGAATGAAACCTATGATTCACTGAAAAACTTATCACATATAAGTAATTGGACAGCATGTGCAATGCAAACAATCCATGCAGAAGCTCAAAGAGAAAGATTTCAACGTATAGTTACTGCAGGGAACTACTATGATTGGAGACGGATTTGGAACATAACTAATGCTTTATGGCTAAAGTTACATCCAGAATTTACACAATATAATGAAACAGTGTGTACTGGGCATTGGACCCAGTACAATGTGACACAACCGAAGGTTGTTTGTAAATATCAGGTATTACCTGTAATAACGGCTACTGGTTATTGGTTTTTGCATATGGACGGAGAGTGGTTAGAACCAAAAACCAATACGACTTTTGATACTAAAATGTGTGACATCACTGATAAAGGAATGGCCTGTGTGCTACAAACTGGATATGCTAATCCATGTCTAACCGACTCAGAGGTTGTACTTTGTGACTGGAGAAGGGAAACGCCCAGAGAAATGTTGTGGCAAATTGGCCCACATACTCTGTGTGTTGCAACAATGACACAGAACTCACAGGTACCTTTGGTTCCGTATACTGGTTGTCTGAGTAATGTGCACTTATGGCACTGGGGAGACCGGACGTATCGTTTGACTAATTATTCTGTATCAAGTCGGCTGACTTCGGTACAATGGGATGTATTGCATTCCCCATGGAGTCTTTCCCTGGAGCGTTTCAAATGCGCATTGGAACAATCAACGGAAATTCAGCAATTAATAGAGTCACATAAGTCCAATGTCTCCAGTCTCATGGTGTCTACTCTGATAACTAGTGATCGGGTAAAACGTAGCCAAGCTAGTACAGCAAGCATCAGCACACCACTGGTGGGACATTTTCTCAGGAATGTCCGTTACTGCCAGAAACACCTTAGTGCCCCCTTTAATAGTGCTTATAATAGCAATATGTGTAATGACTTTTTGCAATATTTTTACATGCATATATGTTATACGCCTAAGACGGGAAGTAGAGTGGGTAATCTTTCAACGCATGAGATGAAATTAATTCTATTGATTCATGATCCTTTTGGAGTAAACCAATATAGTGTTACTCTGAATCCAATGATATCAGGTTTTGAATATGATCTAATAATGTGGAATGATCATATATGCGATTATACTATCAATCATTTTGTGTGTGACTCATTAGAGGAAATGTGGGAAATGTTATGGCATGATATATTGAATATAATGGGTTGGAACCCAGTATTACCCAATGATATTGGTGGTTACATTAATTGACTGGTGCAAAACACCAAGAGTGGAATGTGTAGAGTGTGTTAAAACATGTATATTGTTTTGCTCCTTAAGTAACCTACATGTTTTTGTCTTATGTTGTTTTTGCCCCTGTCTTAAAATAACCCTGATGATGTATTATTACACTGATTGCACAAATTTGTTTTTGTAGCCACTAACGACTGGGAGTGAAGCATGCTGGGGTCATTCTGAACTGGGAGTGAAGCATGCTGGGGTCATTCTGAACTGGGAGTGAAGAGCTGGGGTTATTATGCGTTTGCAAGAGGAAATAACTTTCAGATGCCTGTTGATTAAAGGAATTATGTGCGCCTGGGAGTTTGAGATGGCCACTCACCCTCCCTTCGCGCACACACTAGAAAAGAGGGAGCAGAGCCATGCTCCGATAGAGTCTGCTGCGGGTTACGTTAATTTGATGCAGTCGTGCTGCTCCAGTCGTTCCGTCTTTTTCCTTGCAAAGAAAAAAACGACGAGAGACTCCACCCATCCTCACACAAAGGCTGCTTACAAGCAAATGACGCATCGACAGGCGTGAAAAAAATCACGCATGCGCACGAAGGTTCAAGGTTGACTCATGCAAACACACGTGATTCAAATCCATCAGGTTTTTGAAAAAATAAAAAGGTCGGATACTTTTCTAACAGACCTCGTATTTTGTGTGTGGTGTTCAGATGTGCAGACCATGTCAATGTCGCCCTGCCTGGGCTCTCAGTCAAAGCACCAGTGGTGAAGTTTGGATACGAGTCCAGACAGCAGGCCGTGAAGAAATGTGGATTAAACCTGTTTGTTTTGATTCCATTTCCTACTGAGAAGACTCAGATAGACATAAAACATGCATAAAAAGATGTAATTTTCTTGCAGATTTAATTTGTCAGTATTTGTGGTACTGAATTATTCTGTCATTATGCAGACTAGAGCGTGGCGACTCCAACCGGGCCCGCTGGGACATGATGGGTTGGGCCGGGTTCAAACAAATAGTTTGAAATAATCAGGTTCAGATCCAATCACGTCAGCACAAAGACACTGGGAGGCTCCACAAAAAGGGTCACTGCATGTATGTAGATCTTTACCAAAAAAAACTTGTTGTTGTGAAAGTGTCGTGACACGGACTCACAACAGGGGGCGTTAATGAAAGGACAATGGATAAGCCAAAAGTAACAATTTAATGTTGTGAATCACACAACGACGTACAGACAATAACAATATGGTGGACTGTCAATTATACACAAAGTGACGTGTGGGCAGGCTCGACGATAGAAGACGTCTGGCGAGAGAAGAGCCGGATCCCACACAGCTTCCACCACCAACGGAGCTGAAGAACACCGGAGCCGCCAAGCCCTGCGCCTCAGGTGGCCGCTGTCTTCAGCAGTCAGAACCGGTACTGCTGGCAGAGAACAGAGACAGTCCTGATGAGTGTGAGGTCGCACACTCAGTAATCCCACAGTCAGTGTTCAGTAAAGGAGGGAGAACCTCCACCTCCAATCACACACTTGTGCAGCTCCTGTCTAACCACTTATCTGGTTTGGGGTGTGAGGCGAAGCCGTCGCTGATCACACCAAACGCCAATCCCACAGATAAGGACACACCACAGGAAAACGGCTGCAAAGAAGTTCAGATTAATACTCAATGTTTTGAGTCAGCAGAGAAAATTACCTGAATGGTAGCTGATTTCTTGGCGGGGAGGTGGAGTTGCAGTCCGGCCTTTATGGTGGTGGTGATGAGTAGTGGATGAGTGACAGCTGGTACGGATGATGAGTGACAGCTGTCACTCCTGGTCACTCCGACGCCCTCTCGTGCTTGAAGCCCGCACTTCAAGCACGGCGCCATCTTGTGGTGGTGGGCCAGCAGTACCTCCTCTTCGGCGGCCCACACAACACTTGTATTGTTTATGGTCAAATGAAGTCAGCTGCTTTATTTCAGATAAGGTTAAAGTAAACTAAATCACGATTCATTAAATCAGTACAACTAAACGGAGCAGATGATTCATAATGAAGCATTGACATGCTCCACGGCTTCAACACTTAAATGAAACCGATCTGACAACAAATCTGCTATAAGCGAAATGAAGCAATGCTTCGGACTCAGCAGCAAAGTGAAATGAGGCAAGCTATGCTTCATACGAGTCGAACTCGGCTAATATACAGTTCAGATAGCGATCAGTTTCTGCTTCAACAGACAAATGTAAGAGCAACTAATATGCATATGTCGCGGACATGAAGGAGCAAAGCTTGTCAGCTTCTCACCATGTCATTTCTACCATGTCCAGGGAAAATTGGTACTGATGGAACTATCATTGTTGATGGTCAGGCAAATGTTATTGCAATGGGTAAACCATCAAAGGCCAGAACGTTTGGTGATTTGGCTGATATGTTTGTGAACTTCATAATGAACTTGGGGGCATTGTTCAGTCGCATTGATGTTATCTTTGACAGATATAAATATGCATATGTCACGGACATATGCATATTTGTCAGCATCTCACCATGTCATTTAGGTTCTTCAGACTTTATTTTGAGTAAATGCTTCAGGGGAGCATTAGCATGGCAAAAACCTTTCAGCTTGTGGGGGGGGGGGGGGGTCCACACCCCCAGACCCCCGCCTTTTTATGCATTTTTCTTTATTTGCCTCTCACATACTTGGAAAAGCTCCTCGCCATCTAACCATGTCCTTTAGGTCCTTCAGACTTTTTCAGTAAAATGGTTCTTGGCAGCATGAGCATGAATAAAACCTTTCATGATATACAATATGACTATGATTTGACACAAAGTGCAGCAACAGTGAAAATTAAACCTTCTTAAACAAAACAGTAATACAACCCCTGGCAAAAATTATGGAATCACCAGCCTCAGAGGATGTTCATTCAGTTGTTTAATTTTGTAGAAAAAAAGCAGATCACAGACATGACACAAAACTAAAGTCATTTCAAATGGCAACTTTCTGGCTTTAAGAAACACTATAAGAAATCAAGAAAAAAAAGATTGTGGCAGTCAGTAACAGTTACTTTTTTAGACCAAGCAGAGGAAAAAAATATGGAATCACTCAATTCTGAGGAATAAATTATGGAATCACCCTGTAAATTTTCATCCCCAAAACTAACACCTGCATCAAATCAAATCTGCCCGTTGACATTGACCCTATGTGTCTTTTTGCAAGGAATGTTTTTGCAGTTTTTGCTCTATGGCAAGATGCATTATCATCTTGAAAAATGATTTCATCATCCCCAAACATCCTTTCAATTGTCCAAAATATCAACGTAAACTTGTGCATTTATTGATGATGTAATGACAGCCATCTCCCCAGTGCCTTTACCTGACATGCAGCCCCATATCATCAATGACTGTGGAAATTTACATGCTCTCTTCAGTCAGTCATCTTTATAAATCTCATTGGAAAGGCACCAAACAAAAGTTCCAGCATCATCACCTTGCCCAATGCAGATTCGAGATTCATCACTGAATATGACTTTCATCCAGTCATCCACAGTCCACGATTGCTTTTCCTTAGCCCATTGTAACCTTGTTTTTTCTGTTTAGGTGTTAATGATGCCTTTCGTTTAGCTTTTCTGTATGTAAATCCCATTTCCTTTAGGGGGTTTCTTACAGTTCGGTCACAGACGTTGACTCCAGTTTCCTCCCATTCGTTTCTCATTTGTTTTGTTGTGCATTTTCGATTTTTGAGACATATTGCTTTAAGTTTTCTGTCTTGACGCTTTGATGTCTTCCTTGGTCTACCAGTATGTTTGCCTTTAACAACCTTCCCATGTTGTTTGTATTTGGTCCAGAGTTTAGACACAGCTGACTGTGAACAACCAACATCTTTTGCAACATTGCGTGATGATTTACCCTATTTTAAGAGTTTGATAATCCTCTCCTTTGTTTCAATTGACATCTCTCGTGTTGGAGCCATGATTCATGTCAGTCCACTTGGTGCAACAGCTCTCCAAGGTGTGTTCACTCCTTTTTAGATGCAGACTAACGAGCAGATCTGATATGATGCAGGTGTTAGTTTTGGGGATGAAAATTTACAGGGTGATTCCATAGTTTTTTCCTCAGAATTGAGTGATTCCATATTTCTTTCCTCTGCTTGGTCTAAAAAAGTAACCGTTACTGACTGCCACAATTATTTTTCCTGATTTCTTATAGTGTTTCTTAAAGCCAGAAAGTTGCCATTTGAAATGACTTTAGTTTTGTGTCATGTCTGTGATCTGCTTTTTTGAATGAACATCCTCCGAGGCCGGTGATTCCATAATTTTTGCCAGGGGTTGTAATACCACACTCATTTTGCACTCATCATAAGGTTAGGATACTTTGCCCTCCAAAAGTATTGGAACACTTGGTATTTCACACATTTTAATTTGTTTATGCCATTTTAAATACTAGAAATACAAAAAAAAATTAAAGAATAAAAATTTCTAAAATGATCTTCCTCAAACTCAAACTGAAAGCAGGGTTCTAGCTAGGATAAAATTTTAGCATAGTGGTAATGTCGAGGGAGCAAAGCGACCGGGGTGGGGGGGGGGGGCGCTTTTGAAAATTCAAGCTAAAAATTGTCCATTCTAGGGGTACCCAAAGGGGAAAAGCCAGGTACGACAGCCCAAGTCCCTTCATCATGTCCAGAAGGCTGGGGAAGTTTGTTGAGTGGACAATCTCATTCTGGGTTAGCCAGTACATGACCCTCAGTGAGACAGTCAGAGTCCGTGGACATTTTTAAGTCAAGACTTAAAACCTATTTTTATTCTCTTTCTTATGAGTAGTTTTTAATTTATGTTTTATTCTTTTACTTCTGTTTTTAATTTGGTATTTGAATTTTTTTATTTTTATTTATTTACATTTTTTTATGTTGACCTGTTCTTTGTGAGGCACCTTGAGATGGCTTTTGTTGTAATTTGGCGCTTTATAAGCCGATTAAGTTGAAATTGAACAACATTTTATTGAGTCTTAAAGTAAATAAATATGAAATTGGTTACTGGATCCTTAAACTCTGGACATTATAAACTCTACATGGTGGGTCCTTGATCTCTGGACATAAACAAATAAAATCTGTTAGTTTTTGTCAAAAGCATTTCCTTTCAGACATTATTATTGGCATGAATGTATTTCCATACCTGTGAGCTGAGGTCTTGCAGCTGCGCAGCAGGTCAGGTTCATAAAGAATGCAGGTCGTCTCATTTTGGGAGGAAAAAACGTTTTAGTCGATTGTAGTTTATTGTCTGTATTGCAATGTTTGTAAGAGGTGTCATTTTATTTAAAGCGGTGATTCATTTTGAAGTTATTAATTCCGAGCAGACTCTGTCTCAGCAGAGAGCCGTGCAGCGTTTGAAGCACGGAACGGAGGACGATTCTCGTTTGTTGACTGCAACAAGACAAGAGTCCCAGTTAGTGACTTTAATCCACACAAAAGTGACTCATGATATTTTAATGGCTTTCAGAGGGGTTAAGAAGTGGACTTACCGCTTCTGAACAGCAGCGAATCAAAGAGCCACGAGCCATTGAATTGAAGCATTGCTTCGATTCACACTTCAAACTGGAGTCGCTCTGCAGAAACGGTTGATTACAGACGCTGTATTGAAAATTGTAACGGTCCAAAATAAGCGTAACGGTCCAAAATTATAGCGTAACGAGCCATAACGCAAGTTTGCGCTAGCTAGAACCCTGTGATTCTCTAAAACTTCATAAAACTTGTAAATAATAATCAGTTTTAATGCAGCCCCTTCAACCAGACATGTGGTGCTGTGACATGTCAATCATCTGTATCGAATCAGATTTCACGGGAATCCAGTGAGACCCCGGCCTCCGCTCTAGCTCCACCCATGGCAGGAAGTGTTCAAAATTTGACATTTCCTGTTTCACTGTGACTGAGAATTTGGCATTTCCTGTTTGAGTGTGAGCTTGCCACTGAGTTCCCGTGAGATTCCATGGGATCTCGTCTGTCAATCCAGGAAGTGTTTGGCATTTGAACATTTCCTATTTTACTGTGGATTTTAAATTTGGCACTTTCTGTTTAGGACTCCATGTACCATGAGCGAGCTTTGTGCCGCTGCCTGACGGTTCACTTGTATAATGTCACAACTCAAACACACACAACTTAAAACTTCACAACTCAATCCATAGAAGTAGATGGAATGCCAACTCAAGATTTCGTTCCACTGAGTTCTGTTTGTGACCTTGTGACCCCGAGAAGATTTGAGGTCATTCACTTCTGGTCGTCTGCCAGCAATAACACCAGATGCGCTTTTAAAGCAGTTTCTGCGTGTTGTCTTGTGTTTTCTACCGTGGTTTCAGCAAGTTATCCCCTCGAAGTATGTTCAAAGTGTAGCTTGAATGAAGTTCTTGTTGATTTTAATTGTATTCAGATCAAAACTTGATAATATTATTGATAAGAGCATGCAGACTGTCAGCAACTGTGGTGAAAAATCACGGTCAATAATCATTAATTATTCATAAAGCGTGTATAAAAATACAAGTACACATCATTCGTCATTTAAAAAGCATCATAGTAAAACTCATAAATATAACCATATAAACCTCATAAATTGCATAATAAAAGTCATCAAACACCATAATAAAATTGTCAATATAAATCACCATAAAATAATCACAGTATTCCTTTGAAGTAATAATACTTGGAGCATTTAGCACATGACTGGCTTCCTGTTAATTCTAGAATAGAATTTAAAATTCTTCTTCTTACTTATAAGGTTTTGAATAATCAGGTCCCATCTTATCTTAGGGACCTCGTAGTACCATATCACCCCAATAGAGCGCTTCGCTCTCAGACTGCAGGCTTACTTGTAGTTCCTAGGGTTTGTAAGAGTAGAATGGGAGGCAGAGCCTTCAGCTTTCAGGCTCCTCTCCTGTGGAACCAGCTCCCAATTCAGATCAGGGAGACAGACACCCTCTCTACTTTTAAGATTAGGCTTAAAACTTTCCTTTTTGCTAAAGCTTATAGTTAGGGCTGGATCAGGTGACCCTGAACCATCCCTTAGTTATGCTGCTATAGACGTAGACTGCTGGGGGGTTCCCATGATGCACTGAGTGTTTCTTTCTCTTTTTGCTCTGTATGCACCACTCTGCATTTAATCATTAGTGATCGATCTCTGCTCCCCTCCACAGCATGTCTTTTTCCTGGTTCTCTCCCTCAGCCCCAACCAGTCCCAGCAGAAGACTGCCCCTCCCTGAGCCTGGTTCTGCTGGAGGTTTCTTCCTGTTAAAAGGGAGTTTTTTCCTTCCCACTGTCGCCAAGTGCTTGCTCACAGGGGGTCGTTTTGACCGTTGGGGTTTTACATAATTATTGTATGGCCTTGCCTTACAATATAAAGCGCCTTGGGGCAACTGTTTGTTGTGATTTGGCGCTATATAAAAAAAAAATTGATTGATTGATTGATTGATTGATATACCGATGCAGATCAGATGAGTGGTGACAGCTGTCACAGGTGATGAGTGTCAGCTGTCACCCCGGCTGCTCCTGTGAGGCGGCAGCGCCCTCTGGTGCCTGGAGCCCGCACTCCAGGCAGGGTGCCCTCTGGTGGTGGTGGGCCAGCAGTACCTCCTCTTCAGCGGCCCACACAACACAGATTGTTAGTTCTTGCATCATTACTACATCCAGGATATCTGGGATCAACTGCAAGGCCTCACAGGTGGCATTCTACCAGACAGCGGCTGACAGGAGAACGCAGGTGACCGGAGACCACCAGCTGACTCTTAGATGCTGAGTCCAGCAGGTCTCATTCTGGCAACGTGGACAGCCTTGTTCCCTCAGATAAAATAGGATTTAGAGTAAAACAAAAATCATCAGAATTGATTGAGGTAATTTTGTAAAATCAATATAAACACAGAAAGGTGAATATATCAATGACAGACAGACGACACAAAAAAACAAACTCTTATTTCCATTGTCGTCCATATGAGGCTAAAACTTGCCAACACTGAGGAGCTCGATTGAACATGTAAAGACTGCAAAGACATTAGAATCTCATCAGTTAATACAAGTAGCATTAAGTGTGTATACGGGCGTAGTACCAAATTCTGGGCTCTCGGTACGAGCCATATTGAAGGCCCCCCCGTTATGTTATTTTTTATTAAAACGAAAACACCAAATTTCTAATGCGTAGTCAAATCAGGACTATGTCTACCTTAGGTCACACCTGGGAGTCAGAACCCTTTTTTAAGTTGGGGGAGCAATATTGAGTTGCAGGGTCTGGGGGACCAAATTGTACCATTTTCTAGACAAATGGTACAATTTGGTGCATTCCCGTGCATTTTAACAGACATATACCCCAATGTTAACTTGACTACAAATTAGAGTTAGGGATAAGATCTACAGTCACAGAAAAATATCTAATTTAACACAATTTTCCAAAATAAGCAATTAAATAAATTCACAGTGTAATTCATGGCTTAACAGTGTGTAATTCCCTTTGTGAAGGAAAAAAACACATAATACAATATTGTACAATCAAAACATTAAAGAACAGATTACCCATCTTATAGTCAGTGTCATTCAGTAAACTCACGTTCAGAATATTACTTCATTAATCTACAACTTGTAGGTTAAGGAAGTACTGCATTGTCTTATGAGGTAATATAAAATAATGTCATAATAAAAATGAAATATTTTATGACCCTGTATTTGAAAAATAAGGTAATTCCTGTTATTTCTTAACAATATTAGACTGAATAAATCAATGCATTATATTTTGTTTGTTAAAAAATGAAGAAAAAGGTTAATTTATATTATATACTCTCTACATACATACCATAATAGTCCTATTCTTATTCTGTATACTTTGTAATTCTCTGTAATATTGTATAGTTTGTATAGTCATCTTCTATCAACACAAAACAGGAAAAAAAAAAACAGGAACAAACAGGAAAAAATTTTTTGATGGTGATGGTTTCTGGAGAGGAACCGTCAACTTATCATGGTGGAGAGGTTTGTGTGCCACTATGAACCTTTGAGCTGTGTTGTCTGGAGCCTTTGTGCTACTGGTAGGGTCTCCCATGGCAAATTGGTCTCAGGCGAGAGGCCAGACTAAGAATCGTACACAAGACACCATGACAGAACGAGGTAGAGGAAACGTGACTTGGCCCAGAGGAAGCCCGGGGCCCTCATCTGGAGCCAGGCCTGGATGTAGGGCCTGTCAGCGAGCGCCTGGTGGCTGGGCTTGCCATGGTGCCCAGTCGAGTACTGCCCGAAAGGCAATGTTGACCTTTCCTGTGGGCTTAGCACCCGCAGGTGAACCGCTGGTGTCAGGTGCACTGTTCCATGGGTGGCAGTGAAAGCCGAGGGCCTCGACGGACCAGACCCGGGCAGCAGGGGCTAGCTCTGGGGGTGTGGAACATCACCTCGCTGTGGGGGAAGGAGCAGGAGCTGGTGCAGGAGGTGCGGCAATACCAGTTAGATCTGTTGGGCCTCACCTCCACGCACAGCTTTGGCCCTGAAACCACTCTCCTTGATAGGGGTTGGACCTTATTCTTCTCTGGAGTTGCCCAGGGGGTGACGCGCCAGACAGGTGTGGGGATACTCATGAGTTCCTGGGTGAGCGCCGCTACATTGGCGTTTACCCCATTAAACGAGACGGCCGCCTCCCTGCGTCTTTGAGTGGCGAGGGGGAAACTCTGACTGTTGTTTGTGCGTATGCACCGAACAGCATTTTGGAGTATTCGGCCTTCTTGGAGTCCCTGAGTGGAGTCCTGTATGGGGCTTCAGTGGGGGACTCCGTTGTTCTGCTGGGGGACTTCAACGCACACGTGGGCAATGACAAAGACACCTGCAGAGGCGTGAT
The DNA here is from genome assembly GCF_902500255.1 of Thalassophryne amazonica. Lineage (NCBI taxonomy): Eukaryota > Metazoa > Chordata > Actinopteri > Batrachoidiformes > Batrachoididae > Thalassophryne > Thalassophryne amazonica. Next base: position 107,314,664 of record NC_047113.1, read on the forward strand.
TGGGAGAAACAGCCTCCCTGATCTAAACCTGAATGGTCGCTTGTTATTGGACTTCTGTGCTAGTCATGGACAGTCCATAATGAACACCATGTTCGAACATAAGGATGCTCATAAGTGTACATGGAACCAGAGCACCCTAGGCCGAAGATCGATGATCGATTTTGTGATCATATGATCTGATTTGAGACCACATGTTCTGGACACTCGGGTGAAAGAGGGGAAGAGCTGTCAACTGATCACCATCTGGTGGTGAGTTGGATCAGAAGGTGGGGGAGGACTCTGGACAGACCCAGTGAGCCCAAACAGATAGTGCAGGTAAACTGGGAATGTCTGGAGGAGCCCATTGTCCGACAGATCTTCACACCTTTCCCAGAGCTTCTCTAATATCCCTGTAGACGTTGGGGGCATTGAACCAGAATGGGCAGTGTTCAAAGCTTCCATTGCTGAAGCTGCAGTGATGAGCTGTGGCCTGAAGGTCTTAGATGCCTCAAGGGGTGGCAACCCTCAAATACTGTGGTGGACACTGGTGCTCAGGGAAGCCGTCCGACTGAAGAAGGAGTCCTTCCGGGATATATTATCTCGGAAGACTCCAGAGGCAGTTGCAAGGTACCGGCAGGCCCAAAGGGCAGCAGCCTCTGCTGTGGGGGAGGCAAAGCAGTGGGTGTGGTTGTGGGAGGAGTTCGGAGCAACCATGGAGAAGGACTTTCGGTTGGCACCAAGGTGCTTCTGGCGGACCATGAGGCACCTCAGGATAGGAAAACGGGGAACCATCCAAGCTGTCTACAGTAAGGATGGGACTCTGTTGACCTCAACTGAGGATGTAATCCAGCGCTGTAAGGAACACTTTGAGGGACTCCAGCATCAGACCGGAGCACCCTCTAAAATAGGGCCAGAGCTGGAAGCTGATGGAGGATTTTCATCAATTTCCTTGGTGGAAGTCACTGAGGTAGTCAAACAACTCTGCAGTGGCAAGGTCCCGGGGGTTGATGAGATCCATCCAGAAATGCTGACTGTCTTGGATGAGACGTCTCTTCAACATTGCTTTGAGGTCTGGGATAGTGCCTAAGGAGTGGCAAACTGGGGTGGTGGTCCCCATATTTTGAAAGAGGATCAGACAGCGTGTGCCAACTACAGGGGCATCACACTACTCCTCCTGGCCCCCCTGGTAAAGTCTACTCCAGGGTGCTGGAAAGGGGGGTTCAGCCGATAGTCAAACCTCTGATTGAAGAGGAACAATGCAGGTTCCATCCTTGTTGTGGAACAACCGACCAGATCTTCACTCTCACAAGGATCCTGGAGGGGACCTGGGAGTATTCCCACCCAGTCTACATGTATTTTGTGGACTTGGAGAAGGCGTATGATCAGGTAACCTGGGAGATACTGTGGGAGGTGCTGCGGGAGTATGGAGTGAGGGGGTCCTTTCTCAGGGCCATCCAGTCTCTGTACTCATAAAGCGAGAGCTGTGTTCAGGTGCTCGGCAGTACATCGGACTCGTTTCTGGTAGGGGTTGGCCTCCACCAGGGCTCTGCCTTGTCACCAATCCTGTTTGTGATATCCATGGACAGGATATTGAGGTATAGTCGGGGGAGGAGAGTTTCCGGTTTGGTGGCTCAGGGTCTCATCACTGCTTTTTGCAGATGATGTGGTCCTGTTGGCTTCATCGACCGGTGACCTCCAAAACTCACTGGATCGGTTCACAGCCAAGTGTGAAGCGGCTGGGATGAGGATCGCCACCTCTAAATCTGAGGCCATGGTTCTCAGCAGGAAACCGATGGATTGCCTACTCCAGGTAGGGAATACGGTCTTGCCCCAAGTGAAGGAGTTCAAGTACATCGGGGTCTTGTTCACGAGTGAGGGGACGATGGATAGTGAAATTGGCCGGAGAATCGGTGCAGCAGGGGCGGTAAATGGCAAATGACTGCATTTATATTGCACTTTTCCATCTGCATCAGACACTCAAAGCACTTTACATATAAGCCTCACATTCACCCCGATGTGAGGCTGCTGCCATACAAGGTGCTCCCTACACACTGGAAACAATAGGGGATTAAAGACCTTGCCCAAGGGTCGTTAGTGATTTTCCAGTCAGTATGGTATTGCATTCGCTCTACCGTACTGTTGTGACGAAAAGGGAACTGAACCAAAAGGCAAAGCTCTCGATCTACTGGTCAATCTTCATTCCATTTTTAGCATTTGTGTAATTAATTTGCCATAAATGTGCTAACAACCAGTGGCCAGGGGAGATTGAGTCAAGACATTTGTTTTTCTTGCAGCAGAAGCAAGCTGCCATGCTCCTGGACCTGTGTGTTGTCACAGCACCAGCCGCGCTGCTCTGTGTCCCCCTCCATGCCTCCTCCTGCGTGGACTGTGTGTCCCTTGGGGTGAGAGCAGAGCTGCAGCTGCTTGTTGACATTCATTCAGATTATGTTTTAGTTATTTTGCCACCAAAACCGGCGTGGGTTTATCGTGTCTTTCCTTTTTAAACTGTGAAGTTTATATGTCCTCAGTGCTGATATTAGCAAGCTTCCTGCATGCGCATTAAGCTAGTTTTCGAGCTCACCTTTCTTCAAAGAATTTGGTTGGCAGCTGTTTTCCCTCATTTAGTTTTCTTTCCTTGTCCTTTTTTTCCTCTTCTTTTTTGAAATCCGGATTTTTTTTTAGTAAAGACAAAGCAACTAACAATTATTTTAGTAATCGATTAATCGGTCGATTATTTTTTGATTAATCTTTTTTTTACTTACATGTGAGTTTTGCCATTATTTCTTTGAGTGAGTTATAATTAATAATTATAATTATTGAGTTATTAATATTATTTATCATGCAACATCGATGTTTGAGCTTGTAACAAACTTATGATGTCATATTGTCGTCAAAAACATACCTGGAGTAGTGTTTAGTTTTATTTTGCACATACATACATCACCGACACACCACAAAGAGATTTCCACCAGGTTTCACCCAATTATAAGCATTTTTAGATGCCTACAGCAACTATCTCAACCACTGACAACATATTACAGCAAGAGTCCATGAAAGTATTTTAAAGGCCTGACTAAAGTGTAATATGTGATCTTTAATAAGATATTTTCATGAAAAAAGACACATATGTGCAGTTTACTGCATTTTATTTTTTCTTGTGTAAAAACACAGCTTTTAGATGTGGTTTGATTGAAACAAATTATTATTAAACGTAAATAAAACAGGGATGAAGTGGAGGTTTAAGAGTCACTAGGTGTTCACAGGAAACATTTCTATATTTATTTATTTATGTTCTTTGTTAGTTGGTTTTATCTGTTGTGTTTTATCAGGTTGTTTTTTTTGTCTCTTTGTGTAAAATTGTATTGTGACATTATTAGTAATTATTACTATTGTTGTTATTGCTATTTACGGAAGCGTATTGCATTCACTGGATAAAAAAATTTTTGACCACTGATCTCGTAATTACGAGAAAAGATCTCGTAATTATGAGATCTTTTCTCGTAATTACGACATCAGGATCTCATAATTATGAGAAAACATCAGGTGTCTAAATAGTTTTATGTATATACTTCCGTACTTCCAGTCCCTCAGCACAGACGTGAGCTGAGCTCAGCTGATGATAACACACTATAATTAAACACAAAGTGTGGATTTTCCCCCTGAAGTGCTCCCGGATGAATGTCCAGGGAGGAGCACGGGGCGACTTCCAGCTTTCACTCACACAGACCCACCGACCACTGAGGGACACAGCGGGGCTCACTCCCACCCGGGCACATGCCAGTCTGTGTGCCCGAGATGTGCCTCGCCTCGCTGGAGGAGTTTCATTCATCCAGCAACAGTTTAGTGGGAAATCCACACTTTGTGCGCACCGTGGTGTGGATCACAATGCAGTGTCAGAGGTTACAAATTGGCCTATTTTCGATTATGACTCGGGCACTCACGCTTGGACTGGAAGTATGGAAGCGATTACACACACACACAGAAAATAAATAAATAAAAACAATAGCTTGATCTCATAATTACGGCGACGTGGAGCAGAATTTCTTGTTATAACGTGATAATTTCTCGTTATAACGTGAAAATACCGCATCATGAAATAACATGATAATTTCATATGACGAAATAACGTGATAAATATCACGTTATAACATGATAAATATCACGTTATAACATGATAAATATCACGTTATAACATGAAACTTTTCACGTAATTGCATGATACTGAGCCAAATATATATTAGGGCTTGGCAGCTCAGAGCTTCCGTACGTAAGAAAGAGAGCGACATCCAGCACGTCAGAGTGGGCTTTCTGCCGGAACAATCCCAACGACTTGAGATGCCTGCAGTGTTGACATACTAATATTAATATCATCCTTATTTTTAAGAAATATCAGTATTTCCCAGTGTCTCAGACCGAGAAGGTGGTAACAGCAGATTAATTGCGACAGCGCCATCATGCCCGCTGATCATTGAGGAAGCACGCATACGGGGAAGCTGGAGACACCTGATCTCGTAATTACGAGATCTTTTCTCGTAATTATGAGAAAAGATCTCGGAATTACGAGATCTTATCTCGAAATTACGAGATCGGTGGTCTATTTTTTTTTTATCCAGTGAATGCAATACGCTTCCGTAGCTATTACTATTAATAATATATAAATTAAATAAATTTAAAAAATTACAATTTGTAATACATTTGACTCTTTTATGACAACAAACGCTGAGCCATTAATTATTATACAGAAAACAAATGCACACAAACATGCTGAGATGCAAACAGATAATGCTAACTTTAACATTGAAAATGCCATAGACATGCTAACGTGTTAGCATCCGTCCCGTTTTTAAGTTATAAAATACATCTATCAACTGTTTCAGAAGACCATAACAGGTCGGTTTAACATAAAAAAGGTAAATATTACTCACAGACATATGCACTTTAGGATTTTAGTGGGGAAAAATTAAGATAAAGCGAAATAAAATGATGAACCAACGAAGCAGCAGATCGAAGCACTGCTTCATTGGTTCAAGGTTCAAAGCAAAGCCACACTGCAGAAATGTTGGTTACATGGAAGAAATGAAACATTTGCTGTAAAACAAAGTTATTTAGCAACTAATCGATGACTAAATTAGTTGACAACTATTTTAATAATCAAGTTTAATTGATTAAATCGATTAGTTGTTTCAGCTCGACTAAACACCTCTCCTCATGCTGTCAGATCCTGTTTGGGATGTGTGTGTGTGTGTGTGTGTGTGTGTGTGTGTGTGTGTGTGTGTGTGTGTGTGTGTGTGTGTGTGTGTGTGTGTGCCACCTGTGAGCCTGGGTTAAACCTTTGTTCAACAGTGCAGGGGTGGCAGGGGCCCTCAGATATCTTTCAATATTATTGTTAGAGCAGAATTGTGTTTCATTATATTGTTTTACAACATGAATTCTATTGAGGCTTTTCAGGTTGCAAATCCCGCAAAATGTCGGAGAGGTCGCCACGCTGCGAGTTCTCAGTAACACTGAGAACTGCATTGAGACGCTCTGATCATGCTTCACTTTAACCGCTGCACACGGACAACACAACATCGCAACATAAATCAATTTTTACATTGTGCCTAAAACTCTCGTGAATATATTCTCTGGGTTTTTAGACATTGTTATTGTTTATTTTATGTAAACGTGAGAATCACAGTCTGTCTGTCCGTTATTTTCAATGGGAGCTGCTGTGAGCTACAATCGCTTCCTGATCATGTCGTTCTGGGGGAAAGTGAAGTTTGCTCTTTAACGTCTTGATTATTGTTCTTTACAACACTGTTTGTCCTCTTTGTTCCAGACTAATATATATGTCTGAAATTCAGTTTGTGTTTATTAAATTCCACACAGATTAAATGTAACAGACACGGATTATTTGTTATAATTGTTTTAGCAAGTTTTCAGGGTATCATGCAGCAGTCTCTTATTAACGTGACGAAAAGCATAAAAAATTACATTTTTGTAGTATAATATTCATTTACAATTGTCATCGTGTGGATTCTCTATGTTGTTTTGACTGCAACAACTCTCTGGCACGCAAGGCATTATGGGATACGTGAAAACCCCAAATGGACATTAATAACATGCAACACAGAAAATGTGTTTAATGCCAGTTTTTTGTGAGGCCCCCCCATGCTCTGGGACCTAGGTACATAGTATCCTTTAACCCCCCCAGTCCGACACCCCTGAGTGTGTAGTTTATATATACACAATTTACACTGGGATACCAATAAAATGGTAAATGGTAAATGGACTGCATTTTTATAGCGCTTTTCCATCTGTTTCAGACGCTCAAAGCGCTTTACAATTATGCCTCACATTCACCCCGATGTCAGGGTGCTGCCATACAAGGCGCTCACTACACACTGGGAGCAATAGGGGATTAAAGGCCTTGCCCAAGGGTCCTTAGTGATTTTCCAGTCAGGTGGGGATTTGAACCCATGATCTTGTGGACTCAAACTGTTGGGTATTTTCTCCTCCAAACATTCTTAAAACCTTTGATAAGACAAACAGAGTCAAGAAACACCAGTGAGACAGAAAGTCAAATTTTACGCGCGGAGTGCGGCCAGGCTGTACACCAAAGCTACACTAAAGTCTGGCCTGCGCTTCGCTCTTTTTATTAGTGAATCCCTCATCACATCATAAAACTTGTCCTAAGGGGGGGGGGGACAACGCGAGACAAGTTTCTTCCCGTAACATAAACACATACGTCAATAAGCGCAGCTGTAAGGAAAAACAGTTTCTTTCTTTACTCTTATCATCGGAGGTCAGCACATCTCGTTCGTCTGTTGCAGTTATCAGCTGTTCTGCATCTGCCTGGAACACTAAGCATCACATCACAATCAGTCAAAATTCAACCTTCAGTTCTTTTACTCCCAGTCGTTAGCGGCTACGAAAACAAGTTGTGTAATAATAATAATAAGTACATCCAGCTCCAACAAGGTTGAATAACACGTACATTCTCGGGTTTAAGTGCAAACAGCACAACACCGTTCTCATCAGAAAGAAGACAAAAGGTACAAATGTTTAACAGTGATAACATATATATATATATAAAATCCTTAACATTTCCCACCTGTTTATCACCTGTTAAACATACAGTAGGCATCACCCAGCTTAGTTAGTTAGTTTATTAACTTAATCTATTCTGTCCACGTTTTTATTAATTGAACACCACCAACAGATGGAAGATTTGAATCCAGCTGCTATTTGATCAACCAGTTTATACTCGTCAGGCACTCCTCTGGGGACTCCTATTGCGTCAATATATGTTGGATTTCCTACTCCTTTCCAATCTCTTTTTACTCTATGTCTGGCTATGCCTTTCTGCCAATCCTCAGGAATAAGAGAGGCTGCATATGTCGTAACGTCTTCAGGGGTCATGGGTAACAATAATGATATTAATGCACAATAACCTGACACATTTCGTGGCAGTCTGTCAAAGATTCTGTTATCACCACACCACCACCATACATCACTCCTACCGACTGGTATAAATGAACCGTTTTTCTGTATTATTCGACTACACCACTTGTCTTATTACTTTTTCAGCTAAAGCTTCATAGGCTAAGAGTGTGTTAACTCATCACGTCAACAGTTCAAGCTTGAACTGGAGTTGTGAGCTTTTCAATATCATCATAATTCTCAGTACAGTCATTACAGTTTTCTCCACTAAGGTCTGACTGTTTCAATGCTTGATATTTTGGCATAGTTTGTTGGAAGGCCAGATTACACTGTACAAATGTATTTGACACCATTTTGCCAACCATTGTTTTGATATAAGGGATCACACAACACATGCAAAGTCCAATCAGAATTAGGACTATAATAACTGGTGTCACCATTTTCAATAGTAACTGCCAACATGGTCCTGAAATCAACCAGGACCAGGGATTCCACCGGTTCACGGCTAGGGTGTCTTTATGCATTGCATCACAAAGTTTATTCAGCTCTTCCAGTGCGTCCTGCACATCCACTGAATGAATGGAGTCTGGGATGAAAGTACAGCATGTTGTGTTCAGCAGAACACAAACTCCTCCCTGTGAACCAGTAAGCAAGTCTAAAACCATGCGATTTTGCATCACCATGGTACGTAAAGCATCTATTTCAGTGTTTTGAGCTGCTACTATTTTTTTTTTTAGTTACATTCATGAACAGACCCAATCGATAATTCAGAGTTTCAATCATTAATGAATTTTTTACCACTCCTATCCAGGGGAACAATGAATGTGCTATTTTATCTCCTACAGACCACAATTTTTTGGTCCTTTAGTACATCCGAGCCCCACATGTGATTATGTGGTAACACATCTGGGTATATCAATCTCCTCTGTCTGGTGCTGCCATTCTTCTCTGTGGAGGTCCTTGGCACTACCACATATGTATGGTCAGTCACCTGGGTAGGTGCACACACACCACCCCAATTTGGTGGGAGACTCATGTACAGTCTGGAACCATAAAGCCAATAGATGTCATCATACACCGGAGTACCATTTACAGGTGGTAGCAAAAACTTACTAACATAAGCACATGATTCATCCGTTCCCCATGGACAGGAGCCTGTATAATTACATCCCCGTCCAATGTGATGAAGATAAGTACCATCCACATATTATGTTTTGGTTAGGCTTAAATTATTTGATAAAACATACGTTTGGGTACACAGACGTTTCTTAATTTTACCTACATTTTTATTCCCTGTCCCGTAAAAGCAAATTGGGAATGGCCGTTGTGATGACAATTTAACGTGATGATATTTTTGCGTTTCCCTTCAGTCTAGTCAATGGAGCAGCACTTGGGCACGCTTGTACGTCCTCTGTTGAAATCCCTATCATATAAGTGGTTGCACTGAGGCAAGTGGTGTTACATCTTATCAGATTTGCTGAGAACTGCTGCCCCCGAAATACAGTTTGATTATGCATCCGTATGATAAGACATTCTGTCACCCTAGCAGGGTACGGTTTAGCCGTCAGAGCTGGGTGTGTTGAGGATATAGGTATTTGCGAACAAACATAACAATTAGTAACGTAATTCCATAGCCAATAAATGAACATATCTGTACCACATATTAGTATGGTATATATGAGGGTGTCCATCTGTCTCATTCACATTATGAATAAACCTCTTCTGACGTTGCTTGCGTTGTTCTCTGGCTTGGTCCACAGTGAGCTGCAATTCTTGGGTCAACCACCAGGCCAGGAATCCGAGGAGCACGAAACACACTAAGATCACAACGCAACCGGCTGCCCTACCAACAGTCCGGCAGCGGCGGCGCTGAGCACGCCGCTCCGGGGTCTGCTGTAGTTCAGTCATGATTGCTAGGATACAGTGTTGTTAACCACCTCACCTAATAGTGCAAGGATCTCCCTGCTTCACTGGCATTGAGACAATCTATTGCTAATTAAATAGACTCCCTTTGTAGCCAGACTTCCCCTTCCACTGTGGAGGCAGCCAACACACACTGTATCCTACAGTGATGTATCCACGTTGATCTCTCCGCTATCTTTACTGCAGTTGGTGTTGTTAACAGCACTTGGTATAGACCTTCCCAACGAGGACTGGACTCTGATGAACACCCAGTCTCCTGGCTAGACTACTGGAAGGCCGTCCTGTGGAAGATCAAAATTATTCGGCAGTAAATGTGTTTAAGTTATCTCTTTCTGTGTTAATGTCTTTTTCATAAAATTTGCTAATGTTTGTTCCTCATCTGCTGTTTTAGTATCCATGTCAAAATTGGTAGACGATATGGTCGTCCATAAAGTATCTCAAATGGTGTTAACCCTGATGGTGTTGGTGTTATTCTCATATACAATTTTACTAGGTCCAACATTCAATCCAGGTTCGTTTTGTCTCTTCTATACATTTCCTTAATCTTATTTTTATTGTGCCCTTTGTCCTTTCCACTAATCCGGCACTGTGTGGATGATAAGCACAATGATTTTTGAGATTGACCTGTAGCGCTTCTCCTACGTATTGCACTATTGCATTAACAAAATGCGCTCCATTATCTGAATAGACTGTTTCTGGTATTCCAAATCATGGAATGATGTCTTTGCACAATGCCTTAGCCACTGTAAGTGCACCTGCATGTTTTGTAGGGAACAATTCTACCCATTTTGAGAAGGCATCAATTATGACTAAACAAAATTCCTTCCCTTCATGTTTACTCAGCTGTATATAATCCATGTGAATCACTTGAAAGGGATATTGTGGTGTTGGAAATTTGCCTCTTTGGGGTCTCAAATTGCCTTGTGAGTTGTGTTTTGCACATGTCATGCATGCTCTACAATGCTGTTTTGCATATGCATCGAACCCATAAAGACAAAAAATAGATTGCAATTGCGATATCATACCCCCTGATGAGACATGCGTCACGCCATGGCTCATAATAGCTGCCCATTTAAACATATTTTTTGGCAATATGGGTTTCTTTTGTGGTCATATCCGGAGGGGTGTCATATAGGAGAAAAATAGAAAGAGCTGTTGCCGCCTTTGCGGTTTTGTCAGCAACGTCATTTCCTTTTGAAACACTGTCAGAGCCTTTGGTGTGAGCCGCACATTTGCATATAGCAATTTGTTGAGGCAACTTCACAGCTTTCATTAGTGCAGTTAGGAGAGTGGCATGAGTCACTGGCTTTCCAGATGATGTCACCATTCCACGCTCCTCCCACAGTTTTGCAAACACATGCACTGTGCTAAAAGCGTACTGGCTGTCTGTATAAATTGTTACAGCCGTACCTTTAAACAGATAGCAAGCTGCAGTTAAAGCAACTAATTCAGCTGCTTGTGCTGAAAATGAGGATGGCAATGAAGCAGAATCTAATACTTCTGAATTTGTGACAACAGCATATCCAGATTGTGTTTGTCCATAAGCTTTTTTTAGTGGAAGAACCATCCACATACGCAATTGTACTGTTTGGAATGGGTGTGTCCTGGAGGTCTGGGCGTGCTTTCGTCTACATCAAGACAATTGTGCGGCTCACCATCCTCAGGTAAAGGTATCAATGTGGATGGATTCAATGTTGTACAGCGCTCTACCGTAAGATGTGGTTGTGATAATAGCAAGGACATACACGAAAGATGTCTTGCTGGGGACAAAAGGCTCATGTTTGTCTGCAACAGAAGTGCAGAGACTGCATGTGGAACTTTCAATGTCAGCTGATGGAATAGAACAACATTACTGCTACTTTGAACAGCCATAGAGGCTGCAACAACAGCCTGTACACATGGTGGTAGAGCACTTGCTACTGCATCCAATTTAGATGAGTAGTAGGCAACTGGCCTTAATTTTGAGCCATACACTTGAACCAAAACACTAGTCATGAACTTATTCTTACAATCAACTGTTTGAATGAATGGTTTACTATAATCTGGTAGTGCCAAAACTGTGGATGACACTAATGTTTGTTTTACTTTTACAAAAGCTTCCTCAGCATCTTTGTTCCATTCCAACACGGTTGACATTGAAATATCATCTTTGTACATCAAATCAGAAAGTGGACTAGTCAACTCTGCATAGCAGGGAATCCATGCCCTGCAGTAATTAGTCAGTCCAAGAAATGACATCATCTGCTTTTTGGTTTGTGGTTTTGGAGCGTGTAAAATTGCTTCCTTCCTGTCAGACAGGATCGTGTGCCCTGTGGCTGATAATTCATGTCCTAAATATTTTACTTTATCCCTACACAACTGAACTTTGTTTTTACTCACTTTGTGGCCATTATCAAATAAGAAACATAATAATGCTACTGTGTCAGTTATGCAGTTTTCTCGTGTGTCAGAGGCAATCAGAATGTCATCAACATACACTAATAGTTGGCTATCTGCCGGTGGAACGAAATTGGCTAAACATGCTGACATGACTTGAGAATAAATAGTTGGACTCTCTGCGTAACCCTGCGGTAATCTGGTAAATGTATATCGTTGTCCTTTAAAGGTAAAAGCAAACCAGAATTGACTATCTGGGTGTACTGGCACAGAGAAAAATGCATTACTTATGTCAATTACTGAGAAACTATTAGAATTTGGTCTCAGCGAATTTAACAAGGTATGTGGATCTGGGACACATGGTGCTCTTTTAATCACAGCAGCATTTACTGCCTGCAGATCTTGAATCATTCTCCATCCCACTGAGGGCGGAGCCTTTTTCACAGGAAATATGGGTGTGTTACATGGTGAATCTGGACATGGCACTATTACTCCTGCTGTTAATAAATTCTCTATTACTGGCCTGATTCCTTCAATTGCATCAGGTTTCAATGGATACTGTCTTACACATGGTCTGTATTCTGTTTTTGGTCTTATAACTACAGGTTGTGCATTTTTTATCAGTCCTACGTCTGAAGGACCTGTTGTCCACAATCCTGATGGTACCGAAGAGAGAAGATCATCTTCTTCAGGACTCAACTGAAACACTCAGGATTGTGAAGTGGACACATCATATGTGTTCCAGCTGTCAGCACCAATGAGACATTAACTGGCACTTTATACAATTTAGTTGATGGACTGAACTCCGTTCGTGGTCCAACTCTGCTCCAATCAGTGGCTGACAAAGCTGTTATGACTGTCAGTCCCAATTCTTGCCATTCTGTCAAATATGGCTTACAAAGTGACACATGTAATGGCATACCTGTGAATCTCAATTTTAAAACATCTTCAGTGGCACCTGTTACTGTTATGACAGCTGTTGAGTTGCCATCATGAATCAAATCGGTCATTGTCAGCTTCACAGGTGAAACATTTTTCAATTTGTTTTCATACACTGGTGTTCCTGGCAATATGCCACTATGGACCCTAAATACACTCTCAAATCTGCATCTAAACTCTATCCATGGCTCTCCTTCTTTCTGAGTTGTCCTGGTAATTTCAGTATAATTTATCTTTGGTCCTAACACTCCTTTTGCACGTGTAATCATAGCTTCCACTCTTGTTTCTAAGACTAGATCATCATGTGTCCGTGGTACGCCTCGTTGGTCTGCAGGATTCCAGTCTCCGCGTATCTGACTCCATTTAGGGCCACATGCTTTCATCCACACCTGTTGGACTTCAGGTCCACTAAGGTGGTAAGAACTTCTAATGTTTTCTATATCCTGCATAAATCCCTCAATGTCGACATGTGGCGATGGTATCATGTCGACTGCTGCTTTGATATCATCAGCATTCCATGTTCGATATACGAGCATGGTTGATCGATATCCTGCTGTTCCTGCACGAGGATTTGGTACTTCTATCATAGGATAGGCACCTCCCTGGTCACTGTGTTCCACCATGGGAGGGGCTGTAGGCACTTTCGCTTGACTGCGTGTTTGTGGTTTTTCTGGTTTTTCACTTTTTACCTTAGGTTTTACTGCTAAATCATACTGTGGTGGCGGTACATCGTCATCCTCTGGTAGAGGAGATAAGGGTGTTGTTGTCACCGACGATCCAGCCGGCGGTGGTTGCTGAGGCTGTTCTGGTTCTCTGTGCTGAATTATCACATCTTCTTCTGCCTTACCTACAGCTTTCTTTTTCCTTGCTTTCTCTAATCGTCGCTTCTCTGCTCCTTTCTGTCTGTTCTCTGCTTCCTCCTCCCAAAATGCCACTAAATCTGCCCCTACTTTCTGCATCTTTTTCTCATCACCTTTATGTTGCTGTTCTAACTCCTTCTTTAGCTTCTGTATACTGATCAGGTTCAGTCGTCCGTCAAAGTCATGTTTATTTATCCAGGTCTCCAATTTCTTTGTTGTTTTTGGATTTTTTGCTTCCATAAATTTCCAGTCGTCAGTTGATAAATTTCCCTTATTTATAGACGTCTTACCCCCCATTTTTATTATCCCTTGTTATAATTTGGACTTCAGACAGGGGCACACCTAGGGTGTTCTAAATCTGAAGTTTTCACACTTTCTTTGGACGTGACAATTAATTTGCCGTCGTGTGGTTGATTCCTTTCACCTCCCCGTAGGAAGCGGAATCACTTGCCTGCTGCTTCCACACACACGGTTGTCACTAACGTTGTCCAAAGTATTGCACTTTCACACAGTTATTTACACTTACACAAAACACTATTTACACATAGAAACACTTTTAATAATCGTACGCGTATTCTTATGCCAGGGGGAGCTCGCCCTCCCGTGAAATTTAACTAATGTCCTGCATTAGGGGACTCCGCCGTCCCTGCCAAATTTAACTGCTTTTTTACAGTGCACGTATTTCTACCCGGGATTTCCTTTACGTATTAAAACAGAGGAGTCCGTATCCTCCTTCCGGAATTTAACTACTCGCGTCCCTCGCAACCGTAGAGGAGTCCGCCCTCCTTACAGAGTTTAACTGTGTTTCATTAACAGACGATTCTGTATCATCGCTTACGGAGTTTAACTGTTTTATGTGATCACTTTTATCCCCTACCGGTACGCGTATATAAACAGAGGAGTCCGCACCCTCCTTACAGAGTTTAACTGCTTTGCATTAACAGACGATTCTGTATCATCGCTTGCGGAATTTAACTGTTTATGTGATCTGATCACCACTCACTCAGTACTGTTTACAAAGAAATTTTACTCACTGACTCGACTTCCTGTCTGTCTTCTTCGGGAAAATCTCGTCAACCAGACGATGCCAACGGTGGTCGACAATTGCAGACACGATCAATCGATCGGACCTTGGCCAAGGATTTACGTCTGGACTTGACGACCTCCGCTGGACACCTCCGGTATTGTTGAGATCCCGGACTGAGCCCCCAGTCAATGTTGGGTATTTTCTCCTCCAAACATTCTTAAAACCTTTGATAAGACAAACAGAGTCAAGAAACACCAGTGAGACAGAAAGTCAAATTTTACGCGCGGAGTGCGGCCAGGCTGTACACCAAAGCTACACTAAAGTCTGGCCTGCGCTTCGCTCTTTTTATTAGTGAATCCCTCATCACATCATAAAACTTGTCCTAAGGGGGGGGGGGACAACGCGAGACAAGTTTCTTCCCGTAACATAAACACATACGTCAATAAGCGCAGCTGTAAGGAAAAACAGTTTCTTTCTTTACTCTTATCGTCGGAGGTCAGCACATCTCGTTCGTCTGTTGCAGTTATCAGCTGTTCTGCATCTGCCTGGAACACTAAGCATCACATCACAATCAGTCAAAATTCAACCTTCAGTTCTTTTACTCCCAGTCGTTAGCGGCTACGAAAACAAGTTGTGTAATAATAATAATAAGTACATCCAGCTCCAACAAGGTTGAATAACACGTACATTCTCGGGTTTAAGTGCAAACAGCACAACACCGTTCTCATCAGAAAGAAGACAAAAGGTACAAATGTTTAACAGTGATAACATATATATATATATAAAATCCTTAACACAAACCCAACACCTTAACCACTAGACCATCACCTCCCCGAAACAAAATAAGTATAAATTGAACAGAGAACAATAAGACTTCAATAAATTAAAATAAATAGCAACTGTATCCCTGTAGAAGTGTAGACAACAAATTTAGCACTGAAGAAAATAATGGACTCGAAGATAAGCTCATCTTTTGGACCAGAAATCACATTAAAAAATAAAAATAAATAAAAAGATGGCGTGATCCTCTTCCCTTAGCTGACTGATGTCACGGTTTTGGCCGGCTCTGGGTGGGGCTGTCACAATTATTACAATATTCGTCAATCGCAATTATTTTGCATATTCGCGATTATTTTTCATATTCGCGATTATTATGAATTATTTATTTTATCCACAAAGCATAAAACGACTCAGAATCTGACGTCATTGTGCTGCAGCCTCGCTCTTGTCTTAAGGCGGAACAATAACACGGAGGCTGAAGAGCGATCCGTCCTGCCGTTTGGATAAGACGGCCGATTAAAACAGTGGCCGTCTTCTTCAAAAGCCATCTAAAATGCGGAGCTGTCAGTGTGTGTGTCTGTGTGTGTGTGTGTGTGTGTGTGCGCGCGCGCACGGAGTCAACAGGCTGCAGACTGCGAGGGAGGGGGTGCATGAGGGAGATTCCTGAATGGAAGCACGACACGTTACAGTCTGAGAACCATCAGTGCGCAGCGAGTGCGGAGCAGAGAGAGGATTTTAACCCAAGTGAACATGTTGAAAAACAAAACGTGAAGCTTACTTCTCTCTGAACTTTCTCTAAAGGTGTGATTCTGCCGTTACCGTCCTGTTCACACCATGTGCGCATCGTATGCTGAATTTATGAGATCATGAGATGAAATAAATGGTCAAATATCTTTAAAAACATATTTAAAAATGAGAATATATGAATGAACTGAGCCACAAAAAAAAAACCCTGACATGAAGAAGCTGTGGTGATGTTCAGACACACAGATCACAAAAAGCAGGTGAGAACTCTAAACTTTAACAGCTGTTACTTTCCAAAGGTATTTATTTGTTCAATCTTGAGCTTAATGTAGTGTTTAAGCACAAAACGTGACTGATGAGGAGAAACAATTTCAGAAATGCAACAGAATACTACAATAGTAGAATATAAAGAAGGGGAAAAAAGAAAAAAAAATAGACAGTATATTCGTCAATCGCAATTATTTGTCTGACAATTAATCGTCTCCAGAAATTCCTAATCGTGACAGCCCTAGCTCTGGGCTTCAAATCTAATTTTTCCTCGTTCTTTTACCCACCGTCTGCCCCAGCTCTGTTTTACTAGTTATTTATCATGGGTTTATTGCGTTCTGTTTTGCTTTGCTACTTTGTCTCTTTGCTGCTTTTTTACTTTAGCCATTGTCCGGTTCTGTTCTTGTTTTGTTCAGCCAGTTTGTGTTTCCATTGTTTACCATTTGTTTATTTTTTGTTCTTCTCATTTGTTATATTATCTGTTGTGCTTTGGTGTCAGGTTTTATCACAGTCTGTTTTATTTTTGGTTTGTTTTACCACTCTGTTTTCTTAGTCAGTTCCAGTTTAGTTTTGTCTACGTGTTTATCATGTCTGGTTTGCTATTGCATTATTTTCTGCCTCTGATTTCCATTTTAGCTCCGTTCTGTTTTTTCCATTTGTTTCCACTCCGCACCTCCCATCATGTCTTCGTTCCTCGTCTCACGCCCATTTATGTTCACTTCATGCCCTGCACCTGCCATTATGTTTTTCCTCACTTCGATTCTGTGTTCCCATTTCACTCCCACTCTTGCACGGGCTCACGTGTCTTTGTGTATTACATCACTTCAGTTTATGCACTCCCCTCCGCAGAATCTTGTCTGTGTGTTATCTTTGTTCACTAGCCACGCCCCCTTCTAGATTGTTCCTTACGTGCACCTCGTTTACACCACCTGCCCCTCGCTTCTCAATAATTAGTCCTCATGTATTTAAACCCCACAGTCCTTCACTTCCCTGCCGGATTGTTGTCTAAGTACACTCTCCAGCCTTTATCTTGCCATGTTCTGGATCCTGCTCTGTTGTTTTCGACCATGCCTCTTGCCTCGTCCCAGATACCGGTGTTTGCTTGTGCCTCAGAACCCTGCTTGTTTATGACTGCGTCTCAGCCTGACCCTTCTTGTACCTCTGCCGCGCTGACTGATTACATGTGTACCAAACCTGATGCTGCAATAAAGACCATGATTTCTCCATCACCTAAGCTTCATCTGGGAGTTAGCATTGCGGGTCCAGCCGCCCCTGGTGCTGGGCTGCTGCCCGGCCTGTCAACTGGACAAATTTAACTTTAACTGTCTCTTAAAACTTGCCTTGTTGCTAATCGACTGCAAGATCTATATTTTATATAAGATATACGAGGTCTGTTAGAAAAGTATCGGACCTTTTTATTTTTTTCAAAAACCATATGAATTTGAATCACGTGTGATTGCATCAGCCAAGCTTGAACCTTCGTGTGCATGCGTGAGTTCTTTCACGCCTGTTGGTTGCGTCGTTCGCCTGTGAGCAGGCTTTGTGTGAGCAGTGGTCCACCCCTCTCGTCGTTTTTTTTATTGCGAATAAATGTCTGAATGATTTGGAGCTTTGCTGCATCAATTTTTTTCCAGAAACTGTGAGAGACCTCCAGGTGGACACCGTTCGGAAGATTCAGATGACTTTCAGGGACGATTTTATGGGGATTACACAGATTAAGGAGTGCTCCAGCCGGTTTAAATGCTCATCCACAATTTCTTGGATAGTCACCCGACTGAAAAGCCACCGAAAGCTGTCTGAAAGCCGTCCTGTGAGACCAACACGGAGGTGGTTTTGTGCCGCGCCATGAGCGGCACGGTGGCGCATTCCTCCGCTCCTCTTTCCATGAAAAAAACTCCTGTAACAGTGGAATGTGCCGAAAAGTGGTGATGCCATTTTGTGTAAGTCAGACGACGTCCCGGATCAATAAAGCCTTCACGTTGGAAATGATCTGGTTGATTCAGCCTGTCGATCGGCGCTCGGAGTGCGGCGCGCTCTCAGACGCTGTGGGCGGTCTTTAAACCGTCAGGATCACTCCTTAATCTGTGTAATCCCAATAAAATTGTCCCTGAAAGCCATCTGAATCTTCCGAATGGTGTCCACCTGGAGGTCTCTCACAGTTTCTGGAAAAAAATTGATGCAGCAAAGCTCCAAATCGCTCAGATATTTATTCGCAATAAAAAAACGACGAGAGGGGTGGACCAGAGCTCACACAAAGCCTGCTCATAGGCGAATGAAAAAACTCACGCATGCGCACGAAGGTTCAAGCTTGGCTGATGCAATCACACGTGATTCAAATCCATATGGTTTTTGAAAAAAATAAAAAGGTCGGATACTTTTCTAACAGACCTCGTATTTTAGCTGAATAATTCGCCTTTGAACCAAACCGGTTGTTTCCAAATCTTTGCAGCAATAACAGCGGCGCACCGACACATTTTTATTTGAAGAGCAGTGTGACTTTGTGAGCGATAATCAGGGCAGTTACAGAATGTAATGCTTGGTAAATTATTCTGATTAATTACTCAGAACCTTTAACCTTATTTTGTGATGATTGATATTGTTGATTCCCAGCAGAAATTGGAGAAGCGCTGGCTGCAGAGTGTTGTGTGTTGGGGGGTGTGGCTGGATATTTTGGTGTTCTTTTCTTTTCTTTGCTCTTCAGGTGGCATGGAAACTGATTTGTCTGTGGAGAAGGTGCTGGCTGAAGAGTCCTCACCCTCATCAACATCATGTGTAGCACCTGTGACTGGTGCTCACATGCAACCTTAAAGACTTTCAGCTGAAGCAGATAATTGGATGGCGTTCTGCATTTAAGTCATGTGTGATTCAAGCAGAACTGCCGGGAACTCGACCTTGTGATGTTCGTTTGTGAGACGCTGAGGACCGCGCCTGGGTTTGACACATCGAGCCCGTGAAGCAAGGAAGGGTGAGGGACACATGCTGTCAGCACACATTAAAGGTAATTAAGTGTTTGATTAATTGTTGATAGTAACTTGGTGTTTTGTTACACAGTATACTTGAATTGTGATGAGAATTGTGCAGTTTGCTTCTCACTGCTGTGGCGTGCAGGATAAGTGATCCTCCACCTGTTGTGAGAAGCTGCTCATTTGCATAAAGTTAAAAAAGATACAGACCTGAATGTGTTGCTGATAGCGTGTGTCTTTTGAAAGATATTGTTGTAACTGCTGACTTACCTCACCTCTTCTTTGCTTCACAGAGAGTGATGTCGTGATGTCGTGTCCACCTGGGGGGTGTTTGGCGGTGGTAGTGAGTCCAGGAGCCCCAGGCTTTGATCCTTGCGGGCGCTGGAGAGCGTGCCAACAGTCACTCCACCAGAGGGACGCTGTTTTTGTTTTTACACCTTTTAGGCACAGTGGGTGTAATAAATATATTGTTTTTGGAACCGCTTTTCTGGTTATTTGTAGCGCTGGGTTCCGTCTGACGCAGGTCCGCTCCTCAACCCGCGTCGACACATAACACAGAGCAAAAGACCGAAAGTGAAGAACCCAAACTACTCTCAGGCGTGTGCGGCACAACCTCAACCCCCGAGATCAGGAGTTGGTGTTCCATCCCCTTACTTCTACGCTCAATCACACGCAACATATAATGTCACAACTCAAACACACTTAAGTTAAAACGTCACAAGTCAAACACATGCAACTTATAACGTCACAAGTCAAACACATGCAACTTATAATGTCACAACTCAAACACACGCAACTTATAATGTAAGAACTCAAACACACACAACTTATAACGTCACAAGTCAAACACATGCAACTTATAATGTCACAACTCAAACACACGCAACTTATAATGTAAGAACTCAAACACACACAACTTATAACGTCAAAAGTCAAACACATGCAACTTATAATGTCACAACTCTAACACACGCAACTTATAATGTCACAACTCAAACACACACAACTTATAACGTCACAACTCAAACACACGCAACTTATAACGTCACAACTCAAACACACACAACTTATAACGTCACAAGTCAAACACATGCAACTTATAATGTCACAACTCAAACACACGCAACTT
This sequence comes from Thalassophryne amazonica, assembly GCF_902500255.1. Lineage (NCBI taxonomy): Eukaryota > Metazoa > Chordata > Actinopteri > Batrachoidiformes > Batrachoididae > Thalassophryne > Thalassophryne amazonica. The sequence goes on from NC_047113.1 coordinate 107,335,073, forward strand.
ATAATGTCACAACTCAAACACACACAACTTATAATGTCACAACTCAAACACACGCAACTTATAACGTCACAACTCAAACACACGCAACATATAATGTCACAACTCAAACAGACGCAACTTATAATGTCACAACTCAAACACACGCAACTTATAATGTCACAACTCAAACACACGCAACTTATAATGTCACAACTCAAACACACGCAACTTATGTCACAACTCAAACACAACTTATAATGTCACAACTCAAACACAACTTATAATGTCACAACTCAAACACAACTTATAATGTCACAACTCAAACACACGCAACTTATAATGTCAACTCAAACACACGCAACTTATAATGTCACAACTCAAACACACACAACTTATAATGTCACAACTCAAACACATGCAACTTATAACGTCACAACTCAAACACACAACTTATAATGTCACAACTCAAACACACACAACTTATAATGTCACAACTCAAACACACACAACTTATAATGTCACAACTCAAACACACAACTTATAATGTCAACTCAAACACATGCAACTTATAATGTCACAACTCAAACACACTCAACTTATAATGTCACAACTCAAACACACACAACTTATAATGTCACAACTCAAACACATGCAACTTATAATGTCACAACTCAAACACACACAACTTATAATGTCACAACTCAAACACATGCAACTTATAATGTCACAACTCAAACACACACAACTTATAATGTCACAACTCAAACACATGCAACTTATAATGTCACAACTCAAACACACACAACTTATAATGTCACAACTCAAACACACTCAACTTATAACGTCACAACTCAAACACACACAACTTATAATGTCACAACTCAAACACACTCAACTTATAACGTCACAACTCAAACACATGCAACTTATAATGTCACAACTCAAACACAACTTATAACGTCACAACTCAACCACACACAACTTATAACGTCACAAGTCAAACACATGCAACTTATAATGTCACAACTCAAACACACGCAACTTATAATGTAACAACTCAAACACACGCAACTTATAATGTCACAACTCAAACACACGCAACTTATAATGTCACAACTCAAACACACGCAACTTATAACGTCACAACTCAAACACACGCAACTTATAATGTAACAACTCAAACACACACAACTTATAACGTCACAAGTCAAACACATGCAACTTATAATGTCACAACTCAAACACACGCAACTTATAACGTCACAACTCAAACACACGCAACATATAATGTCACAACTCAAACAGACGCAACTTATAACGTCACAACTCAAACACACGCAACTTATAATGTCACAACTCAAACACAACTTATAATGTCAACTCAAACACACGCAACTTATAATGTCACAACTCAAACACACGCAACTTATAACGTCACAACTCAAACACACGTAACTTATAATTTCACAACTCAAACACACGCAACTTATAATGTCACAGCTCAAACACACGCAACATATAATGTCACAACTCAAACAGACGCAACTTATAACATCACAACTCAAACAGACGCAACTTATAACGTCACAACTCAAACACACGCAACTTATAATGTCAACTCAAACACACGCAACTTATAATGTCACAGCTCAAACACACGCAACTTATAATGTCACAACTCAAACACACATAAGTTATAACGTCACAACTCAAACACACGCAACTTATAATGTCACAACTCAAACACACACACACTTATAATGTCACAACTCAAACACACGTAAGTTATAATGTCACAACTCAACACAACTTATAATGTCACAACTCAAACACACGCAACTTATAATGTCACAACTCAAACACACGCAACGTATAACGTCACAACTCAAACACACGTAACTTATAATGTCACAACTCAAACACAACTTATAATGTCACAACTCAAACACAACTTATAATGTCAACTCAAACACACGCAACTTATAATGTCACAACTCAAACACACGCAACTTATGTCACAACTCAAACACACGCAACGTATAACGTCACAACTCAAACACACGTAACTTATAATGTCACAACTCAAACACAACTTATAATGTCACAACTCAAACACAACTTATAATGTCAACTCAAACACACGCAACTTATAATGTCACAACTCAAACACACGCAACTTATAATGTCACAACTCAAACACACGCAACTTATAACGTCACAACTCAAACACACGTAACTTATAATGTCACAACTCAAACACACGCAACTTATAATGTCACAGCTCAAACACACGCAACATATAATGTCACAACTCAAACAGACGCAACTTATAACGTCACAACTCAAACACACGCAACTTATAACGTCACAACTCAAACAGACGCAACTTATAACGTCACAACTCAAACACACGCAACTTATAATGTCAACTCAAAACACACGCAACTTATAATGTCACAGCTCAAACACACGCAACTTATAATGTCACAACTCAAACACAACTTATAACGTCACAACTCAAACACACGCAACTTATAATGTCACAACTCAAACACACACAACTTATAATGTCACAACTCAAACACACACAACTTATAATGTCACAACTCAAACACAACTTATAATGTCACAACTCAAACACACGCAACTTATAATGTCACAACTCAAACACAACTTATGTCACAACTCAAACACACATAAGTTATAACGTCACAACTCAAACACACACAACTTATAATGTCACAACTCAAACACACATAAGTTATAACGTCACAACTCAAACACACACAACTTATAATGTCACAACTCAAACACACACAACTTATAATGTCACAACTCAAACACACACAACTTATAATGTCACAACTCAAACACACATAAGTTATAACGTCACAACTCAAACACACACAACTTATAATGTCACAACTCAAACACACATAAGTTATAACGTCACAACTCAAACACACACAACTTATAATGTCACAACTCAAACACACATAAGTTATAACGTCACAACTCAAACACACACAACTTATAACGTCACAACTCAAACACACGCAACTTATAATGTCACAACTCAAACACAACTTATAATGTCACAACTCAAACACACATAAGTTATAACGTCACAACTCAAACACACACAACTTATAATGTCACAACTCAAACACACATAAGTTATAACGTCAACTCAAACACACACAACTTATAATGTCACAACTCAAACACACACAACTTATAATGTCACAACTCAAACACACATAAGTTATAACGTCACAACTCAAACACATGCAACTTATGTCACAACTCAAACACAACTTATAACGTCACAACTCAAACACACACAACTTATAACGTCACAACTCAAACACACACAACTTATAACGTCACAACTCAAACACACGCAACTTATAATGTCACAACTCAAACACATGCAACTTATAACGTCACAACTCAAACACAAGTAACTTATAATGTCACAACTCAAACACACGTAACTTATAATGTCACAGCTCAAACACACGCAACTTATAATGTCACAACTCAAACACAACTTATAATGTCACAACTCAAACACACATAAGTTATAACGTCACAACTCAAACACACACAACTTATAATGTCACAACTCAAACACACATAAGTTATAACGTCACAACTCAAACACACACAACTTATAATGTCACAACACAAACACACACAACTTATAATGTCACAACTCAAACACACATAAGTTATAATGTCACAACTCAAACACAAACTTATAACGTCACAACTCAAACACACACAACTTATAACGTCACAACTCAAACACACACAACTTATAACGTCACAACTCAAACACACGCAACTTACAATTTCACAACTCAAACACATGCAACTTATAACGTCACAACTCAAACACATGCAACTTACAATGTCACAACTCAAACACATATAACTTATAATGTCACAACTCAAACACATGCAACTTATAATTTCACAAATCAAACACATGCAACTTATAACGTCACAACTCAAACACATGCAACTTACAATGTCACAACTCAAACACATACAACTTATAACGTCACAACTCAAACACATGCAACTTACAATTTCACAACTCAAACACATGCAACTTATAACGTCACAACTCAAACACACGCAACTTACAATTTCACAACTCAAACACATGCAACTTATAACGTCACAACTCAAACACATGCAACTTACAATTTCACAACTCAAACACATGCAACTTATAACGTAACAACTCAAACACATGCAACTTATAACGTCACAACTCAAACACACGCAACTTACAATTTCACAACTCAAACACATGCAACTTTTAACGTCACAACTCAAACACATGCGAGATAAAATGTCACAACTCAAACACACGCAACTTACAATTTCACAACTCAAACACACGCAACTTATAACGTCACAACTCAAACACACGCAACTTATAATGTCACAACTCAAACACACGCAACTTATAATGGCACAACTCAAACACACGCAACTTATAATGTCACAACTCAAACACATGCAACTTATAATGTCACAACTCAAACACATGCAACTTATAACGTCACAACTCAAACACATGCGAGATAAAATGTCACAACTCAAACACACGCAACTTACAATGTCACAACTCAAACACACGCAACTTACAATGTCACAACTCAAACACATGCAACTTATAATGTCACAACTCAAACACACGCAACTTACAATGTCACAACTCAAACACACGCAACTTACAATGTCACAACTCAAACACACGCAACTTACAATGTCACAACTCAAACACACGCAACTTACAATGTCACAACTCAAACACACGCAACTTACAATTTCACAACTCAAACACATGCGAGATAAAATGTCACAACTCAAACACATGCAACTTACAATGTCACAACTCAAACACATGCAACTTATAACGTCACAACTCAAACACATGCAACTTATAACGTCACAACTCAAACACATGCAACTTATAATGTCACAACTCAAACACATGCGAGATAAAATGTCACAACTCAAACACATGCAACTTATAACGTCACAACTCAAACACATGCAACTTACAATGTCACAACTCAAACACATGCAACTTATAACGTCACAACTCAAACACATGCAACTTACAATTTCACAACTCAAACACATGCGAGATAAAATGTCACAACTCAAACACACGCAACTTACAATGTCACAACTCAAACACATGCAACTTATAACGTCACAACTCAAACACATGCAACTTACAATTTCACAACTCAAACACATGCGAGATAAAATGTCACAACTCAAACACACGCAACTTACAATGTCACAACTCAAACACATGCAACTTATAACGTCACAACTCAAACACATGCAACTTATAACGTCACAACTCAAACACACGCAACTTATAATGTCACAACTCAAACACACGCAACTTATAACGTCACAACTCAAACACACACAACTTATAACGTCACAACTCAAACACACGTAAGTTATAACGTCACAACTCAAACACACACAACTTATAACGTCACAACTCAAACACATGCGAGATAAAATGTCACAACTCAAACACACTCAACTTACAATGTCACAACTCAAACACATGCAACTTATAATGTCACAACTCAAACACACGGAACTTATAATGTAACAACTCAAACACACACAACTTATGTCACAACTCAAACACACGCAACTTATAACGTAACAACTCAAACACACGCAACATATAACGTCACAGCTCAAACACATGCAACTTATAATGTCACAGCTCAAACACACGCAACTTATAATGTCACAGCTCAAACACACGCAACTTATGTCACAACTCACACACACGCAACTTATAATGTCACAACTCAAACACACACAACTTATAATGTCACAACTCAAACACAACTTATAACGTCACAACTCAAACACATGCAACTTATAATGTCACAACTCAAACACACAACTTATAATGTCACAACTCAAACACAACTTATAACGTCACTACTCAAACACACACAACTTATAATGTCACAACTCAAACACATGCAACTTATAACGTCACAACTCAAACACATGCAACTTATAATGTCACAACTCAAACACACACAACTTATAATGTCACAACTCAAACACATGCAACTTATAATGTCACAACTCAAACACACACAACTTATAATGTCACAAACTCAAACACAGCACACTTATACGTCACAACTCAAACACACTCAACTTATAATGTCACAACTCAAACACACACAACTTATAATGTCAACTCAAACACACACAACTTATAATGTCACAACTCAAACACACGCAACTTATCAATGTCACAACTCAAACACACACAACTTATAATGTCCAACTCAAACACACACAACTTATAATGTCACAACTCAAACACCACACACTTATAACGTCACAACTCAAACACATGCAACTTATAATGTCACAACTCAAACACACACAACTTATAATGTCACAACTCAAACACACAACTTATAATGTCACAACTCAACACACACAACTTATAATGTCACAACTCAAACACACAACTTATAATGTCACAACTCAAACACAACTTATAATGTCACAACTCAAACACACACAACTTATAATGTCACAACTCAAACACATGCAACTTATAATGTCACAACTCAAACACACACAACTTATAATGTCACAACTCAAACACACACAACTTATAATGTCACAACTCAAACACACACAACTTATAATGTCACAACTCAAACACACGCAACTTATAATGTCACAACTCAACACACACAACTTATAATGTCACAACTCAAACACACTCAACTTATAATGTCACAACTCAAACACACACAACTTATAATGTCACAACTCAAACACACACAACTTATAATGTCACAACTCAAACACACACAACTTATAATGTCACAACTCAAACACACACAACTTATAATGTCACAACTCAAACACACACAACTTATAATGTCACAACTCAAACACACACAACTTATAATGTCACAACTCAAACACAAGCAACTTATAATGTCACAACTCAAACACACACAACTTATAATGTCACAACTCAAACACAAACTTATAACGTCACAACTCAAACACACACAACTTATAATGTCACAACTCAAACACAACTTATAATGTCACAACTCAAACACACACAACTTATAATGTCACAACTCAAACACAACTTATAATGTCACAACTCAAACACAACTTATAATGTCACAACTCAAAACACTCAACTTACAATGTCACAACTCAAACACACAGCTAAATTATAATGTCACAACTCAAACACACACAACTTATAATGTCACAACTCAAACACACAAACTTATAATGTCACAACTCAAACACCACAACTTATAATGTCACAACTCAACACACTAACGTATAATGTCACAACTCAAACACACCACAACTATACATGTCACAACTCAAACACACAACTTATAACGTCAACTCAACACATGCAACTTATAATGTCACAACTCAAACACAACTTATAATGTCACAACTCAAACACAACTTAAAGTCACAACTCAAACACAACTTATAATGTCACAACTCAAACACGTGCAACTTATAATGTCAAAACTGAACACACACAACTTATAATGTCACAACTCAAACACACACAACTTATAACGTCACAACTCAAACACAACTTATAACGTCACAACTCAAACACAACTTATAATGTCACAACTCAAACACAACTTATAACGTCACAACTCAAACACATATAATGTCACAACTCAACACAACTTATAACGTCACAACTCAAACACAACTTATAATGTCACAACTCAAACACACGCAACTTATAATGTCACAACTCAAACACAACTTATAATGTCACAACTCAAACACAACTTATAATGTCACAACTCAAACACAACTTATAACGTCACAACTCAAACACAACTTATAATGTCACAACTCAAACACAACTTATAATGTCACAACTCAAACACACACAACTTATAACGTCACAACTCAAACACAACTTATAATGTCACAACTCAAACACACACAACTTATAACGTCACAACTCAAACACATGCAACTTATAATGTCAAAACTGAAACACATGCAACTTATAATGTCACAACTCAAACACAACTTATAACGTCACAACTCAAACACACACAACTTATAACGTCACAACTCAAACACATGCAACTTATAATGTCAAAACTCAAACACATGCAACTTATAATGTCACAACTCAAACACAACTTATAATGTCAAAACTCAAACACACACAACTTATAATGTCACAACTCAAACACAACTTATAACGTCACAACTCAAACACACGTAAGTTATAACGTCACAACTCAAACACACACAACTTGTTGTGTGTTGGGGGGTGTGGCTGGATGTTTTGGTGTTCTTTTCTTTTCTTTGCTCCTCAGGTGGCATGGAAACTGATTTGTCTGTGGAGAAGGTGCTGGCTGAAGAATCCTCACCCTCATCAACATCATGTGAAGCACCTGTGACTGGTGCTCACATGCAACCTTAAAGACTTTCAGCTGAAGCAGATGGCGTTCTGCTTTTAAGGCATGTGTAATTCAAGCAGAACTGCCGGGAACTCGACCTTGTGATGTTCGTTTGTGAGACGCTGAGGACCGCACCTGGGTTTGACACATCGAGCCGTGAAGCAAGGAAGGGTGAGGACACATGCTGTCAGCACACATTAAAGGTAATTAAGTATTTGACTAATTGTTGATAGTAACTTGGTGTTTTGTTACACAGTATACTTGAATTGTGATGAGAATTGTGCAGCTTGCTTCTCACTGCTGTGGCGTGCAGGATAAGTGATCCTCCACTTGTTGTGAGAAGCTGCTCATTTGCATAAAGATAAAAAGTACAGACCTGAATGTGTTGCTGATAGCGTGTGTCTTTTGAAAGACACACGCTTACCTCACATCTTCTTTGCTTCACAGAGAGTCAGTTTGTCGTGTCCACCTGGGGGGTGTTTGTCTGGTGGTAGTGGGTCCAGGAGCGCCGGACTTCTCTCCTTGCGGGCGCTGGAGAGCGTGCCAACAGTCACTCCTCCAGAAGGACGTTGGTTTTGGTTTTGTACATTTTATTTAGGCACAGGTGAAAAATAAATTGTTTTTGTTGTTGGAACCGCTTTCTGGTTATTTTAGCGCTGGGTTCTGTCTGACGCAGGTTCGCTCCTCAATCCGCGTCGACACATAACACAACTTATAACGTCACAACTCAAACACACGCAACTTATAACGTCACAACTCAAACACACGCAACTTATAATGTCACAACTCAAACACCACGCAACTTATAATGTCACAACTCAAACACACGCAACTTATAACGTCACAACTCAAACACACGCAACTTATAACGTCACAACTCAAACACACGCAACTTATAATGTCACAACTCAAACACACGCAACTTATAACGTCACACTCCAACACACGCAACTTATAACTCACAACTCAAACACACGCAACTTATAATGTCACAACTTCAAACACACGCAACTTATAACGTCACAACTCAAACACACGCACTTATAATGTCACAACTCAAACACACGCAACTTATAATGTCACAACTCAAACACACGCAACTTATAATGTCACAACCAAACACACGCAACTTATAATGTCACAACTCAAACACATGCAACTTATAACGTCTACAACTCAACACACACGCACTTTACAATGTCACAACTCAAACACACGCAACTTACAATGTCACAACTCAAACACACGCAACTTACTCATGTCACAACTCAAACACATGCAACTTATAACGTCACAACTCAAACACACGCAACTTACAATGTCACAACTCAAACACACGCAACTTACAATGTCACAACTCAAACACATGCAACTTATAACGTCACAACTCAAACACACGCAACTTATAACGTCACAACTCAAACACACGCAACTTATAATGTCACAACTCAAACACATGCAACTTATAACGTCACAACTCAAACACACGCAACTTACAATGTCACAACTCAAACACACGCAACTTACAATGTCGCAACTTAAACACACGCAACTTACAATGTCACAACTCAAACACACGCAACTTACAATGTCACAACTCAAACACACGCAACTTACAATGTCACAACTCAAACACACGCAACTTACAATGTCGCAACTTAAACACATGCGAGATAAAATGTCACAACTCAAACACACTCAACTTACAATGTCACAACTCAAACACAACTTACAATGTCGCAACTTAAACACATGCGAGATAAAATGTCACAACTCAAACACACTCAACTTACAATGTCACAACTCAAACACAACTTACAATGTCACAACTCAAACACAACTTATAATGTCACAACTCAAACACACTCAACTTACAATGTCACAACTCAAACACAACTTACAATGTCACAACTCAAACACACACTACTTATAATGTCACAACTCAAACACGTGCAACTTATAATGTCACAACTCAAACAAACGTGAGTTAAAACTTCACAACGCAAACACACACACCTTATGGGACTCCGGAGAGGGCGGTCGCATCTCTCTCCTCTATCTCTGCTCCAACCTTCAAAGTCAGCTGGTCTCTGAACACTATTGACACCATTTTTTTTCTACAAGAAGATCATGTTGGGAAGGTGTCGTAACACGGACCCACAACAGGGGGCGCTAATGAACGGACAATGGATAAGGGAAGGAGTAACAATTTAATGTTGCACAAGAACACAACGTAAAATAAACAAAGGTACTGCCAATCACACACAAGAGGATTGCGGGCAGGCTCGAAGATAGGAGACCTCAGATGAACGAAGAGCCGGGACCCACACCGCTTCTACCACCAACGGCCTGAAGAACACCGAAGCCGCCAAGCCCCGAGTCCCCAGGTGGTCTCTGTCCTCCGTTGTCGGCCCTGGTACTGCTGGCAGAAAAAACAGAAGGTAGTGAGTGTGAATCCTCACACCCAGCAACCTTGATTACTGATTCTTGTGGAGGGAGAGCCTCCACCTCCAATCATACACACGTGCAGCTCCGAAAATCCAGTCAAGGAATACCACCAGGAAAAAACAGCTGCAAAACAGATCAGATTATTATTCGACGTATAAGTCAGCAGAGAGATTACCTTGTATCGTAAGAGATTTCTCGGCGAGGAGGTGGAGTCGCCGCCCGGCTTTTATGGTGATGGTGATGATGAGATGATGAGTGACAGCTGGTGTTGAGGATGATTGACGGCTGTCACTCCCAGTGGTTCTGGCGCCCTCTTGTGCTTGAAGCCCGCACTCCAAGCAGGGCGCCATCCGGTGGTGGTGAGCCAGCAGTACCTCCTCTTCGGCGGCCCACACAACAGGACCCCCCCCCCAACGGGCGCCTCCTGGCGCCCGACCAGGCTTGTCCGGGTGTCGGTGGTAGAAATCGACCAGAAGGGCCGGGTCCAGGATGAAGCTCCTTTTCACCCAGGAGCGTTCCTCGGGTCCGTAACCCTCCCAGTCCACCAAGTACTGAAAGCCCCGACCCATCCGACGGACGTCCAGGAGCCGACGAACGGTCCATGCCGGCTCCCCGTCGATGATCCGGGCAGGAGGTGGGACGGGTCCGGGGGAGCAGAGCGGTGAGGTGTGGTATGACTTGAGTTTGGAAACATGAAAAACCGGATGGATCCGCAGTGAAGCCGGGAGAGTTAGCTTCACTGCGGCCGGACTGAGGATCTTGGCGATGGGGAACGGCCCGATGAAGCGGTCCTTGAGTTTGTGGGAGGTCACCTGGAGCGGGATATCTTTGGTGGATAGCCACACCTCCTGCCCTGGTTGGTATGTAGGGGCCGGGGAACGCCGGCGGTCTGCATGGGCCTTGGCCCTCGTCCGGGCCTGCAACAGGGCAGAGCGGGCGGCCCGCCACACCCGGCGGCACCTCCGCAGGTGGGCCTGGACCGAGGGTACCCCGACCTCTCCCTCCACAAGTGGGAACAACGGGGGCTGGTAGCCCAGACACGCTTCAAAGGGGGAGAGGCCGGTGGCAGAGGATACTTGGCTGTTGTGAGCGTACTCGATCCAGGCCAGATGGTTACTCCAGGCCGCCAGGTGAGCGGAGGTGACACAACGAAGAGCCTGTTCAAGTTCCTGGTTCGCCCGCTCTGCCTGGCCGTTCGTCTGTGGGTGGTACCCGGACGAGAGACGCACGGTGGCCCCCAGTTCCTTACAAAAACTCCTCCAGACCTGCGAGGAAAACTGGGGACCACGATCCGAGACGATGTCCGACGGTATCCCATGCAGACGCACGACGTGGTGAACCAGGAGGTCTGCCGTCTCCTGGGCCGTTGGGAGCTTCGGGAGGGCCACGAAGTGGGTTGCCTTGGAGAAACGGTCCACTATCGTTAGTATGGCGGTGTTGCCCTGGGACGGCGGGAGGCCCGTGACGAAGTCCAGACCGATGTGGGACCAGGGGCGATGAGGCACAGGCAGGGGTTGGAGGAGACCCCTGGTCTTGCGATGGTCCGCCTTGCCCCTGGCACAGGTGGTGCAGGCCTGGACGTAGTCCCGGACGTCGGCTTCCAGTGACGCCCACCAGAAGCGCTGCTGGACTACTGCCACGGTCCTACGCACTCCAGGATGACAGGAGAGCTTGGATCCGTGGCAGAAGTCCAAGACGGCAGCCCTAGCCTCTGGTGGGATGTAGAGTCTGTTCTTCGGACCGTTTCCCGGGTCCGGGTTCTTAGTCTGGGCCTCCCGGACGATCTCCTCCACGTCCCAGGTGAGGGTAGCCACGACAGTGGACTCGGGAAGGATGGTGTCGATGGGGTCCGACACCCGACCTTGGCTTCCTCTTCGTGCACCCGGGACAATGCATCAGATCGTTGATTTTTGGTCCCGGGGCGGTAGGTGATCCGGAAGTCAAAGCGTGCGAAGAACAGGGACCAGCGGGCTTGCCTGGGGTTCAGCCGCTTGGCGGTCCGGATGTACTCCAGGTTCCGGTGGTCCGTAAAAACCGTGAAAGGCCCCGTAGCCCCCTCCAACAGGTGTCTCCACTCTTCTGGAGCCTCCTTCACCGCGAGGAGTTCTCGATTGCCCACGTCATAGTTCCGTTCAGCGGGGGTCAACCTGCGGGAAAAGTAGGCACAAGGATGGAGAACCTTATCGGACTCCCCGCTCTGGGACAGCACGGCTCCTATTCCTGAGTCTGAGGCGTCCACCTCTACTACAAACTGGCGAGTAGGATCAGGCTGCACCAGAACTGGAGCAGATGAAAACCAGCGTTTCAACTCCCTAAACGCGGCCTCGCACCGGTCCGACCAGGTGAAGGGGACTTTGGTGGAGGTCAGGGCGGTCAGGGGGCTAACGACCTGACTGTAACCCTTAATGAACCTCCTGTAGAAGTTTGCGAAGCCGAGGAACTGTTGCAGCTTCCTACGGCTCGTTGGTTGGGGCCAATCCCTCACCGCCGCAACCTTGGCCGGATCCGGGGCGACGGAGTTGGAGGAGATGATAAACCCCAAGAAGGACAGAGAAGTGCGGTGAAACTCACACTTCTCGCCCTTCACAAACAGCCGGTTTTCTAACAACCGCTGTAGGACCTGACGTACATGCCGGACATGGGTCTCAGGATCCGGGGAAAAGATGAGTATATCATCCAGGTACACGAAGACAAACCGGTGCAGGAAGTCCCGCAGGACGTCATTAACCAAGGCTTGGAACGTCGCGGGGGCGTTAGTGAGACCGAACGGCATGACCAGGTACTCAAAATGACCCAACGGGGTGTTAAATGCCGTCTTCCATTCATCTCCCTTCCGGATCCGAACTAGATGGTACGCATTCCTAAGATCGAGTTTGGTGAATATTTTGGCTCCATGCAGGGGTGTGAACACCGAATCCAAGAGGGGCAATGGGTATCGATTGCGAACCGTGATCTCGTTCAATCCCCTGTAATCGATGCATGGACGAAGTCCGCCGTCTTTCTTGCCCACAAAAAAGAAACCAGCACCCATCGGGGAGGTGGAGTTCCGGATCAACCCGGCGGCCAAGGAGTCCCGGATGTAGGTTTCCATTGATTCGCGTTCCGGACGTGAGAGATTGTACAGCCTACTGGACGGGAACTCACTGCCCGGAACCAAATCGATGGCACAATCGTACGGTCGGTGTGGTGGAAGGGCGAGCGCCAGATCTTTGCTGAAGACGTCAGCCAGATCATGGTACTCCCCTGGCACCGCCGTCAGATTGGGAGGGGTTTTAACCTCCTCCTTAGCCGTCATTCCGGGGGGAACCGAGGATCCTAAACACTCCCGGTGGCAGGTTTCGCTCCACTGCACCACGACCCCAGACGGCCAATCGATCCGGGGATTGTGTTTCACCATCCAAGGAAAACCCAAAATCACTCGGGAGGTAGAAGATGTCACGTAAAACACTATCTCCTCCCGGTGATTCCCAGACACAACCAAGGTCACAGGCTGGGTCCGGTGTGTGATTAGCGGGAGTAGAGTGCCATCTAGTGCCCGTACCTTCAAGGGCGAAGGCAGAGCCACTAGGGGGAGCCCCACTTCCTTTGCCCATCTGCTATCCAACAGATTCCCTTCGTACCCCGTGTCCACCAGTGCTGGGGCGTGAAGGGTTAAATCCCCACTCAGGATTACCACTGGGATTCGTGCTGATTTGCGGGAACTTCCCGTGCACATGTTATGGCCCACCCTTAGCCCAGTGTCTAAGGACGGGCGTTGGTGTTTGACCGTTTGGGGCAGTCTTTTAACAAGTGCTCACATGAGCCACAGTAAAAACATTCCCCGCGGGCCAGTCTCCTTTGTTTAATATCTGATCTCACTTTAGCCCTGCTCGTGTCCATAGCTTCGTCAGCAGGGGGAGCTGTTGCCACACGGAGCCCACCGGCAATGGAGCGTGAGGACGACGTCACCCCGTCAGACCCGGAAGAGAGAGGGACGGCTTGTGCCTGGCCACGCCCCCCGGCCTGCTCCCGACGGTGTTCATTCAAACGGTTGTCTAAGCGTATAACCAGAGTGACAAGCCCGTCGAAAGTCTGCGGTTCGTCCTTAGCCAGTAAATGCTCCTTCAGTACTGGAGACAGTCCGCTTATGAAGGCGGCGCGGAGCGCGACGTCATTCCAACCCGACCTCGCAGCCGCGATGCGGAAGTCGACAGCGTAATCGGCCGCGCTCCGACGCCCCTGTCTCAGTGACAGCAGCACGGTCGAGGCGGTCTCGCCTCTGTTGGGATGATCAAACACCTGTTTGAATTCCCGTATAAACCCAGCGTATGACGTCAGAAGCCATGACTGCTGTTCCCAGAGCGCTGTAGCCCAAGCGCGTGCCTCACCTCGAAGCAGATTAATTACATAAGCCACCCGGGTGGCGTCTGCCGCGTACATGACTGGACGCTGTGCAAAAACGAGCGAACACTGCATCAAGAAGTCTGCGCACGTCTCCACACAGCCTCCGTACGGTTCAGGAGGACTTATGTAAGCTTCAGGGGACGGTGGGGGGGGGTAGTTGAACGGCCAGTGGAACATCTACATTAGGCCCCGGGCCAGCAGGAGGAGACACTGCAGCGACGCTTGACTCGCGTGCTTCCACTCTGGCGGTGAGAGCCTCCATCCTCTGATTGAGGCTTGCATTTTGCTCAGTTACCAGCTGTAACTGAGCAGTGAAAGCGGTAAGGATTTGCTGCAGATCACTTACCACGCCTCCTGCTGATGCCTGCGCTCCCTGTTCTCCCATTGGCTGTTCAAGCTGTGGTTGACGCCCCTCGGGATCCATGACGAATGGCCGAGAAATCCTGTTGGGAAGGTGTCGTAACACGGACCCACAACAGGGGGCGCTAATGAACGGACAATGGATAAGGGAAGGAGTAACAATTTAATGTTGCACAAGAACACAACGTAAAATAAACAAAGGTACTGCCAATCACACACAAGAGGATTGCGGGCAGGCTCGAAGATAGGAGACCTCAGATGAACGAAGAGCCGGGACCCACACCGCTTCTACCACCAACGGCCTGAAGAACACCGAAGCCGCCAAGCCCCGAGTCCCCAGGTGGTCTCTGTCCTCCGTTGTCGGCCCTGGTACTGCTGGCAGAAAAAACAGAAGGTAGTGAGTGTGAATCCTCACACCCAGCAACCTTGATTACTGATTCTTGTGGAGGGAGAGCCTCCACCTCCAATCATACACACGTGCAGCTCCGAAAATCCAGTCAAGGAATACCACCAGGAAAAAACAGCTGCAAAACAGATCAGATTATTATTCGACGTATAAGTCAGCAGAGAGATTACCTTGTATCGTAAGAGATTTCTCGGCGAGGAGGTGGAGTCGCCGCCCGGCTTTTATGGTGATGGTGATGATGAGATGATGAGTGACAGCTGGTGTTGAGGATGATTGACGGCTGTCACTCCCAGTGGTTCTGGCGCCCTCTTGTGCTTGAAGCCCGCACTCCAAGCAGGGCGCCATCCGGTGGTGGTGAGCCAGCAGTACCTCCTCTTTGGCGGCCCACACAACAGATCAGGGCCGCGGGACCCTGCATGCCTGGATGGAACTTACCCTGCGGGCTATGTTCTCGACGCCTGGGAGACTTGGCGGGTCGCATGCTTTGCGCCTTTGTCTGTGGAGGACGTTGAGGATTTATTCGTATTTGGATTCATAGTTGGCGGTCTGATACTTATTGGCTTATGTGCTGCCCTGACCTACCGGAAGGTTGGCAAGACAGCTGCCACCAAAACCACAACCCCTCGTTTGTCCGTCATGATTAATGAGTTGGGCAAGGCGATGCATTCTCAGACTGTGTTAACCCTTGAACTCAGACGCAAATTGGATAACATCTTGGAGCAAATGTGTGCCTTGCAGGAGAAGGTGAAGATTTCAGAGACCGGGGAATTTTCATAATTGGGTTTTGGTTTGTTCATGTGAAACTGGAAAAGTGTTTTTCACTGCTCAACCACAAACACGGCAGGCTTATCAGCCTCTCAAGGATAAAATGCCCATTGTTTTTCCTCCAGAAGAATTTCTACGGCCTTGGGAAGACTGGCTGCCTCCTTATCTCTCTTACTCCAGTACACAAGGGTAGACAGACTCACACATGGACAAAGACTGAAGCATGCTCCACTTTCCCTCTACCTCCCTACCTGCCCCCATGACACACCCCATCCCAGCCACCGCTCACGCCACCCCTTTCCCCTCCGGGGGCTGCGCAGTTTAGCTGCGGCAGGTCCCCGTTCCCCCCAAGCTAGTGGCGGTGCGACTCCTGTTGCAGCGGCTGCCACACACTCACATCGCCTCAATTTGGAAAACGGACTGTTTTAAGTTTAGTGCACATAAACAATGTCAAATGTATATGTGTTGTCTTAATTCTGATGTCTGCCATTATTATGGTAAACAAGTAATAATTGTGGATTAATTGCTGTTTGTCTGTGGAAATGTGAGTGTGGACGTAATCTTGTTGTTGTTGCACTTGTAATGACAATAACAATAAATCTCATCCATCCATCCATTATAACATCACTACGCAACACACATGACTTAAAACTTCACAACTCAAAGAAACGCAACTTTAAACTTCACATTTCAAATTTTCAATTCAATTTCAATTTATTTTCATTTATATAGCGCGAAATCACAACAGAGTTGCCTCAAGGCGCTTCACACAAGTAAGGGGTCTAACCTTACTTAACCCCTGGAATAACAGTGGTAAGGAAAACTCCCTCTGAGGAAGAAACCTCAAGCAGACCAGACTCAAAGGGGTGACCCTCTGCTTGGGCCATGATACAGACATAAATTGCAGAACAATTCACAGAAACAATTCACAAAACAAATATACAGGAAATGCTGTTGGTGCACAGGACAGGAGGGTTTCCAGCACAAATACAGTTCCCATTTCTGGATGGGGCTGAACCTCTGGATGCTGTGCGTGTTTGAATTTTATTCCCAGAGATGGGAATAAAACTCAAACACACGCGAGTTAAAAACTTCACAACGCAAACACACACATCACCACAAGAAGTAAAACACACTAAATCAAACCAACACGTTCCAACAAATCATTGTTTTCACTTTTTTATGTTATTTTAAAGCCCTAAAAGTAATGAAAACAAAAGGCCACTGGAAATCCATCATATTATAAAAGAACATGTTTTAAAAACAAGAGCTCCTCTCAATGTTTATGTTTTAAATTGTATTTTACTGATATTTTAATTCGGCAGCACGGTGGCTTAGAGGTTAGCACTGTTGCCTCACAGTGGGAAGGTTGTGGGTTCAATTCCCGTGGCCACACTCTGTGTGGAGTTTGCATGTTCTCCCCGTGTTTGTGTGGGTTTCCTCCGGGTGCTCCGGTTTCCTCCCACATCCAAAGACATGCAGGTTAGGTGGACTGGAATCTTTAAACTGTCCGTAGGTGTGTGTGTGGGTGTGTCTGTGTTTGTCTATTTGTGGCCCTGCGACAGACTGGCGTCCTGTCCTGGGTGTACCCTGCCTTGCACTCTATGACTGCTGGGATAGGCTCCAGCCCCCCGCGACCCTTAATTGGACTAAGCGGGTAGAAGATGGATGGATGGATGATATTTTAATTCTGATTTTTCACATCGCGTTGCCCAGTCCAGCGTCCGAGCCACACTCCGGAGCAGCAGGTGGCGCTGTGAACCCCACCCGCCTTAAAAGAAGAAGGCGTTTGTCTTTTCGTCGGCAGTTAGCTTAGCCGTGGCTGGCTGTGCTACAGTCAGAAGGTAAACCTGTCGAAGTGTCGGTGGAGGTGAGTAAAGTCTGTTTAATGTTCCGCTGTTAACGGCCTCTCTTACTGTGAGCAGGGCTAACTCACATTACTGCTGCTGGAACTTTTGTTTTATCTTTAGTCATACAAAAAAGAACAAAACGAGTTGAGCTTTGTGCGGTGAAAGAGTAGATTATGGTCGTTTTGAGCTTTTGGTCTCTCATCCAGCCGTCTTTGTGTGTTTCTTTAGTCCAGCAGAATGGGTCACACTAAAATACGAAATGGGCACTGATAATCACGAAATGATGGCAAAAATGTAACGAAAATGGAGCACTTTTATTTAATAGACCGATTCGAAGTTCCGAGTGCGCATGACGCGAATCCATTTCCGGTCGCTGCTATCGTTATAAACAAACCCACGTACGTGCACGTCAGGCTTCGTTTACATCAGCGATTCATGCTTATCTCACTCTCAACACTTGGACTTCAGTGATCCACAGCTCCCAGACCAGCGGCAGATGTTCAACTGGTAGTAGAGGCAAGATGGGCGGATATGTGCAGTCAAAGACTGGGAATAGCACATAATCTATTGTCCAAGGCCATTTCAGCTATTCCCATTCCCAACTGAGCCAGCCAGGAGAGCAGAATGGACAAAGTTAGTGAACAGAAAGCAGAGCTGGAGTCTGGCAGTGTAAAGAACTGGATAATTCTACACTTTACTGATGGGAAACGCGCAGAACTGCACCCAAACCCAACACTTCAACTTGGCTATGAGCTAAAGCAGGTGTGTGATAATAAAGCTTATTTCTTCATGATTTCTACCTGTTTTAGTGCTTGTGATCCCTCCTCCACTACAGGGAGTGACATTAAGCTTTTCATGTGCCTGTTTTCGTGCAGGCTGGTGACCATTTACCTGCCTGAAGAAGTTTTTCACTTGCCCACTTTTTCATTTCCTACCAGAAACATTTATTCTTCTTACTTTAGGTGCAAAATGTCCTTGAAGGGCGTGCGCTCATGAGCGATATTGAAGTGTTTTGCCGAAGCGTGTGAGGCACGGGTTTGTTTGTAACACTGGCATCCTATCAACCCCTGCGCGTGCGGAACGATAGTCTATTGTTTGGTGTTTTTTGATGGTTTTTTGTGAGATGAGCTCACTGATCTGCCCGGCCCGCCATATACCACTCCCATGTCCTTCTCCTGAACGCTCTTTTCTATTCAAAGTTAAAGTCAAAGTCAGCTTTATTGTCAAATATGCTGTACATGCTTGACATACAGCACAGATGAAATTTCAGTCCTCTCAGACCCACGTGCAGAGTATAGAATAAAAACTACTACTAAGCTCAGTAAAAAAATTTACCTTAAATAGTACTGATTTACAAAATAAAATATTAAACAGTGTAGGTCGTGTAAATATAACATATGATGCTGTTGTGCAAATGGCAAAAGTGTACCATTGTAAACAGTATGACATTAATACGATAGTGCAGTGGATAATAGTGTAATACAGTATAACGCTGCGTACGCCACAAATTCATGTCGGTCGGGTGGCGACGGACGCGCCTCCATCACCGGTGTGTCGCTCTGTTTCTCTGCGAAATTCACCCCAGTGCATCATCAAATAGGAGGAGCTTCCATTCCGCTCGCCGGCTCCGGTTGTCAGTCAAGATAACATGATGGACCTTGATCACACGGAGCGAGTTGTTGTGGAAAGCTGACAAACGTCATGAGACGTTCCCAATTCAGGGAGTATCATCATTTGCTGCAGGAGCTGCATCTGGATGATGGCCGCTTTCAGCGGTCCTTTTGCCTCTGCGGGACCCAGTTTGAGGACCTCCTGTCCCATTCACACACGCACATGTAAACAATAAAAAAAAAAACTCTTCTGCCTGCTGTGGGGCTGCTCCTTGCTCTTCCCAAAAACACTGTTTAGAAACCAGTCATCATTTGCTTTATTATACATCTGTGTAGTTAATAAATAAATAATCTTTATGGACGATTCGCCTCGCGCGCCACGTAAAAAAAAAAAAAAAAAAAAAAAGAAACTCCACTCCCCCGGCTGTGGGGCTGCTGCTCGCTCTTCCCCCAAACTCTGTCATAATTGTGTTGATGAACCAGTCACCATTTGCTTTATTAGACGTCTGTGTAGTTAATAAATAAAATCTTCATGGATGATTTGCTCATGCGCAGGTGAAAAAAAAAAAAACTCTGCTGCCCCTGCTGTGGGGCTGCTGCTCGCTCTTCCCCCAAATTCTGTCATAATTGTGAAATAAGGACAAAAGGGACATAGGTCCTTCTCACAGGCTGGCCACCATAGACAGGACATGTTCACATCCTCAGTCAAACTCCAGACATCTCCACGTCACTACATATTCAGTCCCTGATTGGTCATCGCGGCGCGACAAGACAAAAAAGTTCAGATTTTTCAACTTGGGGAGGAGGGCAACACGACGTGACGCGACGCAATATCATGCCACAAACGCGCCAATCGCTCAAACTCGCTCACTTGTGTCGCTTCATTCGTGTCCATCGCGTTGCACTGTGTGACTTGGCGCCACAATGTCTCCTTCCATAGGGATTACATGGCAAACCTGTCGCTGCTAGTCGCTCGCGTCGGGCCCGGTGTGAACGCGACATAATACAAGTGGTGCAAGTGGCAGTATGCTGATGATAGTGCAATGACTGTATACTAATGAACCAGTATCAGTACAGGCGGTCTTGATGTGGATGCAATAGTGCAATGGGGGAGGATAAGTCAAATCAAATCAATTTTATTTATATAGCGCCAAATCACAACAAACAGTTGCCCCAAGCGCTTTATATTGTAAGGCAAAACCATACAATAACTACAGAAAAAACCCCAATGGTCAAATGACCCCCTGGAGCAAGCACCTGGCGACAGTGGGAAGGAAAAACTCCCTTTTAACAGGAAGAAACCTCCAGCAGAACCAGGCTCAGGGAGGGGCAGTCTTCTGCTGGGACTGGTTGGGGCTGAGGGAGAGAATCAGGAAAAAGACATGCTGTGGAGGGAGCAGAGATCAATAACTAATGATTAAATGCAGAGTGGTGCATACAGAGCAAAAAGAGAAAGAAACACTCAGTGCATCATGGGAATCCCCCAGCAGTCTAAGTCTATAGCAGCATAACTAAGGGATGGTTCAGGGTCACCTGATCCAGCCCTAACTATAAGCTTTAGCAAAAAGGAAAGTTTTAAGCCTAATCTTAAAAGTAGAGAGGGTGTCTGTCTCCCTGATCCGAATTGGGAGCTGGTTCCACAGGAGAGGAGCCTGAAAGCTGAAGGCTCTGCCTCCCATTCTACTCTTACAAACCCTAGGAACTACAAGTAAGCCTGCAGTCTGAGAGCGAAGCGCTCTATTGGGGTGATATGGTACTATGAGGTCCCTAAGATAAGATGGGACCTGATATTCAAACCTTATACGAGGTCTGTCCATAAAGTATCGTACCTTTTTTATTTTTTTCAAAAACTATATGGATTTCATTCATATGTTTTACGTCAGACATGCTTGAACCCTCGAGCGCATGCGTGAGTTTTTCCATGCCTGTCGGTGACGTCATTCGCCTGTGAGCACGCCTTGGGGAAGGAGTGGTCCCGCCCCCTCGTCGGATTTTCATTGTCTGGAAATGGCGGAATGAAAAGGACTTTTTTTTCCATCAGAATTTTTCAGAAGCGTTAGAGACTGGCACCTGGAAACCATTCGAAAATTTTATCTGGCTTTCAGTGAAAATTTTACGGGCTTCACAGAGAATAAGGACTTAACTACAGGTTTAAGGACCCCTTTAAAGGACGGTCGGTGCGCCACGCTGCGAGCTGCGACGATGCGGCACATACACTGGATCATTTCTAAGCTGATGGCTCTGTGGATACGAGACCGTCGTGTGCTCTTTCTCTGGTTATCACAAGACCTGGACATCAGCCATTTTCCGGCAGATTTCACTTTTAACAAGAGATTTGTCATGGAAAGCCGCGCGGGAGGCTTCGCACGTCACGACCGATTCGCTGATGAAGCGAGACAAAGGAACACCTCCTTTTCGGAGTGTTAGAGGAAAAAAAGTCCTTTTCATTTCCGCCATTTCCAGACAACGAAAATCCGACGAGGGGGCGGGACCACTCCTTCCACAAGGCGTGCTGACAGGCATGGAAAACTCACGCATGCGCTCGAGGGTTCAAGCATTTCTGACGTAAAAACATATGAATGAAATCCATATATTTTTTGAAAAAAAATAAAAAGGTACGTACTTTATGGACAGACCTCATAAGTAAGAAGAATAATTTTAAATTCTATTCTGGAATTAACAGGGAGCCAATGAAGAGAGGCCAATATGGGTGAAATATGCTCTCTCCTTCTAGTCCCCGTTAGTACTCTAGCTGCAGCATTTTGAATTAACTGAAGGCTTTTCAGGGAACTTTTAGGACAACCTGATAATAATGAATTACAATAGTCCAGCCTAGAGGAAATAAATGCATGAATTAGTTTTTCAGCATCACTCTGAGACAAGACCTTTCTAATTTTAGAGATATTGCGCAAATGCAAAAAAGCAGTCCTACATATTTGCTTAATATGCGCATTGAAGGACATATCCTGATCAAAAAATGACTCCAAGATTTCTCACAGTATTACTAGAGGTCAGGGTAATGCCATCCAGAGTAAGGATCTGGTTAGACACCATGTTTCTAAGATTTGTGGGGCCAAGTACAATAACTTCAGTTTTATCTGAGTTTAAAAGCAGGAAATTAGAGGTCATCCATGTCTTTATGTCTGTAAGACAGTCCTGCAGTTTAGCTAATTGGTGTGTCCTCTGGCTTTGTGGATAGATAAAGCTGGGTATCATCTGCGTAACAATGAAAATTTAAGCAATGCTTTCTAATAATACTGCCTAAGGGAAGCATGTATAAAGTGAATAAAATTGGTCCTAGCACAGAACCCTTGTGGAACTCCATAATTAACCTTAGTCTGTGAAGAAGACTCCATTTACATGAACAAATTGTAATCTATTAGATAAATATGATTCAAATCACCGCAGCGCAGTGCCTTTAATACCTATGGCATGCTCTAATCTCTGTAATAAAATTTTATGGTCAACAGTATCAAAAGCAGCACTGAGGTCTAACAGGACAAGCACAGAGATGAATCCACTGTCTGAGGCCATAAGAGAATCATTTGTAACCTTCACTAATGCTGTTTCTGTACTATGATGAATTCTAAAACCTGACTGAAACTCTTCAAATAGACCATTCCTCTGCAGATGATCAGTGGCTGTTTTACAACTACCCTTTCCAGAATTTTTGAGAGAAAAGGAAGGTTGGAGATTGGCCTATAATTAGCTAAGATAGCTGGGTCAAGTGATGGCTTTTTAAGTAATGGTTTTAATTACTGCCACCTAAAAGCCTGTGGTACATAGCCAACTAATAAGGTAGATTGATCATATTTAAGATCGAAGCATTAATTAATAGTAGGGCTTCCTTGAGCAGCCTGGTAGGAATTGGGGTCTAATAGACATGTTTATGGTTCGGAGGAAGTAACTAATGAAAATAACTCAGACAGACCAATCGGAGAGAAAGAGTCTAACCAAATACCAGCATTACTGAAAGCAGCCAAAGATAACGATACGTCTTTGGATGGTTATGAGTAATTTTTTCTCTAATAGTTAAAATTTTATTAGCAAAGAAAGTCATGAAGTCATTACTAGTTAAAGTTAAAGGAATACTCGGCTCAATAGAGCTCTGACTCTTTGTCAGCCTGGCTACAGTGCTGAAAAGAAACCTGGGGTTGTTCTTATTTTCTTAAATTAGTGATGAGTAGAAAGATGTCCTAGCTTTACGGAGGGCTTTTTTTTATAGAGCAACAAGTGTGAGTTATACCACGGAGTCAGGCACTTCTGATTTAGGCTCTCTTTTTCAGAGGAGCTACAGCATCCAAAGTTGTCCTCAATGAGGATGTAAAACTGTTGACGAGATAATCTATCTCACTCACAGAGTTTAGGTAGCTACTCTGCCCTGTGTTGGTATATGGCATTGGAGAACATAAAGAAGGAATCATATCCTTAAACCTAGGTTACAGCGCTTTCAGAAAGACTTCTACTGTAATGAAACTTATTCCCCACTGCTTTGCCAATTATCTATGAAGCACACCTCATTTTTTGGACACCACTCAGACAGCCAGAGTCCGACATTGTTTTGTAAAGTTACACACCGATTCATGTTAATTTTAGTGACCTCCGATTGGCGTAACCGGGTGTCATTACTGCCGACGTGAATTACAATCTTAACAAATTTACGCTTAGCCTTAGCCAGCAGTTTCAAATTCCTTCAATGTCACCTGCTCTGGCCCCCGGAAGACAATTGACTATGGTTGCTGGTGTCGCTAACTTCACATTTCTCAAAACAGAGTCGCCAATAACCAGAGTTGTTCCTCGGCGGGTGTGTTGCAGAGTGGGGAAAAACGGTTAGAAATGTGAACGGGTTGGTGGTGTACAGGGGTCTTCTGTTTAGGACTCCGCTTCCTCCTCACAGTCACCCAGCCGGCTTGCTTTCCTGGCTGCTCGGGATCTGCTGGAGGGGAACTAACGGCGGCTAAGCTACCTTGGTCCGCACCGACTACAGCGGCCTGGCTAGCTGTAGGATTTTCCAAGGTGCGGAGCCGAGTCTCCAATTCGCCCAGCCTGGCCTCCAAAGCTACGAATAAGCTACACTTATTACAAGTACCATTACTTGCTAAAGGAGCTGAGGAATAACTAAACATTTCACATCCAGAGCAGAACAGTGCGGGAGAGACAGGAGACAAGCCGGCATGCTAAACCGGCTAAGAGCTAGTAGCTGCGCTAAGCTAACGGATTCCTAAAACACACAAAGTGAATAATGTGTGAATAATTTAGAGGTGATTCAGCAGAGGGAGTGCTTTAGTTAAGGCACGTGAAGATTACACTGTGAAACAAATCGTTATCTAGGTAACTAGATCAATCTAACTGCGCAGATTAAACAGCTAACAGATACAGCAAAACACCACTGTGCTCCGGAACAGGAAGTGATACAATACCGCAGTGAGAGCCAACCACCAGTAGAGGCAGAGTTGCATCCAAGGGACAGGTGCGTTGGCATGCAGGGTCAGTGTGTGGGGGGGGGGGGAGCGGGGGCAGAGAAGGGAGGGAGTTGAGCATCCTGACTGCTTGGTGGAGGAAACTGTCTTTAGCCTCTTGGGTTTGGCCCGGAGACTCTGCAGTCTCCTCCCCGACGGCAGAAGGGTAAAAAGACTGAGTTGGGTGGGGTGGGTCACCTGTGATCCTGGTGGCTTTGCAGGTGAGGCGGGTGTGGTAGATGTCCAGCAGAGATGGGAGAGGGACACCGATGATCTTCCAGCTACTTTCACAGTGCTCTGCAGGGTCTTGCGACAGGATATGGTGGCAGGCACCGTACCACACAGTAATGCTGTTGGTCAGGATGCTCTCGATGGTACCCCTGTAGAAGGAGTACATGATGGGGGTCGGGGCTCTTGCTTTCCTCAGTTTCCGCAGAAAGTAGAGTCGCTGTTGGGTTTTTTTGGCCAGAGATGTGGTGTTGATGTTCCAGGACAGGTCCTTGGGAGATGTGTACACCCAGGAACTTTGTGCTGCTCACCCGTTCCACTTCAGCACCGTTGATGGTTAGTGGAAACATGCTGAGTGGGCTCTCTCCTGAGTCCACGACAATCTCCTTCGTCTTCTCCACATTCAGGTAGAGATTGTTGTCCGTGCACCACGTGACCAGGTGGCTCACCTCACTCCTGTAGCTTGTCTCATCATTGTTGTTGATGAGACCACCACAGTCGTGTCATCTGCAAACTTGATTGAGAGGTTGGAACTGGATGTAGGTGTGCGTTGTGGGTCAGCAGAGTGAAGAGGAGGGGGCTCAGCACACATCCTTAGGGGGCTCCTGTGTTCAGCGTGATGGTGCTGGAGGTGTTGCTGGCCCTGTGGTCTCCCCGTCAGAAAGTCCAGCAGCCAGTTGCACAGGGAGGTGTTGAGTCCCAGCTGGACTAGTTTGTGGATGAGCTGCTGGGGGATGATTGTATTGAATGCTGAGCTGAAGTCAATGAACAGCATTCTGACGTGCGAGTCCTTGGTCTCCAGGTGAGTGAGGGCTGAGTGGAGGGCGGTGGAGATAGCATCGTCGGTCAAGCGGTTGGACCGATATGTAAACTGGTAGGGGTCCAGTGCGGGGGGGAGGACAGACTTGATGTGGTCCATGACTAGCCGCTCGAAGCACTTCATAATGATGGGAGTGAGTGCGACTGGGCGGTAGTCATGTAGCAGGAGGGAGACGACTTCTTCGGGACCGAGATGATGGTGGTGGCTTTAAAGCATGTCAGGACAACAGCTTGTCTCAGCGAGATGTTGAAGATGTCCGTGAAGACATCCGTGTGCTCCTCAGCACAGTCTCTCAGAACACGACCAGGAATATCGTCTGGACCAGGGACTTTCCTCGCGTTGATCCTTCTGAGTGTTCCCCTCACGCTGTCTGAAGGTAGTGACAGCACCTGGATGTCAGAAGGTGGAGGGATCTTCTGTGCTGGAATGTTGTTGTCCGCCTCAAAGCGAGTGGAAGAAGTTGTTCAGCTGATTCAACAGAGAGGTGGTGTTGTTGCAGGTCTGCGGGGTGGGCTTATAGTCCGTGATGGTCTGAATACCCCGCCATAGATTCCTGGAGTCTCTGCTGTCCTTGACGCGGTCAGCGATTCTCCTGGAGTACTGTCTCTTAGCCTCTCTGATTCCACGTGACAAGTTGGCCCTGGCTGTCCTTTGGCCCACCTCATCCCCAGCTCTGAAGGCAGCGTTTCGAGCCTTCAGGAGCCTGTGGACTTCCCCTGTCAGCCAAGGTTTCTGATTGGCCCGAATGGTGATGGTTCTGGAGACCGTAACGTCATCCATGCACTTCCTCATGTAGGCAGTGACGGTCTCCGTGTACTCCTGGAGGTCTGTGGTGGTGTTGTAGATGACTGCCTGTCTGAACATGCTCCAGTCAGTAGTGGAAAAACATTCTTGGAGCGCTTCTGATGCCCCCTCTGGCCACACCCGGATCACCTTTTTGGCTGGTTTTGTGACTTTAACCAGCGGTCTGTATGCAGGCATTAGCATAACAGTAGAGTCGTTGGAGGTCCCAAGGTGGGGGAGGGAGGAGGCTTTGTAGGCTTCCTTGTGTGCGGTGTAAACATTGTCCAAGATATTGATGCCTCTACTGGGAAAGTTGACATTTCCATGGAGTTGTGGAATCACACTCTTGACACAGAGTCCTCCGCCGCGGGACTTTCCCCCATCGAAGAGCGCTCTGTCTGCCCGGTAGTGTGTTAGCCGTGTTAACTGGATAGCATGGTCCGGGATGCTGTCGTTGAGCCATGTTTCCACAAAAACAAAGACACAGCACTCACCCACAGTCTTGGAAGATGTCCGGAGTAAGCGAATATGGTCCAGTGTATTGTCCAGCGAGCGTACGTTGGCCAGGGTGATGGAAGGGATAGCCGGCCAGTAAGGTCTGGCGGCTAACCTAGCCTGGATACCTCCGCGCTTGCCCCTCTTCTGCTTCCTCAGGTTCCGTCCATGGCACCTCCACTGTGGGCTGGATGCAGGAGTGGGGGTCTGGGATTGAACAGGCCTCCGGAGTAAACTGTCCTCACGTAACTTTTCCATGTCCACTGTAGTTACACAACTAGTCGACTAGTCATGACAACGTCGACTAATGAAACCGTCGACAACTAATTTAGTAGTAGTCGTTTATTTTATTTAAGTCTTTGTTTTGCTCTCAATTCATAGTTTTAGGCAGTGAGCCGTCCTGCCGTCATTTGAATGTTCAAACTTGGATAAGACGGCCGATTAAAACAGTGGCT
The DNA here is from genome assembly GCF_902500255.1 of Thalassophryne amazonica. Classification (NCBI taxonomy): domain Eukaryota; kingdom Metazoa; phylum Chordata; class Actinopteri; order Batrachoidiformes; family Batrachoididae; genus Thalassophryne; species Thalassophryne amazonica. The sequence goes on from NC_047113.1 coordinate 107,363,633, forward strand.
GTGTTGTTACAGAGTTATTACAGTGATTACACAGTTATTACAGAGATTAGAGCATGCCATAGGTATTAAAGGCACTGCGCTGCGGTGGTTTGAATCATATTTATCTAATAGATTACAATTTGTTCATGTAAATGGGGAGTCTTCTTCACAGACTAAGGTCAATTATGGAGTTCCTCAAGGTTCTGTGCTAGGACCAATTTTATTCACTTTATACATGCTTCCCTTAGGCAGTATTATTAGAAAGCATTGCTTAAATTTTCATTGTTATGCAGATGATACCCAGCTTTATCTATCCATGAAGCCAGAGGACACACACCAATTAGTTAAACTGCAGGAATGTCTTACAGACATAAAGACATGGATGACCTCTAATTTCCTGCTTTTAAACTCAGATAAAACTGAAGTTATTGTACTTGGCCCCACAAATCTTAGAAACATGGTGTCTAACCAGATCCTTACTCTGGATGGCATTACCCTGACCTCTAGTAATACTGTGAGAAATCTTGGAGTCATTTTTGATCAGGATATGTCCTTCAATGTGCATATTAAGCAAATATGTAGGACTGCTTTTTTACATTTGCGCAATATCTCTAAAATTAGAAAGGTCTTGTCTCAGAGTGATGCTGAAAAACTAATTCATGCATTTATTTCTTCTAGGCTGGACTATTGTAATTCATTATTATCAGGTTGTCCTAAAAGTTCCCTGAAAAGCCTCCCTCCCACCCTCTCTACTTTTAAGATTAGGCTTAAAACTTTCCTTTTTGCTAAAGCTTATACTTAGGGCTGGATCAGGTGACCCTGAAGCCATCCCTTAGTTATGCTGCTGTAGACTTAGACTGCTGGGGGTTTCCCATGATGCACTGAGTGTTTCTTTCTCTTTTTGCTCTGTATGCACCACTCTGCATTTAATCATTAGTGATTGATCTCTGCTGTCTTCCACAGCATGTCTTTTCCTGGTTCTCTCCCCTCAGCCCCAACCAGTCCCAGCAGAAGACTGCCCCTCCCTGAGCCTGGATCTGCTGGAGGTTTCTTCCTGTTAAAAGGGAGTTTTTCCTTCCCACTGTTGCCAAGTGCTTGCTCACAGGGGGTCGTTTTGACCGTTGGGTTTTTCTGTAATTATTGTATGGCCTTGCCTTACAATATAAAGCGCCTTGGGGCAACTGTTTGTTGTGATTTGGCGCTATATAAATAAAATTGATTTGATTTTGATATGATTTGTTCAACGCTGTCTAAAATGCGTGCGTGCGTGTGTGTGTGTGCGCGCGCGCACACGCTGTAGACGGTGAACGGAGGCACGAGACGTTACATTCTGCTGAGGACCATCAGTGCATGTGAGACAGTGAGCGCAGAGCACTGTCTCACATGCTTTAGTGCAACTATTTAAACAATCCACTATTTCTGTATTATCCATCATGACTTTTGTTATCCATCTACTTGTGTTCATGATATGGTACCAACACACACACACACACACACACACGCACATATATATATATATATATATATATATATATATATATACACAAGGTGTATTAGATAAGAAACCGACACTTTTATTTTTTTTTAAACTATATGGATTTGAATGACGTGCTATTACACCAATCATGCTTGAACCCTTGTGCGCATGCATGAGTTTTTTCACACGTCGGCGACGTCATTTCCCTGTGGGCAGGCCTTGAGTGAGATGTGGTCCCGCCCTCTCGGCTGAATTCCTTTGTTTCACACTCTGCTCGAGACGGCGCGCGTTGCTTTATCAACATTTTTTCTGGACCTGTGAGGAATATCCGAGTGGACACTATTCGAGAAATTAAGCTGGTTTTCGGTGAAAACTTTAACGGCTGATGAGAGATTATGGGGTGTTTCTGTCGGTGTAAGGACTTCCCACGGAGCGGGACGTCCTGCAGCGCTTCCAGGCGCCGTCGTCGGCCTGTTTCGACCTGAAAACATCCTAATTTAAGGCTTAATTCACCCAGGACGTCGTGAGAGAACAGAGAAGATTCAGAAGAGGCTGGCATGAGGACTTTATGCGGACATTCCACTGTTTAAGGACATTTTGTAATGAAAGACGTGCGCGCAAATTCGCCGAGTCTTTTCCGTGACGACTCGGCGAATCTGTGTGCGCCGCGACAGGAAAAACACCTCCGTGTTGAAAACCATTTGTAAAATTCAGGCGGCTTTTGATGGCTTTCAACAAGTGAGTAACTGAGAAATTGTTTAACAGCTTGGGCATGTTCCAACTTGCCTGTTAAGGTTTCCAACGGAGGTGTTTTTCCTGTCGCGACCCCCCGTGGTCGGGTCCGGCCCGACATGCGACTCTGCCCGCACGTTCTTTCATTACAAAATGTCCGTTAACAATGGAATGTCTGAATAAACTCCTCATGCCGACTTCTTCTGAAAGTTCTCTGTTCTCTGATGACTTACTGGGTCAACAGAGCCTGAAATGTGGAAGTTTTCAACTTGAAACGGTGAGACGCTGCCGCCTCGAAGCGCAGATCGCCGTCAGGCACCGTGGGCCGTCCTTACGGCGACACTACCAGACCAAAATCTCTCATCAGCCGTTAAAATTTTTACCAAAAACCAGCTGAATTTATCGAATGGTGTCCACTCAGTGCCTTACAGTTTTGAAAAAATTTTGATCAAACAAAGCAGCAGTCTCTGAGCCATTCCTAAACAATGAAAAAATCGACAAGAGGGTGGGCGACTCCTCACTCAAAGACTGCCCACAGGCGAATGACGTAACCGACAGGCGTGAAAAAACTCTCGTATGCCCACGAGGGTTCAAGCATGTCTGACGTAATCACACGTGATTCAAATCCATATGGTTTTTGAAAAAAAATAATAAGGTCGGATACTTTTCTAATAGACCTCGTATATATGCTTGCTGATGATTCCACAAAACTTGTGTAAACTTTGATTAAAAAGTGGTAATTTTTAGAATTGAGTATTTGTCCTAGTGATATATGAGTAAGTGAGAATAGAAGGGAAGAAAGTGTCAGAGTAATAAAAGAAAGAAAGAACAAAAATAAATCAAATAGCTAATCATGACAGGCATAGATTAGGAGGGATCAATCTTACATTATCCGAAGAACAAAAATAAGTCAGTGAGAGAAGGGTTAGGGTTAGGCACACAGTGCAGTAAAAGAGGTCAGTCGACTGACTGAGTCTGAGTGAGGTTTGCCATTCAGTGATCTAATCATTGCAGCAGCATTTAGGTGAGAAACTAATTTTTGTTGTTGATCCCTAAAACAGGGCGGGATCAGCTGCAAAGTCATAGAAGGCATCGCGAAGATGTCGTGCACCGGTGTGGGGACACACTGGCAGGCAGAAAACTCTTCTTCAGACACTGACTGTGGTAGTATTTGAGGATTTCACTGTTTTAAGCATGCGCTCGGTGATCCATGACATGCTGATGGATCTGATCAGCGCCATAAACCCATCAACACGTCACATCCAGATGGATGACCATCAGTTTGAAAGATTTTCACTTTGCAACCATTTAGTCTCTGGAGCATCGAATGTGGTTTGGCTCAGAAGAGATGGGATCACATGAGCACACCCTGTGTTTGAACTCATCACATACAACCCACGAGGGATGTGAATCTTACAACAACTCACAATTCAGTTCGATTCCGATTCTTGGGGTGACGATTCGATTCAGAATCGATTTTCGATTCAAAGAGCTCTGAGAAATAGTTATATTACTTAAAAAATGTTTATGTTTAAGAAAATGCAGCTTTACAAGGTTAATCAAGTGATTCTAAAGATGCAAATTTTCTTATCTGCTTTGCTCTCGTTCAGAGTTGGCTGGCAGTTTAGTGAAGTGATGGAGTGCGCGCTGGTCAGTAGTCGGCAGAGACCGCTGCTCCGCTTCTTTTAGCTCCGGCCATGTCAAGCTCCTTCTTTTGCAGCAAATAATAAAATCCAAAATGCGCCCAAACATTTGCCTTCAGCAAAGATGGTGCTGGCTGAATGAGCTCTTTGTCCGTCATGCTAAGCTGCAGCTCACGAATATTTGAAGCCTGCTGGACCCTCGCCTCGCGGGGACGCTGTAGTATGGAGGCTGTTGCCTGAGAAACAGTACATGCAGCGAGTAAGCAAGAAAATGTTTAAATAGATGCTTTTTTAAAAATCGATTCTTGGACATTTTGGATCGATTCATAATCTTAATAAATAAGAATCAGGATTCGGACGTGAATAGTTTTTTTTTTTTTTCCGGCACCCCTACAACCCTCTCCCCTTCTGGATTTTGTTTTTTTTCTTTTTTCCTTTGGTTTCCTCTGTGCAGTTCCACATTTAGGTGATAAGGTGTGACTGAAGTTATTATGAGGGCTGCAAACTAACAACAATCTGATTTTCGGTTCATTCTTTTGAAATCAAACATAACATTCCTAAAGACTAGCATTTACGCAGAACATGTGTGTGGAAGAACGATTTTGCAAACAATAACGGATGTAAACAACATGAAAAGTTGGACTCACTGATGATAAAATGACTGTAAGCCGTGGAAGAAATAAAGCCAGCAAAGAAAAAACAGGAGCTCAGCACTCACAGTGTAAATACATCTCGTGAAGTCTGGGCAGTAAGACAACATCGGGGCACAGCAGAAGTCCATCACAAGTGCTAGAACACCTCCTCTAGATAACCCTCTCAACTTGGGAGAGAGCGTGTAATTGTCATAATCGCCTGTGAACTTGCTAAATTAACACCATCCACATCCTCGCTTCGCGATTGTTTACATACGCTGTGAGACAGCGGAACTCTGCTGGCACCGCGGTGCATTCTGGGAAGAGCAGGCGGCCGCCAGGGGCATTATGGGAAACGCTGAAAGGCCAAATAACTTTTTCTGACCACTGTCATTGTGGTGGCAGGTCGAGTGTCAGTGGTCGTGTGGATTTGGAAATGAGGCAACACCATGTGGATGAAAATTAAACTAAATGTTTTTTAATGTTTTAACTGCTAGATGGCTGGAGTAGTGAACCCAGTAGTGCCCCTTATATTACCTCCAGTGACAGGTTGGAACTGGTTTCAATGCCTTATTTATCAGTCGTTGTACGAATACTCAAAGTTCTATTTCAAAATTAGGTAGATTTTTGTATGCTAATGACACCAAAAGCTTTTTAAAAGTATAAAACATGTACAACTATTGATTCTAGGCCTCCTAGAGGCTCCTGACTGTGTTTAGTCGCACCGGTGAAGAAGAATAGGAAAATGTGCCCAAAGACAGAGGGAGAGTGTGGAAGTGAGAGTCGGGACTTTGAATGTTGGCAGTCTGACTGGTAAGGGGAGAGAGCTAGCTGATACGTTGGAGAGGAGAAAGGTAGAAATATTAATGTCTGTGGAAGGGAAGTAAGAGGCACATAGGCGGGGGGTTCAAGTTGTTGTTTCATGGTGAGGACAGGAAGAGAACATTTGCATGTGGAAATGTGCAGAGGAGGGACCCAGGATATACAGTACATCTGGGAAGTATTCACAGCGTTTTACTTTTTCACATTTTATGTTACAGCCTTATTCTATAATAGAGTAAATTAATTTTTTCCCCTCACAATCCTTTTCATCATCACAGCCTGATTAAAACATATCCGCATAAAGTCTCCTGGTTTTGGAAAACAGTGTTTGAAAATACTTCAGTTCCTTGTCGTGGCTGAAGAAACGTAGCATTTTTAAAGAAGTCCCTCTGTGTTTTGTGCGTTTCTCAGCCTGAACCAGAGAACAAGACAATTAACTTATTTTAAAAGTTGAGAGAGTTACAGCGCCTCACTCATTCACATCAGTGTTTATCACGGACATCATTCAGCATTCTGCATGGCATGAAAATGAATCCCATGGTCCACCAGGACAAAAATAACGTAAAATAAAATTGAAAAAAATGTTAAATTATTCTGTTGGGCCTCCGTGTGGAGGGGAGAGGCTGCGTGACAGCGCACACATGCTTGATGACGCGCTTATCAATATTTACGTGTTCTGCCTCCAAACAAAAGGGTTCTGCTGGCCGTACCGAATGCAAACCACAAATTGCTATTAGTATGACACCCGCTGTTACTTAAATATTTAAAAGACACTAATCTCATCGAGAGGATTTAGTGTTGCTATAACAGACTGATGCAGCAGGTGGCAGCAATGCAACAATAAGCATGCCGTCTGCTGTAATCCGCCGTAGAAGAGCACAGGTGCGCTTGATTTGTTCACAGCGGTATGATGGAGCACATTTCGGAATTTACAGAATGCAAAAAAAAAATCCCAATGAAATCATTAAAATTAAATAAAGTCCTTTATTCATATTTGCAGTTGGTCTGGGTAAATCATGGGACCATTGGATTGTTCAGCTAAGGCTAAGCTAACGTTAGCTGATTAAACTGGTGCTCTAAACACCACAGAAGAGGAGAGGGTGTGCTTGATTTTATTCACAGGTATGTTTCGAGAAACAATGCATTTCCTGAGCAGGCTAACCCTGAAAAGAAAGTAAAGGCTTCAAAATAAAGTTTTTGAAAATTACTCCCCAAAATGTTCATAATAAAGGAAGCACATCATCGTGCCACGCACAAGCCATATCCGAAAGCTGAGGCCACTCTGACAAACAGAGATATGCGAGCCACACACACACACACACACACGTTTCTTGCTTTATACATAGATGCTGTGCAGTATAGTGTGAATGAAATATCTGAATGTGTCTAGATGCCAGTTGCTGGTCCATGGGTGTGAGCCGACTGGATATATTTTATAGAAAGCTGCTCCTCACCAAGCTCTTTTTTGGAGGATGGGGGAAACCTGAAGACCTGAAGAGGTAATTTAAAAAAGGAGAGAACACATTTTCTGACTGAACACAGGTTGGTCCACCATTCAAGCTCATGCTGTTTTTGGTCACATTCCCCGCCCCCTTTGGCAGTCATTACTCCCATGTGCAGTGACAGCACACTTGTGTGTGTGTGTGTGTGTGTGTGTGTGCGCGCGTGTGTGTGTGTGTATTTTTTTGTTTGTTTGTTTTGTTTTTTCTCTCTTTTCAAATTTTGGGGGAAGTGGTGGCGTGGAGGTTAGAGCAGCGGGTTTGTGACCAAAGGATCACAGACAACACACCATGATGCCCAATTTGCTGCCAGTGTACACAGCTGTGTGAGTGAATGCATGTGTGAATGGATGAAGGTCAGCCAGATGTAGACATTTTTTTTATTTAAACTGACTACAAGTAAACCTTTTATAAAAAAATATTTTGAAAGATAAAATGGTGATTGTGTTCATATTCTGATGGTGATCTATGTAGGATTGGCTTTTTGTCTTGATTTACATGTTCTTTTTTTGCAGAATCTTTGAGTTTCGCAAGATCATAGGAGACAGAGAGAGGGGCAAGTCCCTGGTACCTGACGACTACCCAGTGTGCATTGATAAGGTTTGTTAGTCAGAGGTTATAATGATGCCTGAACATTATAAACTGAAAATATCCAAAGGTGCTTCCAATGTCACAGCAGCATCTTTTCCAGTCAGATAGTGCAAAATTTGTTACTATAAACAAACAAGAAAAAGGAAGAAGAAACTTTTTTTTTTTTTTTTGCTGACTGTAGTTAACTGACACATCACAATAGAGAAAAAAAGAAGCTCATCTGTTGTAGTAGATTGGACAGACTGTTCCTGTTGAGGGTGAGTGCTTTTGTCACTATATAACTAGTTTCCCAGCACTCAGGGCTGTAAGTAATAAATAAGTTGCAAGTTTTGATACTTGTGCTCATCTAATGTTTAGCACACACTTACTGTCCACTTTTACATGTACTGTAAAGAGTAGGTGACACCGAAAAATGTGCACAAATAATTAGTAATATTGATGAAATGCTGATATTTAAAAAAAAAAAATCTTGAACAATAAAGTCAGTGATAAGCACGTGGGTGAAAGGTAAATCTTAATAGCAACAGCTATCTGAAGACCGATGTATTGTAGCTGTCAGGGGCAGCCATATTGTTATGTCATCAGGAGAATGGGACGTGCTGGTTCAAGCCCAAATCAATTGTAAACATGTCAGAGGTCAGGCTGTTTTGGGACGATTTTTTTCCACTGTGGAGCTTTTTTGTGAAGTCCAGCCTGAAGGTGATTCTGAAGAAGCTGTGTGAGATCCAGCCGCATCGTTTTGAACCTTCTTTAAACGACAATGACTAAGACAAACAGCACAGTGACAACAACAGCAGACATATCACAGAAGGGTGAATATAAGTAATATATGGGTAAACTTATGCCGCGTTGACACCGGGCGCGACCAGATGCCACAAATTCACTTCGGTCGCGTGGCAACGGACACACCACCATCGCCCGGTGTGTCGTTCTGCTTTCGCTGCGAAAATTCACCCCAGTGCATCATCAAATAGGAGGAGCTTCCTTTCCGCTCGCCGGCTCCGGTTGTCCGTCAAGTTAACATGACGGACCTTGATCACACGGAGCGAGTTGTTGTGGAAAGCTGACAAATGTCATGAGACATTCCCAATTCAGGGAGTATCATTATTTGCTTCAGGAGCTGCGTCTGGATGATGGCCGCTTTCAGCCGCCTCTGCAGGACCCAGTTTGAGGACCTCCTGTCCCGTTCACACGCGCACATGTAAACAACAACAAAAAAAAAACAAAAAAAAATCTCTGCTGCCTGCTGCGGGGCTGCTCCTCGCTCTTCCCCCAAAACACTCTGTCATAATTGTGTTTAGAAACCAGTCACCATTTGTTTTATTATACAACTGTGTAATTAATAAGTAAAATAATCTCCACGGACGATTCACTCGCGTGCACACGTTAAAAAAAAAAAAAAGAAAAACCTCTGCTCCCGCTGCTGTGGTGCTGCTGCTCGCTCCAAAAACTCTCTCATAATTGTGAAATAAAGGACAAAAGGGACATAAGTCCTGCTCACAGGTTGCTACCAGAGACAGGACATGTTCACATCTTCAGTCAAACTCCAGACATCTCCACGTCACTACATATTCAGTCCCTGATTGGTCATCGCGGCGCGAAGAGACGAAAAAGTTCAGATTTTTTAACTTGGGGAGGAGGGCAACGTGACGTGACGCGACGCAATATCGCACCACAAACGCGCCAATCACTCAAAATCTCTTCACTCGCTTTGCTTCATTCGCGTCCTTCCATAGGGATTATATGGCAACCTGTCGCTGCTGTCGCTCGCGTTGCGCCCGGTGTGAGCACAGCATTAAATTTGTAAAATAACTTTTGGGGGAAATGAAGAAGACGACTTGGCAGGACTAAGGAGACAGCAGTGTGTTGCCTTTGCAAACTCTGTAATCTTAGATTTATTTTTTCCATATCCAAACTTTCTTATTCCAGCAAAATAAAATGTCTTTTTTTTTTCTCATTTAAGAAACTAAATATTCATAAATGTCATATAAATTATAAATTGTGTGACTGATTCCACGTCACACAATTTCCACGTGCTCCTCCACATCGAAAGGAGTCAGTTGAGGTGGCTCGGGCATCTTTTCCGGATGCCCCCTGGACGCCTCACTGGAGAGGTGTTCCAGGCACGTCCCATTGGGAGGAGGCCCCAGGGAAGACCCAGGACACGCTGGAGGGACTACATCTCTCGGCTGGCTTGGGAACGCCTTGGGGTTCCACCGGAGGAGCTGGAGGAGGTGTGTGTGGATCGGGAGGTCTGGGCGGCTTTGCTTGAGCTGCTGCCCCCGCGACCCGACTCCAGATAAAGCGGAAGAAAATGGATGGATGGATGGATGACTGATTCCTTTGTAGATGTGCTGCCTGGAACTTGACACCACAAAGATATATTTCAATCACTCAAAAGAACATCCTTTGGTTTTCGGTCGAAAAATTTTGGGAAAGTTATTTTCCTTTGTAAGTTCCGTCTCTGAGCCAAGTTTCATTGAAATCCCAGTCAGCTTGAATCACAGCCTGCCTGATCCTTAAAAAATTTGCTCTTAATAATTGCATTAAACATTTCTAATTACAACCCCAATTCCAATGAAGTTGGGACATTGTGTAAAATGTAAATAAAAACAGAATACAATGATTTTCAAATCCTCTTCAACCTATATTCAATTGAATACACCACAAAGACAAGATATTTAATGTTCAAACTGATAAACTTTCTTGTTTTTGTGCCAATATTTGCTCATTTTGAAATGGATGCCTGCAACAGGTTTCTAAAAAGCTGGGACAGTGGTATGTTTCCCACTGTGTTACATCACCTTTCCTTCTAACAACACTCAATAAGCGTTTGCGAACTGAGGACACTAATTGTTGAAGCTCTGTAGGTGGAATTCTTTCCCATTCTTGCTTGATGTACGACTTCAGTTGTTCAACAGTCCGGGGTCTCTGTTGTCGTATTTTGTGCTTCATAATGCACCACACATTTTCAATGGGTACAGGTCTGGACTGCAGGCAGGACAGTCTAGTACCCGCACTCTTTTACTATGAAGCCACGCTGTTGTAACACGTGCAGAATGTGGCTTGGCATTGTCTTGCTGAAATAAGCAGGGACGTCCCTGAAAAAGACGTTGCTTGGATGGCAGCATGTGTTGCTCCAAAACCTGGATGGACCTTTCAGCATTGATGGTGCCATCACAGATGTGTAAGTTGTCCATGCCATGGGCACTAACCCCGCCCCATACCATTACAGATGCTGGCTTTTTCCTCTTTTGTCCAGAGGACATGACGTCCATGATTTCCAAAAACAATTTGAAATGTGGACTCATCAGACCACAGCACACTTTTCCACTTTGCGTCTATCCATTTCAAATGAGCTCTGGCCCAGAGAAGGTGGCGGCGCTTCAGAAAAAAAAAGTTGGGACTGGGCAACAAAAGACTGGGAAAGTTGATGAATGCTCGAAGAATACCTGTTTGGAAACAGGTGAGTGTCATGATTGGGTATAAAAGGAGCATCCCCAAAAGGCTCCGCCATTCGCAAACAAAGATGGGGTGAGGATCATCACTTTGTGAGAAAAAATAGTCCAACAGTTTAAGAACAATGTTTCTCAATGTTCAATTGCAAGGAATTTAGTGATTCCATCATCTACAGTCCATAATATAATCAGAAGATTCAGAGAATCTGGAGAACTTTCTACACGTAAGCAGCAAGGCCAAAAACCAACACTGAATGTCTGTGACCTTCGATCCCTCAGGCGGCACTGCATTAAAAACCGACATCATTGTGTAAAGGATCTTACCACGTGGGCTCAGGAACACTTCTGAAAACCATTGTCAGTTAACACAGTTCAGCGCTACATCTACAAGTGCAAGTTAAAACTCTACCATGCAAAGTGAAAGCCAAACATCAACAACATCCAGAAACTTTCAATGTTGGTTTTCGGCCTTGCCGCTTATGTGCAGAAACTTCTCCAGACTCTCTGAATCTTCTGATTATATGATGGACTGTAGATGATGGAATCCCTAAATTCCTTGCAATTGAACGGTGAGAAACATTGTTCTTAAACTGTTGGACTATTTTTTTTCCACGCAGTAGTTCACAAAGTGGTGATCCTCACCGCATCTTTCCTTGTGAATGACTGAGACTTTTGGGGATGCTCCTTTTACGAGGTCTATTAGAAAAGAAAAAAACTATATGGATTTGAATCACGTGTGATTACATCAGCCAAGCTTGAACCCTCGTGCGCATGCGTGAGTTTTTTCACGCCTGTCAGTGACGTCATTCGCCTGTGAGCACGCCTTGTGGGAGGAGTGGTCCAGCCCCCTCGTCGGATTTTCATTGTCTGAGAAGTTGCTGAGAGACTGGCGCTGTGCTTGATCAAAATTTTTTCCAAAACTGTGAGGCACATCCGAGTGGACATCATTCGAGAAATTCAGCTGGTTTTCGGTGTAAATTTTAACGGCTGATGAGAGATTTTGGATTGTTTCTATCGCTGTAAGGACTTCCCATGGAGCGGGACATCGCGCAGCGCTCCGAGGCGACGTCATCATCCTGTTTCAAGCTGAAAACCTCCAAATTTAAGCCTCTGTTGACCCAGGACGTCGTGAGAGAACAGAGAACTTTCAGAAGAGGTCGGAATCAGCAGCTTATCTGGACATTCCACTGTTAAAGGAGATTTTTTTAATGAAAGACGTGTAGATGGATTGGCACGTCGGCTCGCAGCCGCCACAGGAAAAACACCTCCGTGTTGATAACCATTTGTAAAATCCAGGCGGCTTTTTGTGGCTTTCAGTTGAGTGAGTATCTGAGAAATTGTTTAACAGCAGGGCATGTTCCATCTTGTCCTTAAGGCTTCCCACGGAGGTGTTTTTCCTGTGGCGGGCGCGCTGCGCCGGCTGTGAGCCGACGCACCAATCCGTCCGCACCTCTTTCATTAAAAAAATATCCTTTCCCGCTCCGTGGGAAGTCCTTACAGCGATAGAAACAATCCAAAATCTCTCATCAGCCGTTAAAATTTTCACCGAAAATCAGCTGAATTTCTCGAATGATGTCCACTCGGATGTGCCTCACAGTTTTGGAAAAAATTTTGATCAAGCACAGCGCCAGTCTCTCAGCAACTTCTCAGACAAAGGAATTCCGACGAGGGGGCTGGACCACTCCTCCCACAAGGTGTGCTCACAGGCGAATGACGTCACCGACAGGCGTGAAAAAACTCTTGCATGCCCACGAGGGTTCAAGCTTGGCTGACGTAATCACACGTGATTCAAATCCATATGGTTTTTTTTTTTAAATAATAAGGTTGGATACTTTTCTCACAGACCTCGTATACCCAATCATGACACTCACAATTAGTGTCCTCAGTTCCCAAACGCTTATTGAGTGTTGTTAGAAGGAAAGGTGATGTAACACAGTGGTAAACATACCACTGTCCCAGCTTTTTTGAAACATGTTGCAGGCATCCAATTTCAAAATGAGCAAATATTTGCACAAAAACAATAAAGTTTATCAGTTTGAACATTAAATATCTTGTCTTTGTGGTGTATTCAATTGAATATAGGTTGAAGAAGATTTGAAAATCATTGTATTCTGTTTTTATTTACATTTCACACAATGTCCCAACTTCATTAGAATTGGCAGGGCTGTGAAAATTCAGCGGATTTCATCATGGGGAGGAGGGGGGGGTGTTAGTGTTTTACTCTGTAATCGTGAAATCGTGATCGTCACTGAGTTTTTAAAATGTCTATTGCTGTGTTCTTGTTTTACTACACCATGCAAGTTTTATAAGTCTGCGGACACTGATCTGTGTTACAGACACAAATCTGTGTCCTCGGATCCGCTGAGTTTTGAGGAGGAAAAATTACTCTCTCAAAGCCTGGCTGTTGCGACAGTTGTCATAAAGCGGGACTGGTTGGTTGCTGCGGCGACGCTGCGTGACTCCTGCGTGAAGCTTAAGCTAAGTGTAGCATGTGGATATCGCAAACCTTTAGAGCTCTAAAGTTTATAAAAGAAGAATTGTGCAGCATGTCTGTCACGGACCGACGTTGGACAAAGAGAAAGACAGTTTGAAAAAGTCTGTTAAGTACAAGAATCCATGGAATTGTCGCTGGCTTCATCAATACAGATGAAAGATAAAAGAAACGGGAAAAGTGAACTGTGCCATCATTGCAAAAAAAAAAAGACTGGCTTTAAATGGATTTACATGAATTTACACAGGAATGTAAATGAGTTTTTAAATAGTCACAGCGGTGTTACAGCGACTGTCATTTTCTTTAATTTCACAGCAAATTTTTTACTCACACAAAACCACACTGTGGTCCGTGGATGAGTTGCGGACGTTTCTGTGTTTGGTGGCGGAGGAGAGAATACAGAGAGGTGGATGAAGCGATCTGAAATGAGAAAATCTCTGTCTTTGGCCGCGCCCGGCTCATTACAGCAACGCAGAGAACAGCTGAAAAAGCTGTAGGTAAATGATGACAAAGGTGTCCCATTCTGTCATGAACCTTTGCAGTGGTGACTCTGAGAAAACCATCTTGTGAAACACAAACACACATACATATTTTAATTAGTGCTGTCAGGTTATTAAAAAATAATGTAATTGATTACAGGGTTTGTGATTAGTTAATCGAAATGAATCATTTAATTGCAGGTATATTAAAAAAAAAACAACTCTGGTCTGTGTGTGTTTGGTGCATTTAATAATCAGGTAAAAAAGGATCTGGGTTATTTTTGTTACACATGAAGGAGGTATTAAACAAGCTGTAAATTGATCTTAAATTGGGAGAACTGTCTAAGTGTAATTTGGATGGGTTAAATGCAGACAAATTTCATTGTATTTATGTGTACAATGACAAAAGACTATTATAAAGAATGTCTATAAAACAGAATTGTGGGAGTTTGGACGCTGATTCTGCACAATATGACTCCTTTAATAATTATCTTATGACGTTTCATATTTAAATCTGTCCGTTGAACATGAAATGTCCATTGGATGAAAAACACATCAAATGTTGTTCAGTGACGACGTTAATTAATGGTCATTAAAACCAAATCAACATTTTGTGCATGAACGTCAATAAGGTTCTGTTTGTAGTAGAAAAAGACGCATCTGGAACCAAACCGAATTTGCCACTCAAATTGTCCCCTTTTGCCATCAACAGGGGCATACAGGGGATAATTGGAACTGCCAAATCGGTAAAATAACTTAAATCGGGAGATGTTCTGGTCGAGGTTGACCGCCCTGGTCAGGCCAAAAATCTCCTCATGGTTCGGACATTTGTCGATCTTAATGTCAAAGTCACTCCACACAAGACGCTGAACTTGTGTAAGGGAGTAATCCGTTGCACTGAGCTTAAGGATTGTGGTGTCAAGGAAATCCTTGAGGAGTTGGCAGACCGGGGTGTCACTGATGTATATTGCGTCACAATCAACCGGAATGGTGTTAAGAAACCGACAAATACCTTGTTTGTAACGTTTAACAGGTCTCTGGTCTCCTGCAATTTGTTGATGTTGGATACTTGCGTGCCAGGTTAGCCCTTATATACCTAACCCTGTCCGTTGTTTCAAATGTCAGAAGTTTGGCCATTTCAGGTCTTCTTGTCAATGCGCTGGGTGTTGCAAAAAATGTGGCAAGTGTGACCATGATTCTACCAACTCTCAGGGTCCAGTGCAGTGTGTAAATTGCTCTGGCAATCACGCTGCCAATTCACGAACATGCCGAAGATGGATTGAGGAAAAGTAAATCCAAAAACTCAAAGTTCTGGGTAACTTGTCTTACCCAGAAGGACGTAAAGTGTATGAAACCTACTAAATCATCTACTACTGATAGAACGAAGCTTCTGCCTGAGAAACAGGCCCAACAGAGTACTAAGGCTAAGGATGATTGTCGCAGTTGAAGTTTAACACGGGAGCATGTTCGGTATTCTTCTGGTTGTAGTCAGCCAACCAAAAAGTCGGTTGCAGGTAAAAGCAAAGCTCAACCCAATGCATCAAAACTTACATCGTCAGAATTATTGATAACCAGTAATAAATGTGATATTTTACAAGTTGAGGGTGATGAAGCTATGGATATTTCCCCTATTCATCATCCTCCCTCAAAAATAAACGAAGTGCGCAACGCATCTGCACATGCTTGGGTCAAATGGGGCAAAAATCCCAACTACCAAACTCACACTGCTCCCATTGAATTTCGTATACAGTAGCGTTAGCTGACTGTAAAAGTTAAGGCTTACAGGGATTGTTTCAAAGGCTTTAAGCCTTAAGCGACACATACAGTAATGACGTGCGCATTGTGCTGTTTTCAAATGCTCGAACGGAATTTATAGGCTTGAAAGTTGGCTGAAAACACACGATTGCAAAGCTCCGCCGAGTTCACACAAAAACGGAAGATAAGAAGAAATCTGGTTGTAAACCTCCGTTCATTCTACACAATTTCCCCACAGAAAAGAAAGATCCAGACAGACTAAAATTGTACGTTTCTTGCACATATTTATTTTGTCAATATCCTGAAACTATGCCGAATTATAATATGGCTGATGACGCCGTTTTCGTGCATTGGCTTATGACTGTAATGTCGCGCCATGAATGACGTGGCACGTGATATTGTTATATTGACATGTTCTATAAACGACCTGCATGCATGCACATATCACTGTATGTCTGTCAACTTACCAAAACAAATGTGACACCAAAGAGGTTATATGTGAGTTTCTCATCCCTGCTTAGCAAATATTCTGCAGTATCCACAGTTTCAGTCTCTTGACTTCGTCTAACATCCATCAGTTGCCTTCAAGGGGTCAGAAATTTGTTTGTCTCCAACTATCAACAAGGACTGGTCATTTTTGACAGCAGCTCTCTCTTCCTCCTTCGTCGGCACCAACGGTAGTTTCTGTAATGATGCAGCATACACAAAGGAAGCCAGCTCTTCTTTCCGTTTCTGTCCACTGCCGTACGTAGTCCTAGTTGTAACAGCCAATCCGCGGAGCTTACAAAAACGCTTTAAATCATCAACTTTCCAGCGGTTAAAATGATCCAAATCACAGCACTCCTCACTGCTTTCCGCCGTCATAGCTTGTGGATTGGTAGTCGAAAAATTTAGCCTACCCATAATGCACTGTGCGCTTAGTCAGGTTGTCCCGAGATCTAATGGTACTTAAATGTATCCGGGGAAAGAAAAAGCCATTATACACTGGAACTGTCGAGGGCTCAAGCTTAATTTTGAAGAAATTGTCTTTTAATTGATCATAATCCTTATGCCGTTTGTTTACAGGAAACTTTAAGTGAATCAGATAATGTTTCGTTTAGAGGTTATGATATGTTTAATAAAACGGGTGCTTCTTTGGCAGACGGCAGACCTATTGGAGGTTCCTCTATATTGATTAAGAACGGTATTCCACATGAAGCTCTTGAGCTTCATACGAATCTCCAGGCTGTCACAGCTAAGGTGACTCTTCATTGCACATTTACTATATGTTATATATACATAGACTGCCCCTCCCTGAGCCTGGTTCTGCTGGAGGTTTCTTCCTGTTAAAAGGGAGTTTTTCCTTCCCACTGTGGCCAAGTGCTTGCTCATAGGGGGTCGTTTTGACCGTTGGGGTTTTTCATAATTATTGTATGGCCTTGCCTTATAATATGGAGCGCCTTGGGGCAACTGTTTGTTGTGATTTGGCGCTATATAAGAAAAAAAGTTGATTGATTGATTGATATGTTCAGTGTATATTCCACCGAGGTATGACCTTAGGCAAGTTGAATTGGACGGACTGGTCAGTCAGCTTCCAGTGCCGTTTTTGCTAATGGGGGATCTTAATGCCCACAGCTCTCTTTGGGGCTGTCAAAACTAGCTAGATTAGACAGATAGATAGACTAAATAGATTAGGTACCATTGTCGAATTGACACTTGATCGTTTTGATTTGTGTCTTTTAAATGATGATTCTCTGACATATGTCCATCCAGCCTCTGGTTCCATGACGGCTATCGATTTGTCTATTTGTTCACCAAATATTTTTATGGATTTTCAATGGAAAATTCATGGTGAACAGTGTGGGAGTGACCACTTCCCTATTTTTATTGACGTTGTCCAACCTTTGCCGGAGGAGAGGGTTTTGAAATGACAACTTCAGTGCACCCTGATCCTGAATTTAAACTAAATGACACTATCATTCCTGTAGTTCAGCAGACTAAATATCTTGGCCTAATCTTTGATAATAAACTTACTTTTAAGGCACATATTGATTATGTGAGGCGAAAAAGCCTTAAAGCCTTAGCCCTGCTAAAGGTTGTGTCAAAAATGGATTGGGGTGCTGATCGCATTGTACTCCTCTGCCTCTATAGATCTCTAGTTAGATCTACAGTGGATTATGGTTGTGCAGTTTATGTCTCTGCCCGTAAGTCTTACCTTGACAGGTTGAAGCCAATTCAGAGTCAAGGTCTCTGAATTTGTCTAGGAGCATTTCGTACCTCTCCTATGCAGAGCCTTTATGTGGAGGCAAATGAATTACCATTACATTTAAGATACGAAAAGGTATCTCTGCACTACGCAATTAAACTGAAAAATAAGTGTCACAGTCCAACGTATGGTGGTACCTTTATGCCGTGATATTCTAATTTCTATACTTGTAAGCTGAGCCAGAGCTATTAAACCTTTTGATATACGTAATAAAGAAGCTCTATTGTGCATACTCAGTACTACTAATATAGATTCTTTCCACATTCAATTTATTTAATATATATAACGCCAAATCACAACAGAGTTGCCTCAAAGTGCTTCACACAGAAAGGTCTAAACTCACCAACCCCCAGAGCAACAGTGGTAAGGAAAAACTCCCTCTGAGGAAGAAACCTCAAGCAGACCAGACTCAAAGGGGTGACCCTCTGCTTGGTCCATGATACAAACATAAATCACAGAACAATTCTCGGACAAATATACAACAAATGCTGTTGGCGCACAGGACAGGAGGATCGCCAACACGAATACAACTCCCATCTCTGGATGGAGCTGCACCTTAAACAGAGAGAAAAAACAGAATCAGGCATCAGAAAGACAAAAAATACTGTATAATTTGCCAGCATTAAACAACAAGAAAAACAGAGAAATACTAAGGTGTTCGCCGGCCACTAGCCCCAAACTTCACTAAAAGACTCAGAATTTAGGTAAAGTTGAGGCCGCGGCCCGCTCCAATTACTTATAAATGAATTAAAAGAGTAAAAAGCGTAAAACAAAACTGTACCAGTATGCTAGCCATATGAAAGGGAAAATAAGTGCGTCTTAAGTCTGGACTTGAAAATCTCCACAGAATCTGATTGTTTTATTGATGCAGGGAGATCATTCCACAGAACAGGGGCACGATAAGAGAAAGCTCTGTGACCCGCTGACTTCTTATTCACCTTAGGGACACAGAGTAGTCCTGCACCCTGAGAACGTAAAGCCCGGGCCGGTACATAAGGTTTAATTAGGTCAGCTAGGTAGGGAGGTGCCAGTCCATGAATAATTTTATAGGTTAGTAGCAGAACCTTAAAATCTGATCTCACTGGGACAGGAAGCCAGTGAAGGGATGCCAAAATGGGTGTAATGTGGTTGAACTTTCTGCATCGTGTCAAAAGTCTGGCTGCAGCATCTTCAACCAATTGGAGACCCCTAATGCTGGACTGCGGTAAACCAGAAAATAGAACATTGCAGTAGTCCAGTCTAGAAGAGATCAATGCAAGGATCAGGGTCTCAGCATCAGCCATAGACAGGATGGGACGAATCTTCGCTATATTTTGCAGGTGGAAGAAAGCAGTCCTAGTAATATTTCTAATGTGGAGGCCAAAGGACAACGAAGGATCAAAAATTACCCCAAGGTTCCTCACTTTGTCAGTGTGATGTATGACACACGAGCAGAGGCTGAGCGTTAACTAGTCAAATTGATGCCGATGTCTCACTGGACCAAGAACCATCATTTCAGTCTTATCAGAGTTTAAAAGTAGGAGGTTTCTAGACATCCAACTTCTCACTGCTGCAAGGCAATCTTCTAAGGATTTTATGTGAACGAGATTACCAGCAGTTATCAGCATATATAACTGAGTATCATCTGCATAGCAGTGACAGGTAATCCCAAAACGCTGCAATATGTGCCCAAGGGGTGCTATATAAAGGGAGAAAAGCAGGGGGCCTAAGACAGACCCCTGTGGAACCCCAAATTTCATGTCACTAAGGTTAGAGGTAATATTACTGTACAAAACACAGAACGACTGGTCAAGTATGACGTCAGCCATGCAAGGGCACTCCCAGTAATCCCAAAATGATTTTCCAGCCTATCAAGTACAATATGATGATCCACTGTATCAAATGCAGCAGTGAGATCTAACAGCAGCAGAACCGTAGTGATGTCCGAATCCATTGTAAGCAGAAGATCATTCACCACTTTAGTGTGAGCCGTCTCTATGGAATGATATTTTCTAAAAGCAGACTGCAGTGGCTCAAAGAGATTATTCTCAGTAAAATAGTCTACGAGCTGCCGTGACACCACTTTTTCCAGAATTTTAGAGAAAAATGATAGATTTGATATCGGCCGATAGTTTTTCAATACACTAGGGTTAAGATTAGGTTTCTTAAGTAATGGTTTAATCACTGCAAATTTGAAACTTTTAGGAACAGATCCAGAAGTTAAAGAAAGATTAGTAATTTCCAACACAGTTGGCCCAAGAGTGGACCACAGGTCCTTAAACAGTTTTGTTGGTATAGGATCAAATAAACAGGTTGTGCAGGTTGTGCTTTTTGTTGACGTTATGAGTTTTGTCAGCATGCCTAGTGAGATACTATCAAATTCTGTAACTCTAGGTAATATGTCAGTAGTGGCGCCCACCTCAATAGCAGGGTGTAGTGGCTGGATTAAGGCATGCTGGGATATGTTCAACCTAATGTCTTCTGTTTTCTTCTCAAAGTAATCCAGAAAATCATGTGCTGTAAAAGGAGAGTGAACTACAGGTGGTTGTCCATGAATAAGTGTTGCCACCGTGTCGAACAAGAACCTTGAGTTATGCTTGTTTTTGTTGATCAAATCAGAGTAGTAGGTCCGCTTTGTAGCCAGTAATGCATGCTTATAGTCTAAGATAGCATCACGTCACGCAAGGTGAAATACTTCTAATTTTGAGCGATGCCATTTCCATTCGAGACCTCTTGCTTTATGCTTGAGGTCACGCAGATAATCATTGAACCAAGGTGACTGTGTTTTGGGGGAGCGCGGTTTTAACACAGGTGGTGCAATCATGTCGAGTGTAGTTTTGAGCACTGAGTTTAAACTATCCACAAATCTGTCTACTGACTGGGTATTTGTCAAATGTGAAGCTAAGACATCAGGCAGTCTAGCTTCGAGTTCAGTCTTAGTTGAGGAGTTGATGCATCGCTGTAATGATATATAAGGTTATTGTTCCACTAAACACGGCAGCGAAACTGTAAACTTAATAAGTGAGTGATCAGACACCACTGATGTAAAAGGCATGATGTCAATATTCGTGACAGCAATACCACATGCGAACCAGATCCAGGGTATTTCCACTAATGTGCGTCGAATCCCGAATGCATTACCGAAATCCTAATGCATCCACAATTTCTTTATATGATTTGCAGAGGGGATCAGAAGGCTTATTTATATAAATGTTAAAGTCACCAATGATCAGACTGTTATCTACACTAGTTGACAAGTTAGAGATGAACGCACCAAATTCATCTAAGAATTCAGAATATGGGCCAGGGGGCCTATATACAGTGACAAAGTAATACAACTAATTTTTATTCTTCTGACCTTGGCAATGTGTAATATCCTGAGCGGAGCGGAGAATCAGATGCTCAAATGAGTTATATTTGTGACCTCCAACAGTTAATAAGCTAATCCTAGATTTATAAATAAGAGCAACACCCCCGCCTTGCTTTGCATCACAAGGGACATGACTAAATGTATATGCTGGTGGGCAGGCCTCATTTAAGGGGAGGACAGCTGTAGGTTTAAGCCAGGTTTCACATAGCCCAATCATATCTAAGTGATGATCAAGAATTAGATCATTGATCAACAATGATTTTGAGGACAGTGATCTTATGTTAATGACACCTAGTCTAAGGACCTCAGTGGGGTTGACAGTTGAACTGTTTGGGTTTAGGGGTGGTTCCAGAGTAGCATATATAAATGCCTAGAAGTAGGTTTATGTTTGAGACATTCCACGCGCGTTGTAGGTAGCAGACACGAAATCTTTGCTATTGCTGGAACAACCAGTGGGCCATCCTCAATTTCAACATCATCCAATATAGTAATGGGTATTAAGTTTGGAAAGCATATCCCTCTATGATTTTTAAGGACACGACTACGGAAGCAGGCCACAGTCTCAACTTGTTGAAATTCCCTCCCTGGCAAATAAACTGCAAATTCCCCGCTAAACTAATGGATTCCACACCCACATTTGTCATAAGCCTTGCAGGGTCTCTAATCCATGGGTTAAAGTTCTCCGTCACCGCGACGGATTTGGAAAATTTAACCACACATACGCGTGCACACGTGGTGTCATGCGTGTTTTGGGGCTGAAATATGATAGTCTCACTGTTAAAGCAACATCCCATTCTGCACTAATCAAAACAGCAGCAATGTCAGCGTGGACTGCGGAGGAAGGGACTGTGTGAATTTTCACTCCTCTCCGCTCTGTTTACTGCTTGCTATGAACCAAGTAGAGCGAGGCGTGGCTTTGTTTTGAACCAATGAAGCAATGATCCGACTCTGCTTCGATGGTTTGTCACTTTATCTTAATTTTCCCCCGCTAAAATCCTAAAGAGCATATGTCTGAGAGTAATATTTACCTTTTTTATATTAAACCGACCTGTTATGGTCTTCTGAAACGGTTGATAGATGTATTTTATAACATAAAAACGGGACCGATGCTAATACGTTAGCATGTCTATGGCATTTTCAGTGTTAAAGTTAGCATTAAGCTGTTCGCATCTCAGCACAGTTTGTGTGCATGTTTTCTGTATAATAAATAATTGCTTAATGTTTGTTGTCGTAAAAGAGTCAGATGTATTACGAATTATAATTTCTTTATTTTTATTTATATATTAATAATAATAATAATCAGAAGAATCAGAATCGCCTTTATTGTCATTGTAATTTCCATTACAAAGAGATTTGAGTGCAACTACAAAAAGGTGCTTTCCGTGGTGCGAGTAATTTTTAGCCAAATGAAAGATTGTGAAATTTAACGGTAAATTATTCAGAGTATATGCACAACTAATATAAACATAATGTAAAATAAAATGAAATGAAATGTGGACTAAGTAATGTAAAACGAGAATTATATTCAACTGGTTAAGTTTAATGACAATTTGTTTTGGTCAAACCACATCTAAGCTGTGTTTTTACACAAAAAAATAAAATGCAGTAAATTGTACATTTGTGTCTTACTTATTAAGTAATTTATTAAGTAATAAGTAACTTATTACTATAACTTATTAAAGTTCACATATTACACTTTATTCAGGCCTTTAAAATACTTTTGTGGACTCTTGCTGTAATATGTTGTCAGTGGTTGAGATAGTTTCTTTTGGCATCTAAAAATGCTCATAATCAGATGAAACCTGATGGAAATCTCCCAAAATAAAACAAAACATTATTCGAAGTATGGTTTTGACGAGAATATAACATCATAACTTTATTACAAGGTCAAACGTTGATGTTGCGTGATAAAGGCCTTTTAATATTGTTACGCAGATGATACCCAGCTTTATCTATCCATGAAGCCAGAGGATACACACCAATTAGCTAAACTGCAGGATTGTCTTACAGACATAAAGACATGGATGACCTCTAATTTCCTGCTTTTAAACTCAGATAAAACTGAAGTTATTGTACTTGGCCCCACAAATCTTAGAAGCATGGTGTCTAACCAGATCGTTACTCTGGATGGCATTTCCCTCATCTCTAGTAATACTGTGAGAAATCTTGGAGTCATTTTTGATCAGGATATGTCATTCAAAGCGCATATTAAACAAATATGTAGGACTGCCTTTTTGCATTTACGCAATATCTCTAAAATCAGAAAGGTCTTGTCTCAGAGTGATGCTGAAAAACTAATTCATGCATTTATTTCCTCTAGGCTGGACTATTGTAATTCATTATTATCAGGTTGTCCTAGAAGTTCCCTAAAAAGCCTTCAGTTGGTTCAGAATGCTGCAGCTAGAGTACTGACGGGGACTAGCAGGAGAGAGCATATCTCACCCATATTGGCCTCTCTTCATTGGCTTCCTGTTAATTCTAGAATAGAATTTAAAATTCTTCTTCTTACTTATAAGGTTTTGAATAATCAGGTCCCTTCTTATCTTAGGGACCTCGTAGTACCATATTACCCCATTAGAGCGCTTCGCTCTCAGACTGCGGGCTTACTTGTAGTTCCTAGGGTTTGTAAGAGTAGAATGGGAGGCAGAGCCTTCAGCTTTCAGGCTCCTCTCCTGTGGAACCAGCTCCCAATTCAGATCAGGGAGACAGATACCCTCTCTACTTTTAAGATTAGGCTTAAAACTTTCCTTTTCGCTAAGGCTTATAGTTAGGGCTGGATCGGGTGACCCTGAACCATCCCTTGGTTATGCTGCTTTAGACGTAGATTGTGGGGGGGTTCCCATGATGCACTGTTTTTTTTTTCTCTTTTTGCTCCGTATGCATCACTCTGCATTTAATCATTAGTGATCGATCTCTGCTCCCCTCCACAGCATGTCTTTTTCCTGGTTTTTTCCCTCAGCCCCAACCAGTCCCAGCAGAAGACTGCCCCTCCCTGAGCCTGGTTCTGCTGGAGGTTTCTTCCTGTTAAAAGGGAGTTTTTCCTTCCCACTGTGGCCAAGTGCTTGCTCATAGGGGGTCGTTTTGACCGTTGGGGTTTTTCATAGTTGTTGTATGGCCTTGCCTTGCAATATGGAGCGCCTTGGGGCAACTGTTTGTTGTGATTTGGCGCTATATAAGAAAAAAGTTGATTGATTGATTGATTGATAATAACTCACTTCAAGAAATAATGGCAAAACTCACGTAAGTTAAAAAAAAAAAAAAAAAAAAAAGATTAATCGATTACTAAAATAATCGTTAGTTGCAGCCCCAGTTTGTTTTAGGAGTGAGAGCATTTTACAGATTAAATGTGAATAAGCAAGTTTTGAGTTTCTCAGTGCGTATGCATTTTCAAAACTGGTGACAGTGTTACTTTGTGCACAGCAGAACAATGTTGTCAGTTGCTTTAGGCCGTAATTTTGTATTTTATTGACTGTACAGCGACACAGCACCCATTTGGTGTATTCACCGGAGTAGAACAGATCAAAATACTACAGAAGACTTTTTACTTGACAGTTTGAAGTGCGTTTTCTTTGTTTCAGAGGGCTTCATACCCATTAAAATTCACCAGAATATACAAAATTTGACTTGCTCTTTTAAAAAATTTCTGGGGGAGATCCCCCAGACCCCCATAATCAATAGTGTGTTTTTACTTCACAGATTGAAATGACTTTTCTTTGTTTCAGTGGGCTTAATACCCATTAAAATTCAGCAGAATACACAAGACTTGGTCTTTAAAAAAATGTTCTGAGGGAGCACCCCCAGACCCCCCACAATCAAGACTACACCCCACCCCCACCACCGTTTTATGTACCTTTATGTTCAGGTTTTGCATTCTTTTTATGCTTTGTCTCTCTCTCCTTAGAGGCTATTTAGAATAGATTTGTATGCTGTACAGTGTGTGCCCCCACTATGCCACATTTTAGGGAATTGCTGGCATTGATTTTTGCCAGGAAAAAATTTCAGTCAGATGAAAATTTATTGCTTTAACCCATGCTCTAATCACCTGCTCCATGGCCTGCTGTAGATTCCTAATGTTACCTCCATGTCGAGCTCTGTCTATGTTCGCAGACAAGATGTCGACACCTTCCCCAGTAGGGTGGAGGCCGTCCGGCATCAGCAGGCCACGGTGGCCCCAGAGCGAAAGCCAGTTATCAATAAAGCTAAAGCCTTGCTGTCTACAAAACTGCGCCAGCCACCTATTTAACGATGTCAGCCTGCTAAATGCCTCATCAGTACCCCGGGAGGGGTGGGGACCAGAGACTATTAATTGATGCCGACACATCTTTCTGGCAAGGTCACAAGTCCTCTCTGTCCATTTTTGTGACCTCTGAGTGCTTCATCCTGATATCATTGGTGCCAACGTGAATAACTATGTGACTATATCTCATGTCATGTTCCTTAGTCTGTCTACCCTTCTGCAGTGTCAGCACCCTAATGTTGGGAAAGTGTAGTAACACGGACCCACAACAGGGGGCGTAAATGAGCGGGCAATAGATGAGCCAAAAATACAACACTTTACTGTTGTGAAAAATGCACAACGAGAATACAGACAAATGCAGAATTTGGATCACAATCAAAATATACAAGGTGATGTGTGGGTAGGCTCGAGGATAGGAGACGTCCGTCCCGAGAAGGACCGGATCCCACACGATTTCCACTGCCACCGAACCCGAAGGATACTGGAGCCGCCAAGTCCCGAGTCCCCAGGTGGTCACCGTCTCCGACTGTCAGATCTGGTACTGCTGGCAGGAAGCAGAAGAACAGATGTGATGAGTGTGTGACAATACACTCAGTAAACAGTCAGCAAGTCGTCATTCCAGGTGGGAAACAACACCTCCACCTTTAACACAGAACACAGTTGTGCAGAGCCAAAGAGCTACTTATCGTTTTGACGTGAGGGTGAAGAACGTCACTCCTTCATGGAACCACAAAACGCAGCACCCAGCTGACAGCAGCTACAGCAACTCCTGCAAGCACTCAGAAAAGGAATCACGTGCGTAACGGCACAGTCAAATGGCTGAGAGTTTACCGTAGAGGTAGACGATATCTCGGCGACGAGGTGGAGATGTCGTCTGGCTTTTGTGTGTGTGGTTGATGACCTGGTGATTGGTGACAGCTGTCATAGTTGATGAGTGACAGCTGTCACCCCGGCTGTTCTTGTGAGGCGGCAGCGCTCTCTCGTGCCTGAAGCCCGCACTTCAGGCAGGGCGCCCTTTGGTAGCGGGCCAGCAGTACCTCCTCTTCAGCGGCCCACACAACACCCAAGATGAGATGCAATGTTGGGAGCTCTGGCCCCAGGAATACATTTAACGTCAGCCGGCGTCTGTAACCTGACTTTGCGGGTGATAGAATCCCCTATCACTAAAGTCCGGTGTTTCAGCCTGGAGACAGGAGTGGAAGTTACTCGTGGGCTCAGAGAATTCACATCTGGCAAATCCAAGGGGCAGAATCGAGTCACAGTTCGCACTGGCAAGTGTGATCGGGGTGCCACAACTGGGCACCAAGCCCTATGGGGCTTCCTCCACCTAGCCACAATCCGAAAGCCGTCCTCCACAGCCGGCGTTTCTAAGCTGATGCTAATGGGCTCGCTAGCCGGCCCGACACTAACCTCATCTGGAGTGCCCATAACATCTAACTCCACTGAACTAAGAAGCTGCTCTAACTTACGGACACGGCTCTCTAAGAGAGCCACCCTATCTTCCAACATCACGCAGGATTTACGGAGCGTGTAAAGTAGATTTAGTAGTGTACTTTGTGCACTAAGAAATTCAAGAATGTAGCCAAGCAAACATGAGCTAACCAATAATGGATAAGCTAACCACTCTTAAGGCTCACACAGACGCAAATAAATGAATTAAAATTCACAGCAGTTACACTGAAAAACTAACAGAAGTATTAAACAGGTAAAAAAAAGCAGCCGCTATAAAATACACTAAACAGTTAATTAACTAACAGGAGTGTAAAAAAAATGAAATGAAAAAATGATGATGGGGTCGGAAATAGCTAACGCAAGCTAACCGCTAGCGAAAATGCTAGCCGCTCCTAAGATTTTACACAGGAGTAAAATAATTACTTAAAATTCACAGCAGTTTGACTGAAAAAGAACAGAAAAATTAAATGGGTAAAAAAGAAACAGCTATAAAAAGGAACAACGGGGAGGGGAGGGGTCGACCTAGCTAGCGAATGCTAACCGCCAGCAAATGCTAACTGCTAGCGATTCACAATATCACTGTTGTTAAATAACATTCAGAGTAGATACAGTTAATAACCAGAAGAGTGTGAAACAGAAATAAAAGAAGCGTATACAACCGTGTGAAGTTCAGAGTGGCGTCACAGCAGCAAACAGTCCGTCAGAAGCAAGTTGCCAGATGCATTCTGGCAACTTCCTAATATTCCTAATATTTCACCTTGGATGCTCGTTGACCCAGTAATTGATTTATCATTAAGGCCATTTCAAAAGAGTTGTACCAATGATTTTAATGTTTTTGAACAAATTTGGAGAAATGAGGTATAAATACAGGCATTATTGTGAGATCTACAGATGGGTTGAAAGACCAGAATAATGTAGGTACAGCTTGTGCAAGTGGTCCTTTTCAACGGCAAGTAAGATTACCAGAGAGTTCTTCTATTTATACAGCCTAGTTGTTTGCCCGGAAGATGGCTTTGAGTGTTACAGAGAACACTGCCCACAGACGTTTTGTTATTTATCCAGACTCTCTGTCTAGTTTTACAGCTTTGCAGGGCAAAACTTTTAAACATCCTTTTATTGTTCAGCTTTTGGAAACTTTGTATAACATCAGTACATTAGGTAAGCAAGTAATATTTGCCTGGATACCGAGTCATACAGGCATTAAGGGGAATGAAAAAGCTGACAAGTTGGCAAAAGAAGCTCTTGCAATGGATGTTACACCCTACACGGATCTAAAGCCGAAGATTAACAATTATTTTAGAAACATATGGCAAACGTTATGGGATCTACATCCCAATAACAAACTTCATCAACATCAACTGCTCATTGAATCACTTAATCTTCTGCTGCAAGCTAAGCGACGGGAACACATTGTGTTGACCTGCCTTTGTATAGGTCATTCACACTTGACACATGCATATTTACTTACAGCGGGCGCCCTGCCTTATTGTTTACCATGTAACTGCGTACTTACAGTGAAACATATCTTGCTTGAATGTGTTGATTTTGCTCACATTCAGGTGAATTTTTATGACGTTCCATTCATGCATTAAAGAGATTAAACTTTTTATTAGATTTAAGTTGGTACCGGTTTGAGTCCCGTTCACAACAGTTATACCTTTGGGCAAGGTATTTTGTTCCAGTTGTCGAGTCTTTCGGAGGAGACTTTCAGCCGTCAGGCCCGTGTAAGGGAGGGACACACCTTTTGTATGCTAACAACCCTGCTTCGTTTGTCGTAAAGAGTTGGGATTTATCCCAGTGAAGTAGTCACATTCCTAAACTACTGATAGCCTGCTGTTTAACCTGTAATGAATGACATTGCGGTGACTTTTGTGTTTATTTTACCAGGTAAATATTTGGAAACTGTTTGACACTTATATAACACTTATGTGTTGGTAGTGTCATTAATTTCTTATCAATCAATCCACAGGGCCCGAGACCCCAGCTCCTGGGGGCCTATGCCCCCAGACCCCCTGCAAATTTGCCTCCGATTTCACAATCTTCATTTCACAGCCCTGTATTGGGGTTGTAAATAATAATAATAAACAGCACAATTACAATAGGGTCCTCGCAGGACTTTGTCCTACTCGGGTCCTAAATATAAAGTGACAAAAACCCACAAATGGCTCCTACAAAACTGATTCAATTTCAGTTTAATCAGCTTATATGAGGTCTGTTAGAAAAGTAACGGACCTTTTTATTTTTTGCAAAAACTATATGGATTTGAATCATGTGTGATTGCATCAGCCAAGCTTGAACATTCGTGCGCATGCATGAGTTTTTTCACGCCTGTCGGTTGCATCATTCGCCTGTGAGCACGCCTTGTGGGAGGAGTGGTCCAGCCCCCTCGTCGGATTTTCATTGTCAGGAAATTGGCTGATCGACTGCCGCTTTGCTTCATCAAAATTTTTTCAGAAACTGTGAGAGACAGCCAGGTGGAAACCATTTGGAAAATTCAGATGGCTTTCGGTGAAGATTTTATGGGGATCACACAGATTAAGGACAATTACAACTGGATTAAAGACGGCCCACAGCGGCGGATGGCGCCCCGAGCGGCGATCGACAGGCTCAAACGACCAGATCATTTCCAAAGTGAACGCTTTGTTGATCCGGGACGTCGTCTGACTACCAGAGAAATGGGAAGACAGCTGGACATAGCACTTTTTTGGCACATTCCACTGTTACAGGAGTTTTTGTAATGGAAAGAGGAAATGTAAATGTAAATGTGAATTTACATGTAAATTGCCACAGTCATTGATGATATGGGGCTGCATGTCAGGTAAAGCCACTGGGGAGATGGCTGTCATTACATCATCAATAAATGCACAAGTTTACGTTGATATTTTGGACACTTTTCTTATCCCATCAACTGAAAGGATGTTTGGGGATGATGAAATCATTTTTCAAGATGATAATGCATCTTGCCATAGAGCAAAAACTGTGAAAACATTCCTTGCAAAAAGACACATAGGGTCAATGTCAGCAATCAGAGAAAGTTGGAGCCAGATTGATGAAGAGTACTGTTTGTCACTCATTAAGTCCATGCCTCAGAGACTGCAAGCTGTTAGAAAAGCCAGAGGTGGTGCAACAAAATACTAGTGATGTGTTGGAGCGTTCTTTTGTTTTTCATGATTCCATCATTTATTCCTCAGAATTGAGTGAGTCCATATTTTTTTCCCTCTGCTTGGTCTACAAAAGTAACCCTTACTGACTGCCACAATTATTTTTTCTGATTTCTTATAGTGTTTCTTAAAGCCAGAAAGTTGCCATTTGAAATGACTTTAGTTTTGTGTCATGTCTGTGATCTGCTTTTTTTCTACAAAATTAAACAACTGAATTAACATCCTCCGAGGCCGGTGATTCCATAATTATTGTCAGGGGTTGTACTGCTGATCTCTTTTCACAGGCAGCAGTCTGTAAAGTTCACATATTCCAGTCATCATCTCCATCACAACGTCACTCTGTGACCTCACCCGTGGCACGAGGACTCGGCTGGCTCATAAAGATTCAAATCAAATATGTACTTTTTCTTGTTGCCTGAGTGTATGTCATCCAGTAGATTCAGTGTTTCCGTTACATTTTGTTTCTTCTTTTGTTTGCATTTAGACAGAGGATTATATTGACTGTCAAATCCATGATGGGTTCTTCATTTCCCCTCTGGAGCACCTGGTTCCTGGAATCCTGCCCCCTGAGGCTATCGAGGCCAGGTAGAGAGACTATCACGCATCTTCTCAACTATCCCAACTGTCTGTGTGAGCACATAATAATAATGGAATCATTTCATGTCTGGGTAATTCAGAGTCCTGGCTTGCATTTTTAACTCTAGGTCTGTTCATTCTACACTGGTGTTATCAATCAATCAGTCAATCAATTTTTTTTATATAGCGCCAAATCACAACAAACAGTTGCCCCAAGGCGCTTTATATTGTAAGGCAAAGCCATACAATAATTACAGAAAAACCCCAACGGTCAAAACGACCCCCTGTGAGCAAGCACTTGGCTACAGTGGGAAGGAAAAACTCCCTCTTAACAGGAAGAAACCTCCAGCAGAACCAGGCTCAGGGAGGGGCAGTCCCCTGCTGGGACTGGTTGGGGCTGAGGGAGAGAACCAGGAAAAAGACATGCTGTGGAGGGGAGCAGAGATCAATCACTAATGATTAAATGCAGAGTGGTGCATACAGAGCAAAAAGAGAAAGAAACACTCAGTGCATCATGGGAACCCCCCAGCAGTCTACGTCTATAGCAGCATAACTAAGGGATGGTTCAGGGTCACCTGATCCAGCCCTAACTATAAGCTTTAGCAAAAAGGAAAGTTTTAAGCCTAATCTTAAAAGTAGAGAGGGTGTCTGTCTCCCTGATCTGAATTGGGAGCTGGTTCCACAGGAGAGGAGCCTGAAAGCTGAAGGCTCTGCCTCCCATTCTACTCTTACAAACCCTAGGAACTACAAGTAAGCCTGCAGTCTGAGAGCGAAGCGCTCTATTGGGGTGATATGGTACTACGAGGTCCCTAAGATAAGATGGGACCTGATTATTCAAAACCTTATAAGTAAGAAGAAGAATTTTAAATTCTATTCTAGAATTAACAGGAAGCCAATGAAGAGAGGCCAATATGGGTGAGATATGCTCTCTCCTTCTAGTCCCCGTCAGTACTCTAGCTGCAGCATTTTGAATTAACTGAAGGCTTTTTAGGGAACTTTTAGGACAACCTGATAATAATGAATTACAATAGTCCAGCCTAGAGGAAATAAATGCATGAATTAGTTTGAACAAGACCTTTCTGATTTTAGAGATATTGCGTAAATGCAAAAAAGCAGTCCTACATATTTGTTTAATATGCGCTTTGAATGACATATCCTGATCAAAAATGACTCCAAGATTTCTCACAGTATTACTAGAGGTCAGGGTAATGCCATCCAGAGTAAGGATCTGGTTAGACACCATGTTTCTAAGATTTGTGGGGCCAAGTACAATAACTTCAGTTTTATCTGAGTTTAAAAGCAGGAAATTAGAGGTCAACCATGTCTTTATGTCTGTAAGACAATCCTGCAGTTTAGCTAATTGGTGTGTGTCCTCTGGCTTCATGGATAGATAAAGCTGGGTATCATCTGCGTAACAATGAAAATTTAAGCAATACCGTCTAATAATTCTGCCTAAGGGAAGCATGTATAAAGTGAATAAAATTGGTCCTAGCACAGAACCTTGTGGAACTCCATAATTAACTTTAGTCTGTGACCAAGATTCCCCATTTACATGAACAAATTGTAATCTATTAGACAAATATGATTCAAACCACCGCAGCGCAGTGCCTTTAATACCTATGGCATGCTCTAATCTCTGTAATAAAATTTTATGGTCAACAGTATCAAAAGCAGCACTGAGGTCTAACAGAACAAGCACAGAGATGAGTCCACTGTCCGAGGCCATAAGAAGATCATTTGTAACCTTCACTAATGCTGTTTCTGTACTATGATGAATTCTAAAACCTGACTGAAACTCTTCAAATAGACCATTCCTCTGCAGATGATCAGTTAGCTGTTTTACAACTACCCTTTCAAGAATTTTTGAGAGAAAAGGAAGGTTGGAGATTGGCCTATAATTAGCTAAGATAGCTGGGTCAAGTGATGGCTTTTTAAGTAATGGTTTAATTACTGCCACCTTAAAAGCCTGTGGTACATAGCCAACTAACAAAGATAGATTGATCATATTTAAGATCGAAGCATTAAATAATGGTAGGGCTTCCTTGAGCAGCCTGGTAGGAATGGGGTCTAATAAACATGTTGATGGTTTGGATGAAGTAACTAATGAAAATAACTCAGACAGAACAATCGGAGAGAAAGAGTCTAACCAAATACCAGCATCACTGAAAGCAGCCAAAGATAACGATACGTCTTTGGGATGGTTATGAGTAATTTTTTCTCTAATAGTTAAAATTTTGTTAGCAAAGAAAGTCATGAAGTCATTACTAGTTAAAGTTAATGGAATACTCAGCTCAATAGAGCTCTGACTCTTTGTCAGCCTGGCTACAGTGCTGAAAAGAAACCTGGGGTTGTTCTTATTTTCTTCAATTAGTGATGAGTAGAAAGATGTCCTAGCTTTACGGAGGGCTTTTTTATAGAGCAACAGACTCTTTTTTCCAGGCTAAGTGAAGATCTTCTAAATTAGTGAGACGCCATTTCCTCTCCAACTTACGGGTTATCAGCTTTAAGCTACGAGTTTGTGAGTTATACCACGGAGTCAGGCACTTCTGATTTAAAGCTCTCTTTTTTAGAGGAGCTACAGCATCCAAAGTTGTCTTCAATGAGGATGTAAAACTATTGACGAGATACTCTATCTCACTTACAGAGTTTAGGTAGCTACTCTGCACTGTGTTGGTATATGGCATTAGAGAACATAAAGAAGGAATCATATCCTTAAACCTAGTTACAGCGCTTTCTGAAAGACTTCTAGTGTAATGAAACTTATTCCCCACTGCTGGGTAGTCCATCAGAGTAAATGTAAATGTTATTAAGAAATGATCAGACAGAAGGGAGTTTTCAGGGAATACTGTTAAGTCTTCTATTTCCATACCATAAGTCAGAACAAGATCTAAGATATGATTAAAGTGGTGGGTGGACTCATTTACTTTTTGAGCAAAGCCAATAGAGTCTAATAATAGATTAAATGCAGTGTTGAGGCTGTCATTCTCAGCATCTGTGTGGATGTTAAAATCGCCCACTATAATTATCTTATCTGAGCTAAGCACTAAGTCAGACAAAAGGTCTGAAAATTCATAGAGAAACTCACAGTAACGACCAGGTGGACGATAGATAATAACAAATAAAACTGGTTTTTGGGACTTCCAATTTGGATGGACAAGACTAAGAGTCAAGCTTTCAAATGAATTAAAGCTCTGTCTGGGTTTTTGATTAATTAATAAGCTGGAATGGAAGATTGCTGCTAATCCACCGCCCCGGCCCGTGCTACGAGCATTCTGACAGTTAGTGTGACTTGGGGGTGTTGACTCATTTAAACTAACATATTCATCCTGCTGTAACCAGGTTTCTGTAAGGCAGAATAAATCAATATGTTGATCAATTATTATATCATTTACCAACAGGGACTTAGAAGAGAGAGACCTAATGTTTAATAGACCACATTTAACTGTTTTAGTCTGTGGTGCAGTTGAAGGTGCTATATTATTTTTTCTTTTTGAATTTTTATGCTTAAATAGATTTTTGCTGGTTATTGGTAGTCTGGGAGCAGGCACCGTCTCTACGGGGATGGGGTAATGAGGGGATGGCAGGGGGAGAGAAGCTGCAGAGAGGTGTGTAAGACTACAACTCTGCTTCCTGGTCCCAACCCTGGATAGTCACGGTTTGGAGGATTTAAGAAAATTGGCCAGATTTCTAGAAATGAGAGCTGCTCCATCCAAAGTGGGATGGATGCCGTCTCTCCTAACAAGACCAGGTTTTCCCCAGAAGCTTTGCCAATTATCTATGAAGCCCACCTCATTTTTTGGACACCACTCAGACAGCCAGCAATTCAAGGAGAACATGCGGCTAAACATGTCACTCCCGGTCTGATTGGGGAGGGGCCCAGAGAAAACTACAGAGTCCGACATTGTTTTTGCAAAGTTACACACCGATTTAATGTTAATTTTAGTGACCTCCTATTGGCGTAACCGGGTGTCATTACTGCCGACGTGAATTACAATCTTACCAAATTTACGCTTAGCCTTAGCCCAGTCAGCCTGCTTTCCCGGCTGCTTGGGATCTGCCAGGGGGTAACTAACAGCGGCTAAGCTACCTTGGTCCGCACCGACTACAGGGGCCTGGCTAGCTGTAGAATTTTCCACGGTGCGGAGCCGAGTCTCCAATTCGCCCAGCCTGGCCTCCAAAGCTACGAATAAGCTACACTTATTACAAGTACCGTTACTGCTAAAGGAGGCCGAGGAATAACTAAACATTTCACACCCAGAGCAGAAAAGTGCGGGAGAGACAGGAGAAGCCGCCATGCTAAATCGGCTAAGAGCTAGTAGCTACGCTAAGCTAGCGGATTCCTAAAAACACGCAAAATGAATAACGTGTAAATAATTTAGAGGTGATTCAGCAGAAGGAGTGCTTTAGTTAAGGCACGTAAAGATTACACTGGGAAACAAATCGTAATCTAGATAACTAGATCAATCTAACTGCGCAGATTAAACAGCTAACAGATACAGAAAAACACCGCTGTGCTCCGGAACAGGAAGTGATACAATACCGCAGTGAGAGCCAACCACCAGTAGTGTTATGAATGAGTGAATTCATGAATAAATCTCTAGAAGAAGAGAGCTGGAACCCCTGAAGAGGAAGTGCTGAGTACACAGCCTGACCTGGCTCGCCTCAGACTAGACCACGTAGTTTCATTGGGACTGATTCTGGTCTTGTTTTATTACCACACCTGTCAACCTGTATGTAGTTTTGATACCAGGCATCCATCAAAATATGCTGGTATAATTTCTCTCTCCAAAGTACTAAAAGGTCACTCAGCAGCTGTGCTGCATGCAGGGCCATGCCTGCGCAAAAGCAAAAGAAGTTCCACCAGTCACAGCACTGTGTCCTGTCCCCACCGCTGGTCTGTTGCTCACATGTGTCCAGAACAAAGATGTTACAGGTAGGCGGAGGGAACTAGCTGTTGGGGACCAGCCATGTCTGTCATTTCTGGGCATTTGCTGATAAATTTCTGAGATAATATGGCTCGTGCGATCAGTTGTACAAACAAACCAAGAAGTCTGCGCTGCAGTATTTCCATCAAGTGAAATTTTCACGTTATTTTATTTGCATGTTAGCACAGTGGTTCTCAATCATTTAATAATGAGTACCACTTTAGAAAATATTTGACTTTCCAAATACCACCATGCCAACCAGAATTAAAATGATTAACTCAGTTTATTTATATAGTGCCAAATCACAACATAGTTGCCCCAAGGCACTTCACGAGGCTCAGGTGTAACTTTACCACCCCCTGAATAAGCACACTGGCAACAGTGGTGAGGAAAACTCCCTGGAAAAATTAAAGTGTATGAAGAAACTAGGCATCCAGCACCCTGTATCACAGGAAACTGGATGACCCCCAGCCTGCGGTGCAATTACTTGCTTGGTCATCTCAGTGGACTGTTTGCTTGATGTTGTTCTGTTTCCTGTTTCCTCAGCTTGAAAAAAATTGAGCGTGCAAGCGTGTCTCCATGACGCTGTTTCTTTACAGGCTGAACACACGGATTTTTTTTTTACATTGAAAAAAAGTCAGAATACTTTATTTTCAGGAGCTAATGGACTTTCTATCTAACCGTGAGAGATCTTTGTGAGGAGCTCCGCAAAACCGACTGGCGATCGCGCGCAATCCGTGCGTGGGGACTCCTCTGGTGGAGCGGACTTTGGAAATCACAAGTGGATTATTGTTCAGGTTTTTTTTTTATTCTTCTCAGTGGAGCTGGTAGGGTTTATTTTTGTTTTACTTTGAGTGTCTGTCTTGATGCGAGACTGTTCTGTAACGGAGCAGCGCACACTGCACTCACGCAGTGTGCACGCGCACTAAGTTTTTGCACAGTGGAAAGCAGCTCCATTTACCGTGACTGCATCAAAATGAACAGTTATCACTTCAAAACGAGTCATCATAATACGACATCACACTTATATAAACTTTGTAATTAATCTGTGGTTCAGTTATTAGTGTTAGCAGCATTTTGTTCAGGTGCGCAGTTTCCTGTAAGAAACGCTGTCGGAAACACTTGGAAATGTTCTGATTTGAGTGCGACATGTCCTTTAAAACAGAGAAGAATGGAAATAATGCATGTCACTGTCCAACACCAAAATCTCAGTCTCTGTGTACCTGATTAATTTTGAATTCCGTCCTGCTGTTTTCTTCATAAAAGCCTCCCTGTTCATTTGTCACAGAGGCTGCAGTATCGTTGTTAGCCTCTGATCTGATCTATCCCACAGCAGATAGTGTTGATTGAGTTGGCTGTGCACCTGCCTCCATGACGCTCGCCGCCGGCGATCGCTGCGTCCCCGCCAAGACGAAACAAAAAAAATGCAGAGATCTGGCTTTGTGTAAGACTTGTTTTGTCATGGTTTGTGTCATCTGGATGTAAACAGGATAAAATAAAGAAGTTGTTTATGTGAAATTTCCCGCAAAAGCGGGTTGCCTGCCATTAGATTCCCACGAAGTCTCCCACTAAAACATCATGAGATGACACTATACTATAGCGGCTCTAGATGGCAGTATGATGGCGGGGCGCCATTGTTCCATTGTCTGGGGAAAACCCTGTAAAAAAAAAAAAAAAAAAAAAAAAAAAAAAAAAACCCTGATAAATAACATGTACATAAGTATTAACAGTCTTTGCCATGAAGCTCAAATTGATCTCCATTGCTTCCTGTTTCCACTGATCATTCTTGAGAGTTTTCTAAAGCTTAATTGGAGTCCACCTGGGGTAAATTCACTTGGTTGGACATGATTTGGAAAGACACACACCTGTCTTTGGTTCCTGTTGTTGTCACCGTGGAAAGTGAAGTTTTCTCTTCAACCTCCTGCTTATTGTCCTTTATGACACTGTTTGTGCTGTTTGTTCCACAGTAATATGTCTGAAATTCAGCCTGTGTTTATGAAGTTCCACACAGGTTGAAAGTAGCAGACATGCAATATTTGGAATATTTGTGTTAGCAAGTTTTCATGCAGCTGTCTCTTTTAAATGTTATGAAAGGCATAAAAATTTACATCTTGGTTGTGTAATGTTAATTTGCAATTGTTGTTGTGTGGTTTCTCCATGTTGTTTTGATTGCAGCGCCTCTCTGGTGCTCAAGGGATTGTGGGATATCTCGATAGGGTGAATGGGGTACTTCTCGTGACGTCATGAATCTGGTCATGTGGGTTTGTTGACGTCGGCAGTTGGCAGAAAGCTGTAGCGCACAATACATTTTTACAGGCGTGGCAGGATTGCAAAATACTGCCAGTCAGCTGCTGCGTTATTAACGGCACCGGTCGTTTCCTGGAGGGTTCAGAGACACATTGCCTGAGAAGTTCTAATCGGGAACCAAAAAGATCTGTGTAGATTACTGCAATTTGACGCAAGAGCTGTGTGCCGTCGGCTCTCTCCTGTTTGTGGGATCCACTTCCTGTCAGGTGAGTTGTGAGTACATTTAAATCATCTACTTTAGTTTGGCACGTCAGTTCAATAAAGTTCCTCCCTTTTAATTTCCACGAGCAGTCGTTTATCAACACCATATATTTACATACAGTGCTGTAAAATGTTTGAGGGGACGATGAGCTCGTCTGTCTAAGACATTAATTTAATGACATCTCTGTCCAAAATGACACATGAATCCACTAAAAGCCCAGATGTCCCAGTTTGACACCAGGTTCATGGAACTGAGCAGCGTGAAACCTGATCCAGGCAGAAATAATCATCTGTAAATACATGATGCCACAATTTATTTTTTTTACAACCTATTTTAAAAAAAGTATCAAATATGTGAAGGAGAAGCTAAAAATGTGTAGTTAATATTATTATTTCTTCAGCTTATAAGAGTATTTCAGAGACACATACACAGGAGATGTCTCTGCCCTCCTAGTCCCCGGGCCGCGCCCGTCTCCTCCGAGTCCCCGGGCCGCGCCCGTCTCCTCCGAGTCCCCGGGACGCGCCCGTCTCCTCCGAGTCCAGTTTGGGCACAAGTGAAAAGAATGCAGCACTTTGACAAATGTCTGTAAGTTTTTGAAGTACTTCACTGTCAGGTAGGTCAGGTGATGGTGT
This sequence comes from Thalassophryne amazonica, assembly GCF_902500255.1. Lineage (NCBI taxonomy): Eukaryota > Metazoa > Chordata > Actinopteri > Batrachoidiformes > Batrachoididae > Thalassophryne > Thalassophryne amazonica. Next base: position 107,402,277 of record NC_047113.1, read on the forward strand.
TTAGTTAATCAACTTCACTTTTCCTGTTTCTTTTCAAGAGGTGTTTGAATTCAGATATCAGAATCAGAACAGCCTTTATTCAAGTATCCACAGGAAAACAAGGAGTTTGACTCTGGTTTGAACTGTACTCTCTCTGTACCAGCACGCATAAATATACACTAAACACTGTATCGTTCACAGTAAAATATGCAAATAAAATAAAGTAAACAGAACTGGAGATGCACAGAACAGACTGGATGATGGATGTGTAGAAGATTCTGAGCAGTTCCTGGGACAGGTTGAACTTCCTGAGCTGTCTGAGGAAGTACATCTTCCTGATGGAGTCTATGTGGGAGGTCCTGAAGTCCATGATCATTTCCACAGTCTTGAGCAGGTTCAGCTCCAGTTTTTTCTGACCACACCAGAAGACCACCTGTTCCACTTCCTGTCTGACCTCGGATCGATCTACAGAGCAAAATGACGTCTACTGTTAGATCGTTCTCTCATGTATCAGTCTGACCGTGTGTGTGCTCGCTGTGTGTGTACGGTTATTAAAGGACATGCTGCATGCTTTTTAACATCCCACTGAGCAATACAACATTAACATACTCATGATTGTAAGTCTCCCTGCGCACATGTGCTCATAATTAGTGGTTTCTGATGGTTTTTTTATTCCTCTCCCTAAGCGAGGTACCAGGTGCATTTCTGGAAGACGTCTCACTCGGCACTTCTTGGCATTTCTCTGCGTGTGACATAGTTAACAGCAAAACAGAAACATGGTAAATGGACTGCATTTATATAGCTCTTTTCCATCTGCATCAGATGCTCAAAGCGCTTTACAATAATGCCTCACATTCACCCTGATGTGAGGCTGCTGCCATACAAAGCGCTCACTACACACCGGGGGAAACTAGGGGATTAAGGACCTTACCCAAGGGCCCGTAGTGATTTTCCAATCAGGCTGGGATTTGAACCAAGGATCTTCTGGTTTCAAACCAAACGCTAAACCACTAGACCATCACCTCTGTCTGTCTCTGTCTGGGAAACATCCCAGACAGGCAGGCAGATTTACCAAACTTGAAAAGCCAAAGATCGTTTTCAGGAGTGATGTGTTATTAGTTGGCCTGTTTGAAAAGCCCCCTGGGTGCTCCAATGAGTGCATCCAGTGCGCCCTGCGCCATTATGCATGGTGATCAGTGAAAGCAGACGGAGAGCCTCTGATGACAATCTCACGCGCTCAAACAAAGAGTGTGTCAGGATTGCTCCACTAATTTGCATGTGAATGTTACTGGATAACTCTGTTGCTTTCTCGCCGTAAAGCACTGTTTACCATATCAATGGAGTGAGGGGGAGGGCCTCTCCTCCGACTGTAAGGAGCCAAAGTGTGAATGAAAGCTGCTTTAGCAGCACAGAACACTCCAAAACAGAATAGAAGGAGATGTTTGTGATGTGACCTTTGTGTAATGGCAGACAGAAATTGCTTTGAGATGAAGACAAAAAACCCCACGCATAAACCATTTTGTATATATTGTTCAAAATATGCATTTGTGTTTATTGTTTGAACCTTTTTGTTGTACAGTCTTTCACACAAGACCTCAAATTACCTTTATAAAGTGTCAAAACAGTTATTATAGTTTGCTGTGTGTTTTGAATAAATGTGTGGAAAATTATTTCCTCTTTACTTTTTTCTTATTTTTGATTGTAAACCTTTATTACACTTATAAAACACAACAAAAACATATATATTCTGAAAGCACAGGTTGTCCTGAAAAAAAGAGACATAAAACTTGATTGTGGGATGCAGGGAGAGCTGTTAACAGCAATAATAAAACATTTATGCCAGGCGAGTGAACTGTGCCCAGAGGGTTAAATTGTGGCGATGCTGCTGCTTGTGTCACAGCTGCTGAATTATGGACCTGCCTGTGCACGCAGATGTTTGTCTCTTATTGGAAAAACCCAGAAGATGTTATTTTCAGGAAATAATGGACTCTGTAATGTGCCACACGATCCTGACAGAAGTTGAAGGTAGCGCTGTGATTGGACATGCGTACGTGCGTGCGACCAGAAGCTGAGAGCGAGTGGACCTGCATATTATTCTCTGGCCGAATGGAACTTGAAAATTATCTCTGGCTGTGGATCCATGTGAGGACGAATGGACCGTTCCATGGGTGGCGATCCCAAACGCGTGTGACGTGTACATGAGGGCTTCTTTTAGTTGTGGAATAATTTGGAAATCTTTACACTGGGGTGAGTGAAATTTTTTTTCATCTTTTGCTTTGTGTTCTTTTCAGTGGAGCTTTCAATAAGTTTTTTTTTTACTTTGAGAGTGTCTCTGGGTGGGTGGGTGGGTGGGTGTCTGTGTGTGTGCACAGCAGCAGCTGTTTTAATGCCCAAATTAGATGGACCTCTGGCTGAATTTGAACAATATGTCGGCAGTAGACTCTCAAGTGTCATAAAACTGTCAGTCTCTATAAGGAACTTTTAAAAAGAGAATCAATGTTTTTAAAAAACAGCTGACGTGGGTGAAAACAGCTGTTAGGCTGGTTTCACCCACATGTCAGCTGTTTATTGGTGCTTAATGGACATGGAATGTCTCCGTGATGACAGATATATATATATATATATATATATATATATATATATATATTAGATTTTTCACAGTTTATACAACACTTACTAGTGTTTTTAACAGGCTGTGTTTCTGATGGTGGTCATGCAGGTGCACAAATCCTTCCCACAGCTGCTGCTTTTACTGTGACTGCATCAAAATGAACAGTTATCACTTAAAAACAAGTCGTCAGAACACATCACACTTGTGTAAACTTTGGAATTAATCTGTGACTCAGTTCTTAACATTAGCAGCTACATTCCATTGAAGCGCATGCTGGGACACTTCTACAACCCCTGGCAATAATTATGGAATCACCGGCCTCGGAGGATGTTCATTCAGTTGTTTAATTTTGTAGAAAAAAAGCAGATCACAGACATGACACAAAACTAAAGTCATTTCAAATGGCAACTTTCTGGCTTTAAGAAACACTAAAAGAAATCAGGAAAAAAAAAATTGTGGCAGTCAGTAACGGTTACTTTTTTAGACCAAGCAGAGGGAAAAAAATATGGACTCACTCAATTCTGAGGAATAAATTATGGAATCACCCTGAAAATTTTCATCCCCAAAACTAACACCTGCATCAAATCAGATCTGCTCGTTAGTCTGCATCTAAAAAGGAGTGAACACACCTTGGAGAGCTGTTGCACCAAGTGGACTGACATGAATCATGGCTCCAACACAAGAGATGTCAATTGAAACAAAGGAGAGAATTATCAAACTCTTAAAAGAGGGTAAATCATTACGCAATGTTGCAGAAGATGTTGGTTGTTCACAGTCAGCTGTGTCTAAACTCTGGACCAAATACAAACAACATGGGAAGGTTGTTAAAGGCAAACATACTGGTAGACCAAGGAAGACAAAGCGTCAAGACAGAAAACTTAAAGCAATATGTCTCAAAAATCGAAAAATGTACAACAAAACAAATGAGGAACGAATGGGAGGAAACTGGAGTCAACGTCTGTGACCGAACTGTAAGAAACTGCCTAAAGGAAATGGGATTTACATACAGAAAAGCTAAACGAAAGCCATCATTAACACCTAAACAGAAAAAAAACAAGGTTACAATGGGCTAAGGAAAAGCAATCGTGGACTGTGGATGACTGGATGAAAGTCATATTCAGTGATGAATCGTGAATCTGCATTGGGCAAGGTGATGATGCTGGAACTTTTGTTTGGTGCCGTTCCAGTGAGATTTATAAAGATGACTGCCTGAAGATAACACCTGAAGAACGGAGCCCAGGAGAGAAGTCCTGACCGCACCTTCCCCAAACCAGCAGCCTGAGATCGCAGAAACCAGAAGTTGCTAAGACTTGCTCAACTGTAGTTGCAAGACCTGTTTATGATTGCTCAACTGTTTATGCCACGTATGCTGACAACCGCACCTGTATGACATCCTGAATAAAAAGAGCGAGAGTGTAGCCAGAGTTCAGTGCAGTTTGGAGATTGTTAGAAGAGTTTGTCTCTGTGCTGCACTCCTCGCGAGCATTTACAATTGAATTCTACTCTCTGACTCTTATTTGACTGTTGTGTCTTTCTCTGTTACAGTTTTATGATGTTTAGGTGGTTTTAAACCTAACAGTTACTGACTGCCACAATTTTTTTTCCTGATTTCTTATAGTGTTTCTTAAAGCCAGAAAGTTGCCATTTGAAATGACTTCAGTTTTGTGTCATGTCTGTGATCTGCTTTTTTTCTACAAAATTAAACAACTGAATTAACATCCTCCGAGGCCGGTGATTCCATCATTTTTTGCCAGGGGTTGTAGTAGCTACGTCACTGTCGGAAACACCCCAGTACATACGAGTACTTTGTTTTCGGACATCTGTGTCCGAAAGTGATCCCGGTGGATCATCGGCGGGTCTCTAACAGCCTAAATGTAAACTGTCACGATTTCAGTGTGATGTGTCCTGTAAGACTTGCTGTGGTGACTTGGGCACCAAGGGAGAGGTCACTGGGGCCCTCAGGGTGAAAGCGTGTGTGCTTTAGTGACACTAAAGCACACACGCTTAGTGACACTTAGTTCACTTCTTGCTCTTGCTTGCCTCTACTGGTGGTTGGCTCTCACTGTGGTATTGTATCACTTCCTGTTCCGGAGCACAGCGGTGTTTTTCTGTATCTGTTAGCTGTTTAATCTGCGCAGTTAGATTGATCTAGTTATCTAGATTACGATTTGTTTCCCAGTGTAATCTTTACGTGCCTTAACTAAAGCACTCCTTCTGCTGAATCACCTCTAAATTATTTACACATTATTCACTTTGCGTGTTTTTAGGAATCCGTTAGCTTAGCGTAGCTACTAGCTCTTAGCCGATTTAGCATGGCGGCTTCTCCTGTCTCTCCCGCACTTTTCTGCTCTGGGTGTGAAATGTTTAGTTATTCCTCGGCCTCCTTTAGCAGTAACGGTACTTGTAATAAGTGTAGCTTATTCGTAGCTTTGGAGGCCAGGCTGGGCGAATTGGAGACTCGGCTCCGCACCGTGGAAAATTCTACAGCTAGCCAGGCCCCTGTAGTCGGTGCGGGCCAAGGTAGCTTAGCCGCCGTTAGTTCCCCCCTGGCAGATCCTGAGCAGTCGGGAAAGCAGGCTGACTGGGTGACTGTGAGGAGGAAGTGTAGCCCTAAACAGAAGCCCCGTGTACACCGCCAACCCGTTCACATCTCTAACCGTTTTTCCCCACTCGACGACACACCCGCCGAGGATCAAACTCTGGTTATTGGTGACTCTGTTTTGAGAAATGTGAAGTTAGCGACACCAGCAACCATAGTCAATTGTCTTCCGGGGGCCAGAGCAGGCGACATTGAAGGAAATTTGAAACTGCTGGCTAAGGCTAAGCGTAAATTTGGTAAGATTGTAATTCACGTCGGCAGTAATGACACCCGGTTACGCCAATCGGAGGTCACTAAAATTAACATTGAATCGGTGTGTAACTTTGCAAAAACAATGTCGGACTCTGTAGTTTTCTCTGGGCCCCTCCCCAATCAGACCGGGAGTGACATGTTTAGCCGCATGTTCTCCTTGAATTGCTGGCTGTCTGAGTGGTGTCCAAAAAATGAGGTGGGCTTCATAGATAATTGGCAAAGCTTCTGGGGAAAACCTGGTCTTGTTAGGAGAGACGGCATCCATCCCACTTTGGATGGAGCAGCTCTCATTTCTAGAAATCTGGCCAATTTTCTTAAATCCTCCAAACCGTGACTATCCAGGGTTGGGACCAGGAAGCAGAGTTGTAGTCTTACACACCTCTCTGCAGCTTCTCTCCCCCTGCCATCCCCTCATTACCCCATCCCCGTAGAGACGGTGTCTGCTCCCAGACTACCAATAACCAGCAAAAATCTATTTAAGCATAAAAATTCAAAAAGAAAAAATAATATAGCACCTTCAACTGCACCACAGACTAAAACAGTTAAATGTGGTCTATTAAACATTAGGTCTCTCTCTTCTAAGTCCCTGTTGGTAAATGATATAATAATTGATCAACATATTGATTTATTCTGCCTAACAGAAACCTGGTTACAGCAGGATGAATATGTTAGTTTAAATGAGTCAACACCCCCGAGTCACACTAACTGTTAGAATGCTCGTAGCACGGGCCGGGGCGGAGGATTAGCAGCAATCTTCCATTCCAGCTTATTAATTAATCAAAAACCCAGACAGAGCTTTAATTCATTTGAAAGCTTGTCTCTTAGTCTTGTCCATCCAAATTGGAAGTCCCAAAAAACAGTTTTATTTGTTATTATCTATCGTCCACCTGGTCGTTACTGTGAGTTTCTCTGTGAATTTTCAGACCTTTTGTCTGACTTAGTGCTTAGCTCAGATAAGATAATTATAGTGGGCGATTTTAACATCCACACAGATGCTGAGAATGACAGCCTCAACACTGCATTTAATCTATTATTAGACTCTATTGGCTTTGCTCAAAAAGTAAATGAGTCCACCCACCACTTTAATCATATCTTAGATCTTGTTCTGACTTATGGTATGGAAATAGAAGACTTAACAGTATTCCCTGAAAACTCCCTTCTGTCTGATCATTTCTTAATAACATTTACATTTACTCTGATGGACTACCCAGCAGTAGGGAATAAGTTTCATTACACTAGAAGTCTTTCAGAAAGCGCTGTAACTAGGTTTAAGGATATGATTCCTTCTTTATGTTCTCTAATGCCATATACCAACACAGTGCAGAGTAGCTACCTAAACTCTGTAAGGGAGTTAGAGTATCTCGTCAATAGTTTTACATCCTCATTGAAGACAACTTTGGATGCTGTAGCTCCTCTGAAAAAGAGCTTTAAATCAGAAGTGTCTGACTCCGTGGTATAACTCACAAACTCGTAGCTTAAAGCAGATAACCCGTAAGTTGGAGAGGAAATGGCGTCTCACTAATTTAGAAGATCTTCACTTAGCCTGGAAAAAGAGTCTGTTGCTCTATAAAAAAGCCCTCCGTAAAGCTAGGACATCTTTCTTCTCATCACTAATTGAAGAAAATAAGAACAACCCCAGGTTTCTTTTCAGCACTGTAGCCAGGCTGACAAAGAGTCAGAGCTCTGTTGAGCTGAGTATTCCATTAACTTTAACTAGTAATGACTTCATGACTTTCTTTGCTAACAAAATTTTAACTATTAGAGAAAAAATTACTCATAACCATCCCAAAGACGTATCGTTATCTTTGGCTGCTTTCAGTGATGCCGGTATTTGGTTAGACTCTTTCTCTCCAATTGTTCTGTCTGAGTTATTTTCATTAGTTACTTCATCCAAACCATCAACATGTTTATTAGACCCCATTCCTACCAGGCTGCTCAAGGAAGCCCTACCATTATTTAATGCTTCGATCTTAAATATGATCAATCTATCTTTGTTAGTTGGCTATGTACCACAGGCTTTTAAGGTGGCAGTAATTAAACCATTACTTAAAAAGCCATCACTTGACCCAGCTATCTTAGCTAATTATAGGCCAATCTCCAACCTTCCTTTTCTCTCAAAAATTCTTGAAGGGGTAGTTGTAAAACAGCTAACTGATCATCTGCAGAGGAATGGTCTATTTGAAGAGTTTCAGTCAGGTTTTAGAATTCATCATAGTACAGAAACAGCATTAGTGAAGGTTACAAATGATCTTCTTATGGCCTCGGACAGTGGACTCATCTCTGTGCTTGTTCTGTTAGACCTCAGTGCTGCTTTTGATACTGTTGACCATAAAATTTTATTACAGAGATTAGAGCATGCCATAGGTATTAAAGGCACTGCGCTGCGGTGGTTTGAATCATATTTGTCTAATAGATTACAATTTGTTCATGTAAATGGGGAATCTTCTTCACAGACTAAAGTTAATTATGGAGTTCCACAAGGTTCTGTGCTAGGACCAATTTTATTCACTTTATATATGCTTCCCTTAGGCAGTATTATTAGACGGTATTGCTTAAATTTTCATTGTTACGCAGATGATACCCAGCTTTATCTATCCATGAAGCCAGAGGACACACACCAATTAGCTAAACTGCAGGACTGTCTTACAGACATAAAGACATGGATGACCTCTAATTTCCTGCTTTTAAACTCAGATAAAACTGAAGTTATTGTACTTGGCCCCACAAATCTTAGAAACATGGTGTCTAACCAGATCCTTACTCTGGATGGCATTACCCTGACCTCTAGTAATACTGTGAGAAATCTTGGAGTCATTTTTGATCAGGATATGTCATTCAAAGCGCATATTAAACAAATATGTAGGACTGCTTTTTTGCATTTACGCAATATCTCTAAAATTAGAAAGGTCTTGTCTCAGAGTGATGCTGAAAAACTAATTCATGCATTTATTTCCTCTAGGCTGGACTATTGTAATTCATTATTATCAGGTTGTCCTAAAAGTTCCCTAAAAAGCCTTCAGTTAATTCAAAATGCTGCAGTTAGAGTACTGACGGGGACTGGAAGGAGAGAGCATATCTCACCCATATTGTCCTCTCTACATTGGCTTCCTGTTAATTCTAGAATAGAATTTAAAATTCTTCTTCTTACTTATAAGGTTTTGAATAATCAGGTCCCATCTTATCTTAGGGACCTCATAGTACCATATCACCCCAATAGAGCGCTTCGCTCTCAGACTGCAGGCTTACTTGTAGTTCCTAGGGTTTGTAAGAGTAGAATGGGAGGCAGAGCCTTCAGCTTTCAGGCTCCTCTCCTGTGGAACCAGCTCCCAATTCAGATCAGGGAGACAGACACCCTCTCTACTTTTAAGATTAGGCTTAAAACTTTCCTTTTTGCTAAAGCTTATAGTTAGGGCTGGATCAGGTGACCCTGAACCATCCCTTAGTTATGCTGCTATAGACGTAGACTGCTGGTGGGTTCCCATGATGCACTGTTTATTTCTCTTTTTGCTCTGTATGCACCACTCTGCATTTAATCATTAGTGATCGATCTCTGCTCCCCTCCACAGCATGTCTTTTTCTTGGTTCTCTCCCTCAGCCCCAACCAGTCCCAGCAGAAGACTGCCCCTCCCTGAGCCTGGTTCTGCTGGAGGTTTCTTCCTGTTAAAAGGGAGTTTTTCCTTCCCGCTGTAGCCAAGTGCTTGCTCACAGGGGGTCGTTTTGACCGTTGGGGTTTTACATAATTATTGTATGGCCTTGCCTTACAATATAAAGCGCCTTGGGGCAACTGTTTGTTGTGATTTGGCGCTATATAAAAAAATTGATTGATTGATTGATTGACTAAGAGCATGATGTATCCCAGAGCGTGGCACTGATCTGACCTGCTGTCACCTCTTACCATGACTCTCATGAATGTCACAAATTTGTCTCTGATGAAAACATACACACAATGCAACGCAACTTACTACACCTTAACTAAAGAGACATGAAACATACAATGACATGGACATGAAACATAGAGTGACATGGATAAACCTCAGCTCTGTTACCCGTGTGTAGAACATACAGATGAAAACACCTTAACTAAAGGGCCATGAAACATAGAGTGACATGGATAAACCTCAGCTCTGTTACCCGTGTGTAGAACATACCGATGAAAACACCTTAACTAAAGGGCCATGAAACATAGTGACATGGATAAACCTCAGCTCTGTTACCCGTGTGTAGAACATACAGATGAAAACACCTTAACTAAAGGGCCATGAAACATAGAGTGACATGGATAAACCTCAGCTCTGTTACCCGTGTGTAGAACATACAGATGAAAGCACCTTAACTAAAGGGCCATGAAACATAGAGTGACATGGATAAACCTCAGCTCTGTTACCCGTGTGTAGAACATACAGATGAAAACACCTTAACTAAAGGGCCATGAAACATAGAGTGACATGGATAAACCTCAGCTCTGTTACCCGTGTGTAGAACATACAGATGAAAACACCTTAACTAAAGGGCCATGAAACATAGAGTGACATGGATAAACCTCAGCTCTGTTACCCGTGTGTAGAACATACAGATGAAAACACCTTAACTAAAGGGCCATGAAACATAGAGTGACATGGATAAACCTCAGCTCTGTTACCCGTGTGTAGAACATACAGATGAAAACACCTTAACTAAAGGGCCATGAAACATAGAGTGACATGGATAAACCTCAGCTCTGTTACCCGTGTGTAGAACATACAGATGAAAACACCTTAACTAAAGGGCCATGAAACATAGAGTGACATGGATAAACCTCAGCTCTGTTACCCGTGTGTAGAACATACAGATGAAAGCACCTTAACTAAAGGGACATGAAACATAGAGTGACATGGATAAACCTCAGCTCTGTTACCCGTGTGTAGAACATACAGATGAAAGCACCTTAACTAAAGGGACATGAAACATAGAGTGACATGGATAAACCTCAGCTCTGTTACCCGTGTGTAGAACATACAGATGAAAGCACCTTAACTAAAGGGACATGAAACATAGAGTGACATGGATAAACCTCAGCTCTGTTACCCGTGTGTAGAACATACAGATGAAAGCACCTTAACTAAAGGGCCATGAAACATAGAGTGACATGGATAAACCTCAGCTCTGTTACCCGTGTGTAGAACATACAGATGAAAACACCTTAACTAAAGGGCCATGAAACATAGAGTGACATGGATAAACCTCAGCTCTGTTACCCGTGTGTAGAACATACAGATGAAAGCACCTTAACTAAAGGGACATGAAACATAGAGTGACATGGATAAACCTCAGCTCTGTTACCCGTGTGTAGAACATACAGATGAAAGCACCTTAACTAAAGGGACATGAAACATAGAGTGACATGGATAAACCTCAGCTCTGTTACCCGTGTGTAGAACATACAGATGAAAGCACCTTAACTAAAGGGACATGAAACATAGAGTGACATGGATAAACTTCAGCTCTGTTACCCGTGTGTAGAACATACAGATGAAAGCACCTTAACTAAAGGGCCATGAAACATAGAGTGACATGGATAAACCTCAGCTCTGTTACCCGTGTGTAGAACATACAGATGAAAGCACCTTAACTAAAGGGACATGAAACATAGAGTGACATGGATAAACCTCAGCTCTGTTACCCGTGTGTAGAACATACAGATGAAAGCACCTTAACTAAAGGGACATGAAACATAGAGTGACATGGATAAACCTCAGCTCTGTTACCCGTGTGTAGAACATACAGATGAAAGCACCTTAACTAAAGGGCCATGAAACATAGAGTGACATGGATAAACCTCAGCTCTGTTACCCGTGTGTAGAACATACAGATGAAAGCACCTTTCAGTAATAAATCTGATCAGAATGGCTGAGATCACTGCACCAGATGGTTTTCACAGTGATGAGTTACAAATAATGTTCCACATGGTCATGTTGTCATTTGTGCATTTAAATTCTGACCAAAAAGTCAAGGGGGCCAATCAAAATGCCTTTTTGACACTGTTCATTCTGTGATTTTAAAATGTACGCTGGGTGTTGATTTGAAGGCTGTCAGACACAGACGCACCGGTTTAAATCTTCAGAACACACACTTCCAATTTGTCCTCTTCCCAGAATGTAAGACTGTAAAGAAGGCAAATTAACCTTCCATTGTCAGATCAACTTGATCAATCCCTCCCTTCTCATGATGATAATATAATAATTTACTAATTGATCAGTTGGCTTGTGGTGTGAGTAAAGTGGTTTGGCAGCATTCAGTATATTTTCACTCCAGTTTAATCTGACTTTCAGATATCAGTAAAACGACTCTTACCTGCCAGACAGTGAGCACAATAAACACAAGCATCATGTTTGTGTCAGCAGACCCAAAGGTCCTCTGTGGAGGAAGAACTTTCCCCTTCAGGAAACAGAACGGGCCGTCGCCTCCAACAGCACCTTAACTTTTACAGACAACTGCTACCGCAGAATCACTCCAAGATGCCGCGCTTTCTGTCTTTCCTGGTATCTATTTGCATGTGTTCTTGCCAACCACATCAGTGCACACGGTGGGATGTGACGTCAACACTTCTCTATACTGGACGGCCACTTTCATATTGTATGAATACTAAATATGCTCTTTATTTACAACTGTCGACACAAATTGTACCAACATGGTGTTTCATTGCTGTGCATATGATGACAGCCGTCAAAAGAAGGGCTCTGAGCTACAGTTTTTCCTGCTTAGAAGAGTGTGTGAAAAGTGACATCTTTAAAGTTCTCCGTCTCGTCTTTTGCAATTTTCCTGGATGATCCTTTTGTGGATTAATTTGTTCCTTAACAAGCTCGTCTTTCTCCAGTCACCCGACCTCCAAGCCATAGGTAAGGTGTACAATTTCCTCCATGAACTGCGGGTCATTTGAGCAACTTTGTAGTTTTTGACTCCATGGTGTGAAGTTGATCATATTTGTGGGTTTTTCTGCACAAACATATTTGATCCATGATCAGATGAAACTGGTGTATGTACAAGAGAGGAAGGAGTAAAACTGTAAAAGTAAATCACCTTTTGTGAAGTCCAATGTAGAAGCATGTCAGACTGCGCATCCCAGGTCTGAGCATGGTTTGAAAAAATAAATGTCCGGTCTTTCAATCACAGAAGTACGGTACCCTCTGCCCTCGAATTGGCGAGTGTTGGTGTTGAACTACATTTCGTACCTCTGCTCCTGGGCACGTCCAAACTGCCCTGTCCGGTACACGCGAGGGGTTTTTTAATGGAAATGCATTGTGATCAGATGGCATGTTTTGTCCAATGTGTGTGAAAATCCGTTACTTTTATTACCAAGATGTCATCAGTAACCTTTATTTGCCTTCAGAGCTTCTCCTGTGTTGGGCGATGGAGTGTTGATAAAGTAGTTGAAAAGGTCTGGATGCTGCACGTCTGGCTTCCGCTCAAAATCAATAAAATGGGTGAACATCTGAGGGAAACATTGTAGGGATCCATGTTGATTCTCTGTATTTTCTCTAAATGCTTCATCTGATGTTCAGGTTCGAGCTCTTTGGCTATATCGGACAAAATAACTTGGCCGTCCACTGACGAGCCAGCATTGGCCGTGCTGTGTGTACACGGAGCTTACTGTGCAGTAGGGCTGAGGAAACGAAACCGCGTGTTCCTTGTGACCTCACTGCACACTATCTATAGGTTATTAGCCTTGTACAGTGTTTATGTTGAACTTGGTGAATTCTCAAAGTGCTTGTGTGTTTTCCAGGTTCCAGTTCATAGTTCCTAAAAAGTGGCAGAGGAACAGACCAGTATGTATCCAGCTGGCTGGGACTGGAGACCACGTAAGGCCCTTCACAATATGCATTAACCTCACTATGATGTCACTGTCAACATCTATTATTAACATTATTATTATTCCATTAACTTTAACTAGTAATGACTTCATGACTTTCTTTGCTAACAAAATTTTAACTATTAGAGAAAAAATTACTCATAACCATCCCAAAGACGTATCGTTATCTTTGGCTGCTTTCAGTGATGCCGGTATTTGGTTAGACTCTTTCTCTCCGATTGTTCTGTCTGAGTTATTTTCATTAGTTACTTCATCCAAACCATCAACATGTTTATTAGACCCCATTCCTACCAGGCTGCTCAAGGAAGCCCTACCATTATTTAATGCTTCGATCTTAAATATGATCAATCTATCTTTGTTAGTTGGCTATGTACCACAGGCTTTTAAGGTGGCAGTAATTAAACCATTACTTAAAAAGCCATCACTTGACCCAGCTATCTTAGCTAATTATAGGCCAATCTCCAACCTTCCTTTTCTCTCAAAAATTCTTGAAAGGGTAGTTGTAAAACAGCTAACTGATCATCTGCAGAGGAATGGTCTATTTGAAGAGTTTCAGTCAGGTTTTAGAATTCATCATAGTACAGAAACAGCATTAGTGAAGGTTACAAATTATCTTCTTATGGCTTCGGACAGTGGACTTATCTGTTGACCATAAAATTTTATTACAGAGATTAGAGCATGTCATAGGTATTAAAGGCACTGCGCTGCGGTGGTTTGAATCATATTTGTCTAATAGATTACAGTTTGTTCATGTAAATGGGGAATCTTCTTCACAGACTAAAGTTAATTATGGAGTTCCACAAGGTTCTGTGCTAGGACCAATTTTATTCACTTTATACATGCTTCCCTTAGGCAGTATTATTAGACGGTATTGCTTAAATTTTCATTGTTACGCAGATGATACCCAGCTTTATCTATCCATGAAGCCAGAGGACACACACCAATTAGCTAAACTGCAGGATTGTCTTACAGACATAATGACATGGATGACCTCTAATTTCCTGCTTTTAAACTCAGATAAAACTGAAGTTATTGTACTTGGCCCCACAAATCTTAGAAACATGGTGTCTAACCAGATCCTTACTCTGGATGGCATTACCCTGACCTCTAGTAATACTGTGAGAAATCTTGGAGTCATTTTTGATCAGGATATGTCATTCAAAGCGCATATTAAACAAATATGTAGGACTGCTTTTTTGCATTTACGCAATATCTCTAAAATTAGAAAGGTCTTGTCTCAGAGTGATGCTGAAAAACTAATTCATGCATTTATTTCCTCTAGGCTGGACTATTGTAATTCATTATTATCAGGTTGTCCTAAAAGTTCCCTAAAAAGCCTTCAGTTAATTCAAAATGCTGCAGCTAGAGTACTGACGGGGACTAGAAGGAGAGAGCATATCTCACCCATATTGGCCTCTCTTCATTGGCTTCCTGTTAATTCTAGAATAGAATTTAAATTTCTTCTTCTTACTTATAAGGTTTTGAATAATCAGGTCCCATCTTATCTTAGGGACCTCATAGTACCATATCACCCCAATAGAGCGCTTCGCTCTCAGACTGCAGGCTTACTTGTAGTTCCTAGGGTTTGTAAGAGTAGAATGGGAGAGGAGCCTTCAGCTTTCAGGCTCCTCTCCTGTGGAACCAGCTCCCAATTCAGATCAGGGAGACAGACACCCTCTCTACTTTTAAGATTAGGCTTAAAACTTTCCTTTTTGCTAAAGCTTATAGTTAGGGCTGGATCAGGTGACCCTGAACCATCCCTTAGTTATGCTGCTATAGACGTAGACTGCTGGGGGGTTCCCATGATGCACTGTTTCTTTCTCTTTTTACTCTGTATGCACCACTCTGCATTTAATCATTAGTGATCGATCTCTGCTCCCCTCCACAGCATGTCTTTTTCCTGGTTCTCTCCCTCAGCCCCAACCAGTCCCAGCAGAAGACTGCCCCTCCCTGAGCCTGGTTCTGCTGGAGGTTTCTTCCTGTTAAAAGGGAGTTTTTCCTTCCCACTGTAGCCAAGTGCTTGCTCACAGGGGGTCGTTTTAACCGTTGGGGTTTTACATAATTATTGTATGGCCTTGCCTTACAATATAAAGCGCCTTGGGGCAACTGTTTGTTGTGATTTGGCGCTATATAAAAAAAAATTGATTGATTGATTGATACACACACACAGACACACACATACATATATGTATGTATATATATGAGAGAGACACTGTTACAGGTTTTAAAATGAGCTCCACGTCGTGTTGAAACAATAAAACAAATGGATGAAACGTTGTTCTGCTGCAGGGAGACAATTTAATGTTAATCAGGAATAAATTCAAATGTGGCTGTTTGGACCAAAAAGAGCAAAATGCCAACCGACTTTTTTTTAAATCATCATTTATACGGAAACATTAACACTCTGGTAAGTCTTTGATCTTATTATATCATGTTTTTCCACAGAATTTGTTGTCAGTTGAAGTTACCATAATTTCTGGACTACAACCCCTGGCAAAAATTATGGAATCACCGGCCTCGGAGGATGTTCATTCAATTGTTTAATTTTGTAGAAAAAAAGCAGATCACAGACATGACACAAAACTAAAGTCATTTCAAATAGCAACTTTCTGGCTTTAAGAAACACTATAAGAAATCAGGAAAAAAGATTGTGGCAGTCAGTAACGGTTACTTTTTTAGACCAAGCAGAGGAAAAAAATATGGACTCACTCAATTCTGAGGAAAAAATTATGGAATCACCCTGTAAATTTTCATACCCAAAACTGACACCTGCATCAAATCAGATCTGCTCATTAGTCTGCATCTAAAAAGGAGTGATCACACCTTGGAGAGCTGTTGCACCAAGTGGACTGACATGAATCATGGCTCCAATTGAAACAAAGGAGAGGATTATCAAACTCTTAAAAGAGGGTAAATCATTACGCAATGTTGCAAAAGATGTTGGTTGTTCACAGTCAGCTGTGTCTAAACTCTGGACCAAATACAAACAACATGGGAAGGTTGTTAAAGGCAAACATACTGGTAGACCAAGGAAGACATCAAAGCGTCAAGACAGAAAACTTAAAGCAATATGTCTCAAAAATCGAAAATGCACAACAAAACAAATGAGGAACGAATGGGAGGAAACTGGAGTCAACGTCTGTGACCGAACTGTAAGAAACCACCTAAAGGAAATGGGATTTACATACAGAAAAGCTAAACGAAAACCATCATTAACACCTAAACAGAAAAAACAAGGTTACAATGGGCTAAGGAAAAGCAATCGTGGACTGTGGATGACTGGATGAAAGTCATATTCAGTGATGAATCTCGAATCTGCATTGGGCAAGGTGATGATGCTGGAACTGTTGTTTGGTGGCGTTCCAATGAGATTTATAAAGATGACTGCCTGAAGAGAACATGTAAATTTCCACAGTCATTGATGATATGGGGCTGCATGTCAGGTAAAGGCACTGGGGAGATGGCTGTCATTACATCATCAATAAATGCACAAGTTTACGTTGATATTTTGGACACTTTTCTTATCCCATCAATTGAAAGGATGTTTGGGGATGATGAAATCATTTTTCAAGATGATAATTCATCTTGCCATAGAGCAAAAACTGTGAAAACATTCCTTGCAAAAAGACACATAGGGTCAATGTCATGGTCTGCAAATAGTCCGGATCTTAATCCAATTGAAAATCTTTGGTGGAAGTTGAAGAAAATGGTCCATGACAAGGCTCCAACCTGCAAAGTTGATCTGGCAACAGCAATCAGAGAAAGTTGGAGCCAGATTGATGAAGAGTACTGTTTGTCACTCATTAAGTCCATGCCTCAGAGACTGCAAGCTGTTAGAAAAGCCAGAGGTGGTGCAACAAAATACTAGTGATGTGTTGGAGCGTTCTTTTGTTTTTCATGATTCCATCATTTTTTCCTCAGAATTGAGTGATTCCATATTTTTTTTCCCTCTGCTTGGTCTAAAAATGTAACTGTTACTGACTGCCACAATCTTTTTTTCTTGATTTCTTATAGTGTTTCTTAAAGCCAGAAAGTTGCCATTTGAAATGACTTTAGTTTTGTGTCATGTCTGTGATCTGCTTTTTTTTCTACAAAATTAAACAACTGAATGAACGTCCTCCGAGGCCGGTGATTCCATCATTTTTGCCAGGGGTTGTATAAGCTGCTACTTTTTTCACACGCTTTAAACACTACAGCTTTTACAATGATGCGGCTAATGTATGGATTTTTACAGGCTTTTTCATAAGTCCAAATACGTCAGTTGATGCTGTCAGTTGATTTCCTGAAAGCTGCGCTCCTCATGTGGTGTAAATTCACACACAGTGTAAATATAAGGTCTTACCTGTTCGTTTTAGTGAAGAAAAGTCCCTCTGCGGCACTTTGCCCCACAGTTGCTCCGTCAGATCAGTTAGCGGAGCGGAGTCTTCTCCCCCTTCCCCACCGGGTCTCTGTCTTGGCGCAACAAGTCATAAAAGTCACAGTGCCTCATTAATGTCTCATTCACCACAAACTCCATCCAATCCTGGCTGCACACGATGAAATCTCAAGATAAAGTTAAAATTACTCAGTTCTGCGTGTGGAGCAGAGATACCGTGTGCACACTGGGTGACGTGCATGTCAATATTTCTGTGTAACACTTCAGGGGAAAAAGCATTTACGGTACATCTTTACGGTAATTAAAAGTTAAAAAATCTTTCTGTTTAACATCTTCCTGTGCAAATATCTCGTGTTACAACGTGGAGACCCGTGGCTTATAGACAAGTGTGGCTTATTTATGTACATTTTCTTTATTCTTATTCAAATTGGTGGGTGCAGCTAATCAGGCGCTCTATAGTCTGGAAATTACAGTATCGAAGTTGTTTCACACAAATCAAACTGTCTTTGGGATGAATTCACTTCAAACCATCTCCATGGAAACGTGATATATTAGTCAGCTAAATCTGCATTTTTTTGTTGTTTCTTCTGTTACATGGATGTGAAACATTAATGTGAATTAAAATTTGATAAATATTTAACATGCAGGTAGAAGTCAGATATTGATGTGAAAAAGTTTGTGTGTCGTTTTGCACAACACTTCGGGCCCTTCACACATAACACGAATGGCAGTCATGAAGAAGGAGCCACACTCAAGGGTGATTCTTTAACTACGGGCACTATTGGCCTTGTAAATGTAATTTCCACCACACCATTGCCTTACAATATAAAGCGCCTTGGGGCAACTGTTTGTTGTGATTTGGCGCTATATACATGTGCTCTGATGTCACTGTTTATCTCCATAGAAACTACCCACACAATCTTTCATACAAACTGTTTAAAGGAACATTACAGTGTTGTGGTGGAAATTACGGCAATAGTGTGGGACAACTACATTTTGTTTAAAAAAAAATCACAACAGTTGTATGATATTGAATACCCCAATTATGTTTTGATTATTTTACTGATATTTTATTCATAGATATTTTAAAACATTAGAAAAAACGTTTCTTTACCATTCATTTTTATCATTGAAGATCAAAAGTCTGGGTGTGGGACAAGCACAAAACGGCAATATTTGCATATAATGATGTTGAAAAAAGGTGAAAAAGTCATCACAGATTACTAGAACAAATTTCTTAACACACTTTCATTGTAAAAATAACTATGAAAGTGTGAAATTTCCCCTTTTTTCTGTTTTTCATACAATATGATCAAAGGACATAATAAGTGCCCGTAGTCTGAGAATCACCCTCAAACGCCTCGTACAGCAGTTGGCATAACAGTTCAGCCACAGCACATGCACTCCACATTTACGTCATGCTTGTGCTGGAAAGCTAACCGAACAGCGGTCAGGATGAGTTTGTACTGCTATCTGATTCTGGTCACAGCATTTGTACAGCATGTTGTACACAGGTTGGACCATTCGGACGGTGGTTGAGAGGCTGCATGAAATGATCGGCCATGTTGAACCCTGGCTGAATGTCTCGATCGAGCTAGCCTTTACACCAGCGGCCACATGAGGGCAGTTAGCGGGCGAATGCCCATTCGACCTACATTTGGCCACAGTTGAGGTGCCAGCCACGAACTTCCTACAGCAGTCGCAGGGCACTTAGAATTTGCGCGGCCAGCATGAATGTAGTGCAAAGGACACCACTGTCGAGGTGCGGTCAAGGTGGTGACAGGTCAAAGGGCGGTCACTGTGTTATGTCCATCATGGATGTGCAGGTTCACACAGCGTGCTGCCTGCCCACGGTGAGTTGATGCATGTGACAGGCTGGCACGCTGCCACCAGACACAGCTGAGCGGGATATGAGAGCTGTCAGACACCCATCATGACGTATACAGTGACGCTTGTCAGTGATGGGATGTCCCTTGACATGATCACACGCAATCACATCCACTACAGTTGTGCGTTTGTCAGGGGACTGTGGTTGACATGTAATCACGTCAGGGGTTGGATGTCATTCAAAGTGTAGTAGTGCGGGAGCTGACCACGGCCCATGGCCAGTGACTGCGTTCCTGGGGCTCTTTGTGCCGCTCCACAATGCACCGGACCGCCGCATCAGCACAACACAAAGCTGAGGAACATATATTGTCACATGTGCTCCAGCCACCCGTGTACAAGGCATGGTGGTGCACGTGTGTGTGCAAACGATGACAACATGAGGAAAAATAAAAAACAAAATCACTTTTGGATTTCCCCCAGCCACGTCTTAGCGCGCATAGCGGTGACCATGCAGCCAGACTGGGCCATCTGAAATTATCTTTATGATCAGCCAGGTGCCGAAGCTAATGGTCACATAAATGGTAAATTGACTGCATTTACAGTTGTATGCAAAAGTTTGGGCCCCCCTGATAATTTCCACGATTTTCCTTTATAAATCATTGGTTGTTTGGATCAGAAATTTAAGTTAAATATATCATATAGCAGACAAACACACTGATATTTGAGAAGTGAAATTAAATTTCTAGTATTTGCAGAAAGTGTGCAATAATTATTTAAACAAAATTAAGCAGGTGGATAAATTTGGGCACCTTTGTCATTTTATTGATTTGAATACATTTAGCACTAATTATTGGAACACAAAACTGGTTTGGTAAGCTCATTGACCCTTGACCTCCTTAAACAGGTGAATCCAATCATGACAAAGGGTATTTAAGGTGGCCATTTACAAATGTTTCTCCTCTTTGCATCTCTTCTAATGAGTGGCAACATGGGAGCCTCTAAACAACTCTCAAATGACCTGAAAACAAAGATTGTTCAGCATCATGGTTTAGGTGAAGGATACAAAAAGCTATCTCAGAGATTTCAGCTGTCAGTGTCCACTGTGAGGAACATCGCAGTGAGATGCTGTATGATGCTGTAATGCAGAGGAAGCCTTTTCTGCGTACACACCACAAACAGAGTTGCTTGAGGTATGCTAAAGCACATTTGGACAAGCCAGCTTCATTTAGGAACTAGAAGCACTCAGAGAGTGCAAACCTCCGCCAAGGCCATAGGGTCACTGACCCTAAAGAGATTCCCTCCTTGGCACAGTGATCTATTCAACAATTCAGTGTTACAACCAAAACTATGATACATACACTTTTCTTTCCTTTATATTTGACATCCTTGACCATGAAAACATACCACTAGAACTTGGAATCACTTTTATGTCTTTATTAGTTCAAAAGTTATTGTATAAAAACGATTTTTCGGTAATGGCGGTTTTCTTCTGGATCTAGCTCCATAACATTTGAAGCTACATCAAATCTGATGACACCTTACTGAATCAGTACAGATTCAGCTACAATTTGGTGTTAGTTGTGCATCTCTGGCTTCATTTGTCACCTCACACTGACACATTTTTGTTTTTCCCTATATTTTTGCATATTCTGGATCACCAGATCCAGAATCCGGATCCGATCATCACCAAACTTTGTTGTTTGATAGAACATTTGACTATGTTACACCCTAATTTTTTTTCAAGCCTTTCTGCCTTGTTTTTGTGGAGTTAGAAACTAGAATGTCAAAATTCCCCCTATCCCGCAATGGTGAAGAATCCTTTAAAAAATTCCACTAAAATTTAATCACTTATTCCTTGTTGTCATTTCCAACCACTCCACAAACTTTCATCAAAATCCGTTCAAAACTTTTTGAGTTATCCTCCTGACAGACAGACAGACAAACAAACAAACGCAACCGAAAACATAACCTCCTTGGTGGGGTGCTGTGGACTGATGAAACTAATATTGAGTTATTTGGACATAACAAGGGGCGGTATGCATGGCTGAAAAAGAACACAGCATTCCAAGAAAAACACTTGCTACCTACAGTAAAATTTGGAGGTGGTTCCATCATGCTGTGTGGCCAGTACAGGTACTGGGAATCTTGTTGAAGTTGAGGGTCATATGGATTCCAGTCAATATCAGCAGATTCTTGAGAACAATGTTCATGAATCAGTGCCAAAGTTGAAGTTGTACCGGGGCTGGATCTTTGAACAAGACAACAACCCTAAACACTGCTCAAAATCTACTAAGGCATTCATGCAGAGGAACAAGTACAACATTGTGGAATGACCATGAATACCTGAATATTATTGAAAATCTGTGGTGTGATTTTAAGCGGGCTGTCCGTGCTCAGAAACCAACAAACCTGAGATGTTTTGTAAAGAAGAATGGTCCAAAATACCTGCAACCAGAATCCAGACTCTCATTGGAAGCTATAGGAGGCGTTTAGAGGCTGTTAATTCTGCAAAAGGAGGATCTACTAAATACTGACACATAAGTAGATGAAAAAGTTTGGGCACTGTGATAATTTTCATCATTTTCCTTTATAAATCATTGGTTGTTTGGATCAGAAATTTCAGTTAAATATATCATATAGCAGACAAACACAGTGATATTTGAGAAGTGAAAGTGTGCAATAATTCTTTAAACATAATTAGGCAGGTGCATAAATTTGCTCACCCCAACAGAAAAAAATATATCAATATTTAAAAGTAGCTTCACAAGCGCAGTGCTTCCAGAAAGTATTCACAGTGTTTTACCTTTTTCACATTGTTTGTCTATTTGTGTCCTGGGTGTACCCCGCCTCACGCGCTATGACTGCTGGGATAGGCTCCAGCCCCCCGTGACCCTTAATTGGACTAAGCGGTAGAAGATGAATGAATGAATGAATGAATGTTACAGCCTTATTCCAATATGGAATAAATTCTTTTTTTTCCCCTCAAAATTCTACATGTAACACCCTATAATGACAATTTAAAAGTTTTTGCACGTTTACTAAAAATATGAAACTAAGAAATCCCCACAGCATGATGCTGCCAATATGCCTATATGTAGAATTTTGAGGAAAAATGAATTTTTCCATTTTGGAATAAGGCTGTGACATAAATTATGAAAAAAATGAAGTGCTGTGAATACTTTCTGGATGTGCTGTTTTTTTGTACTTCAATGATTAACATTCATTCATTCATTTTCCATACCCACTTACTCCAACCAAGGGTCAAGGGGTGCTGGGGCCTGTCCTAGCAATCACAGGGTGTGAAGCAGGGTTCATCCTGGACAAGATGCCGCTCTGTCACAGGGCTCATTGATTAACACTGTACACTTAATCAGAATGTGTGTGTGTGTGTGTGTTTGTAGTTTTTCTGGCGTCGCCGGACTCTGATGGCCAAACCCATGATCAAAGAAGAAGGAATGGCTTCACTGCTCCTTGAGAACCCTTATTATATCCTTAAATTGTCCTTTATGCTTGTTTACCACTGCTTGAATAGCATCACCTCAAAGTCTCTCTCCCTCTCTCTCTCTCTCTCTCTCTCTCTCTCTCCCTCTCTCCTCTCTCTGTCTCTCTCTCTGTCTCTCTCCTCCCTCTCTCCTCTCTCTCTCTGTCTCCCCCTCTCTCTCCTCTCTCTCT